>NW_012120999.1:8012-20580 GCF_000951035.1 Colobus angolensis palliatus
ATGGGTGCAGCACACCAACATGGCACAAGTATACATATGTAACAAACCTGCACGTTATGCACATGTACCCTAGAACTTAAAGTGTAATAAAAAAAAAGAAAAAAGAAAATGCTTCTATAAAAAATGGACAATGAGAGAACAAGAAAGAGCTGTTAGCAGTGAAAAATACCGTTCCCATACTGCCAAAATAGAATATTCAAAAGAAAGACTGGAAAGTTAAGTGTAAAAAATTTTCTAAGAAGTAGCAAAATGAGAAAATGACAGGTAATACGAAGAAACAGATATAGGATTTGGCAAGAAGATCCAAACACTGACTAAGGGAGGCCCCAGAAGAAAGACCTGCCCAGCAGAGACCATGGTACCTGCAGCAAGTCTCAGGGACCCTGAGGGCAGAGCTCAGAAGGGGCAAGCATAAATGGGTGTGGCTCCACACAGTCCTGCTTTTCTCCTAAGTGGAAAACAGGTCATCTACTCAAAATTGAGACTTCTCTCCTCTGTTTTCCAAGGCCTCAACCCAAAGGGGTCAGGAGGGCCCCAGCCCTCCTGATCTGCCATCTGGGATTTGGGCCTAGCCTCCCTTCCCATGCTTGTCAGCCAGGTCACCAGGTGGCACTGGATAAGCCCTTATTTATTACAATTTTAAAAAGGGAGAACAACAAAGCAAAGAGGGGGATTTTTTTCAGAGAAAGAGTAGACAGAAATACTCCAGAGCTAAAGAATACTACCTTCTTCACATTAAAATAGACTCTGAATAGAAATGGAAGACTATAGATACATTTTAAAGATATTTTAGAGCATCAAGGATAAAGTGAAATCTTCAAAAAGAAAAAACAATTTTTTCCAAAGTGTCAAGAACTAGGTAGGAATTATATTTCTTGTCAGGAATAAAATATGCTAAAAAGAAAGTAAGGGAATATTTTTAAAATTCTGAGAAAAAAATGTTCAACTAAATTCTATAGTAAGTCAATTCAGTAATCAAGTGGCATGGCACTTGATTGCCATGGTTAGAATTGACTCAGAAATCTTATTTACTATCCAACTTTTTGTAAAATGTACTTGAGAATTTACTGTAGCCAAACAAGAAAATACAGCAGAAAATGAAAAGATATATTATGCAAGGAAACTGGAATTAAATGGGAAGGCTAAGGAAGGAAAGACCAAGATGACAGGAGACCTAGAGAGCTATCAGTCTATTCTGAAGAGGAAGCGAGAAGACTCTGAGAAAGAGGACACCAGGAAAAAGAAAAAAAAAAAAAAAAGACGATGCTACAAAATATGACTGAGAGCCTGGAAAAAATTAAACATATAACAAAGATAAATATGCAAGAAAAAAATAAACATTAGTGTATTACTCTGCACACTACTGATAAAGACATACCTGAAACTGGGCAATTTACAAAAGAAAGAGGTTTAATTGGATTCACAGTTCCAAGTGACTGAGAAGGCATCACAATCATGGCAGAAGGCAAGGAGGAGCAAGTCACATCTACAAGGATGGTAGCAGGCAAAAAGACCTTGTGCAGGAATACTCCCCCTTGTAATACCAACAAATCTCATGAGATTTATTCACTATCATGACAACAGCATGGGAAAGACCCACTCCTATAATTCAATCATCTCCCACCAGATCCCTCCCACAACACATGGGAATTATGGAAGCTACAAGATGAGATTTGAGTGAGGACACAGAACTAAACCATATCAATTAGAAACACCAGGAGAAAATAAAAATAAAATAATATTTACAAGATACTACTAAAAAGTCACAGTCCAAATATGAAACAAAATTAAAGTGCAGCACTATTTTAAATAATTAGGATCATATCTGTGATGGTTAATTTTATGTGTCAACTTGACTGGGCCATCGGATGCCCAGATATTTGATCAAATGTTGTGGATATATCTGTGAGGGTGTTTATGGATTAGATTAACATTTGAACAGGAAGACTGAGTATAGCAGTTTTCTCTTCCTCATAACAGTGGGCGTTCAATCAGTTGAAGGCCTGAATTAGAACAAGAAGTCTGGCCCTCCAATTAATAAGAGGAAACTCCTCTCACCTGGCTGTCTGAACTTGGACATTGGTCTTTACCAGCCCTGAGACTTGAATTGAGACATTGGCTCTTCTTGTGTCTCAAGCTTGCCAGATCTTAAGACTAGAACTTAAACTATCAGTTCTCCTGGGTCTTCAGTTTGTTGACCACAGATCTTGGAACTTGTCAGCTCTCCTAATCATATGAGCCAATTCTTTATAGTTAATACACATATATAGACATATATAACATATGCACACACATTTATATGTATATTATATACATGTGTACATATATGCACATTTATATGTATATTGTGTATATATGTATATATACACAAATGTGTATGTATGTATATACATACCTATCCACACAGAGATAGATTACATAGATATGTATGTATATACATATACATACAAATATATATAGACATATACATACATATATATACACACACATATATACACATATCTTGTTGGTTCTGTTACTCTGGAGAACCTGGCTAATGCAATATCTTTGCAATAGAAAAGAAATGAAATCTTAACATCCCCTAGTTACAATCAAATTTTATTGAAATTGTGATAATATTATTTTATATATCATGTTCCACCATTAGAACTAATGCATGGACAAAGTATGGAAGAACTGGGTGTGGTTTTTGAACAGACTGCAAGTTTTAATAACCTCGATAACATAAAACCAAAACTCTAATTGAAATAAGTAGATCATAAAGAGAGGAGATCTACAAATTTTGTAATAATTGCACAAAACTACAATTCTGAAGTCTGGTTTTCTACCTTTTATTTATTTTCTTCTTTCTTTGGAAAAAAGACGTGCTGATTCTTACTCAGAGATTGAATTTTGACTTGTGTTCTCCTCTCTTCGTTGGAGAGACAAATGAAGAGAAATATTGATATTTTTATTTTACATAGTGGTCAGTCAAGTCCAGTCACACTGTTGCAAGTAAATAGAAAAAAAAAAAGGAATTAAGGTTACTTTTGCAAATTACAAAGTTAAGGAATTGAGAAACTAAAATTAGTATGACTATCAGACATGGGTGGGAGAACAGAGGCAAGTAAATATGAGATTAGTGAAGCCAAAACCTCATCTTTCTTAATGGAAATCCAATAGATATGATCTATTTTGCACTTTTACCTAAGTTGATAATTATCTACTGATGAACATAAAAATAGAGAGACCATCATATTTTCTGGTTCACTGAGGTAAATGTCACAAGATGAAAGTAGACATTACAAGAAGAGTTTTCCTCTAAGGTGTATGTTTGGAGAATAGGCAGAAATAGACAAGAGTTTATTGCCTTTCATTACATGAAGAACTAAATAAGAAATCAACATTTTTGAAAATTTAAAAATCAGTCAAGAGGAGAAAAGAAAATGAAAATGAATTGAAGAAATGAAAGAGCAAACCAAGAGTAAATGCACTTAAAAAAATCATTGTTTCCTATGGGGTGGATGACACAGAGATTTTGTATATTTTAATGACAATTTCTTTAAGAGTTGGGTTTCCTGCTGATTTCTAGTGATTGTTAGAAATATCAGTCCAAAATAGGAAAAGATGGCAGTGAAAATAAACTTCGCTTGCTTCAGTTTCAAGATATTTTAGAAACAAAGATGCAGGTTCTTTTTTTACCTGAAAGAACAAAATCCTTCTGCTCTGTAGGATTATTGATAGCCTTTCTTCTACCATATGGGCTTCATTTTATGCAGCAGCATGAAACTACAATTCTGAGGTCTAGTTTTCTACCTTTTATTTATTTTCTTCCTTCTTTCTTTGGGAAAAAAAAAAAAAACACATGCTGATTCTTAGTCAGAGACTGAATTTCTACTTGTGTTCCCCTCTACTCCTTGAAGAGCAGGTTTTTTATTTTCTTTGAGGGATGTAATGGATTTCTATTATCTAGAGCCATATTATCAAGCAGTACAGCACAGCACACACAGATGGGGATTTAGATATACCAAAAAAGTAAAAGAACAAATAAAGAAGATAAAAGTCAATTAAATTCCACAATGAAAATTTCATAGATCGCAAAACCAGTCTGGTCTTGTTTTGTTACGCACCGTGATATTTCAGGGTTTAGAAAATGACTTTTAATGACCAACATTGGCCCAAAGAAAATTATACTCTGGCACAAGAGATTGAAAAGAGCAGTTGTTAGTAAGCAATGGATTTTTTAAAATTAGGTTTTCAGTCAACCCAAGTGTAGTCCTTCAATTCAACAAAGAAAAAATTCACTTAAAAGTCTTGACCAGGCCGGGCGCAGTGGCTCACACCTGTAATCCCAGCACTTTGGAATGCCGAGGTGGGTGGATCACCTGAGGTCAGTAGTTCGAGACCAGTCTGGCCAACATGGTGAAACCCCTGTCTCTACTAAAAATGCAAAAATTAGCAGGGTGTGATGGCAGGCACCTGTAATCTCAGCTACTTGGGAGACTGAGACAGGAGAATCGCTTGAACCCAGAAAGCAGAGGTTGCAGTTGGGCCAAGATTGCCCTATTGCACTCTAGCCCTGGCGACAGGGCTAAAGTCTTGACTAAGGAAAACATCTAACAAGCATCAGAAAGAGTTTAAGGGGCTAACACATAATTGAGAAGATGTTACTTATATGCTGGTAAAACTGAAGAACAATCAAAGGCTAAAATACTAAATCAAACACAATCAAATCTCAAAATTCCTGGGATGTGCAAACATATTTCTGGAATATATGACAACAGATGAACCAACATGGGCTCTGAAAGCACTGCCCCTTGCTACGGGCACAAAGTTGGAGAATGTGAGCAATTATAAGATTCCATACAATTAAAGTGGAAAGATCACATCTTAGTAACATGTAGGAAATATTAAGGCCTTTTCAAGTCTGTAGTGTTCTCTTATTCTACTCAGCAACTCTAGCTATTGCCCTAAATCCCAAGTTTGATTCACAAAAAAGACCCGCACGTTTCATCTCTACTACTTCACCTCTCTTCAAGATTCAGTTCATCATTGTACTATAACAACCTCCACCCTCTCTCTTGTATGCTGCCTCTCACTGGCCAAATCCAACAACCATATTTCAGCCCTTCTCTTTCTTGACATTTTTGTTGATTTGAGATTTTTAGACATTATGTCCTTGAAACTGAGTTTTCCTTCAAACAGTTGTTCTTTTACTGGCCCCCTGGACCAAGGAATCATTTTTACTTTCAAGTCTTATTATTTTAGAAACACATTTCTTTAGGCTACAGCTGCCATCAGTAGTGATTCCTCTGATAGATCTGGGCAAAATAAATTGAAAATTTTCTGGAAAAGATTCACCATTTTAGATACCATTAAGCACATTCTTGATTCCTGGGAAAAGGTCAAAATAGCAACATGAACACGAGCTTGGAAAATGTTAATTCCAACCTCTATGGATGATTTTGAGGGCTTCAAGACTTCAGTAAAGAAAGGAACTGCAGATGTGATGAATAGCAAAAGAACTAGAATTAGAAGTGGAGCCTGGAGATGTGACTGAACTGCTGAAATTCCATGATCAAACTGCAACAGATTAGGAATTGCTTCTTACGAATGAGCAAAGAAAGTGGTTGCTTCTTATGGAATGTACTCCTTGTGAAGACATTGTGAACATCCCTGAAATCACAACAAAAGATTTAGATTACAGTTGATAAAGCAGTGGCAGGCTTTGAGAGGACTGACTCCCATTCTGAAAGAAGTTCTACTGTAGGCAAAATGTTATGAAACAGCATCACATGCTACAGAGAAATCTTTTGTTAAAGGAAGAGTCAGTTGTTAAGGTAAACTTCATTATTGTCTTATTTTAAGAAGTTGCCACAGTCCCCCACCTTCAGCAATCACCACCCTGATCAGTCAACAGCCATCAACATTGAGGCAAGACCTTCCACAATCAAAAAGATTACAATTCACTGAAGGCTCAGATGATTGCTAGCATTTTTAGCAATGAAGTATTTTTAATTAACAGTTTACTTTTTTTAAGATATAATGCTATTGCACGCTTAATAGACTACTGTAGTCTATTACACTATACTATTAATAGTAATGCTAATAAGTTCATAATGCTATTGCAACTTAATAGACTCATGTTGTAAGTGTGCATGCTATTGCACACCTAATAAACTAGTGTTAACTAGTCTATTACACTATACTATTAATAGGCGAGTGTAAACATAAGTTTTGTATGCACTGGGAAAACTCAAAAACTTTATGTGACTCACTTTATTGTGATATTCACTTTATTGCAATGGTCTGGAACCAACCCCGTGATATCTCCAAGTTATGCCTGTCTAGCAGTTATCACAGTTTATATTTATTGTATTTGTGTGCCTTCTTGTGTACTATCTGCCTGCTTCAGTATATTGCAAGTTTCATGAGCTTGGAGACCAGCTGCATCATGAGCCATTTGTATTCCCAGGAACAAGAACAGAGCCTGGCATATGAAAGAAAAATATTTGTGTTTGTTGAAAAAAATGAATAGGAACCATTTGCAGATGACTCCCCAGTACATAATCCTAATGTGACTTCTCTGAGCTATCAAATTCATCAAACTGGCTCTGAGGTTTTAAATTGAATTTTCCACAGATACTCAAACTCATGAATGGAAGAACTCCCAATATTGGTTGAGAAGCCAGCACTGCCTCCTCATTTACTATTTGAGTGACTCAAAAAATCATTCACCTAGTCTTCCAAATCAGAAAAATAAATGTCACTCGAAACCCCTTTGTCTTCAGTATCTATATCCCAGTGGTACCAAATCTTGTCGATTCTTCTCCTAAATGCCCCTCAGCTTTATCTTTGTTGCCTTTACTTTAATTCAGCTTCTCAATTTTTATTTCAAAAGCTTCAAATTACTCTTCTTGACTCTATCCTATCTCCTCCAATCTATTCTGGAAATTGTTCCCAAAATAATCCTTCTAAAAAGCAAAACTGATCCCATCAGTCACAATTTTAAGATCTCATATGGTCCCTTTCATCTCCCATGGGGATTGGAAACCAATGCAGTCTATATTTACCTTGGCCCATACATTTGTTAAGTAAATTTGAATTTATTTCCAACATTAAAATTTGGAATATTTTGTGCATAAACCCATATTTCTAGCTCTACCTAAAAAATCCAAAGTTCTGGTGACACTGGACACAAATTTCCACAGAGCAACAAGATGGAGCTGAATACCACCTACTTCCACCACCTAGTCCCTGTGAACCAGGAATGCCTGAAGCTGCATTTTACGACACGCCACCCAGCTCGCATTTCATTTGGGCTATACGACTAGATCCACTTGCGTGGAGGGAAAGCTGCAAACGCCAAAACATGGCCTATCAAGCCTTCTGCACATGCTTCTGCCAGGCAGCCTTTTTGGAATCCTCCCCTTCTACACAGCCCCTCACTTTCCAATGCCCATTCACCTCTGGCCTCACACAGTATACTTTAGTCAGGTCAAAATATTCGCACTTTCCCAATGACACCACAATCTCCAGTTTTCCTCCAGTTACACATGCTATTCCCTCTATCAGGAATGCCCTTGAGACCTCTTAAACTCTCCCTCATGCATCCAAGGAAAGACAGATCTTGATGGGCCTACAGGCTCACTCCCTTTTGGGAAGACTAGCAGAGAGCTGGCTCAGCAGGTGTCTTGACAACCCTCAACAAAACGGGGGTTCCAGTAGCAGAGCATCTAGCAATCCTGCCCTAACAGGAGATGATGGGGAGCTAGATATGGGTGTTTACAGTGTGCCTTCCACAGGGCTACTTCTTTTACCTGGTGGATGGCCTAATGCCTCCTTGTCCAACCCATGACCAGGAGTTCCTTTCCTTGGGAAATCTGATTATAATAGCAGACACCCTTTTGGGTCTTATCTGACCCCTGCCTGACCATGGTTCAGGCTCTTGCACTGCAAGCCCAACCCTGTGTTTCCCCCACCCACACCCCATTGCTCATCCCAGAGAAAAGCTAGCTGGGGCAGTCCCTCATTCTTCAGATGGAAGGTGCAAATTTAATACGCCACTCGAGCAGGAGACAAGTTCAATGATTTCGCTTACAGATCCTGGGTGAAGAGAACATAGTGAGTCTGAAGGGCAGTTCTCTTCCTCCAGTTAATGTGAGGCAGCAATGAAGTCAGGCAAAGAGTGTGTGAGAGAGAGAGAGGCAACCAGCAGCATATATAAAAGAAATATAAAGGAATAGAGTGTGAGTCACTGTGAGTTAATGGGCAGATACCTAAAAGGGGCATTTAAATGGCAGGAAATTTGGGAGCCCCATCTGCTAGACAGGAGAGATACCTTGAATTTCTTATATCTGATCACCCTTCTGGAGCCATGTAGGTTTGGTGTAAACTGGAAATGGTGTCAAGGGTGACAGACTCCTGCCTCTGATATGATAAAGTTAATATTCAAAATGGATGCTAAGACAACATAAAATTATAAGAATTCTCTATAGCAAGTCAGAGTTAGCTCAAAACAAATGGAACAAATGGGATGATACCAGAAACTAGGCTTTGGAGGTTCCCCATTTCTAACAATGTCATTTCCCCACTCATTGTTATACAGTTGCAGGTATATCCTTCATTTCTCTGAGCCTATAAATATGTAGAGAGTTACAGGGTTGGAGCCACTTTCAACTGAAACATTGACAATTGTGTATCCAGCCTAAAATTGGCTTAAACTGTAGAGCAATGAGAAAGTAGGGGATTGCATCACTCTATTAATGTTCTGTTTGTAACTCTTCCCCCAATATACCCTTTAAAACATCTGCTCCATGCAGTGCTAGAGTGTATGCCATGCCTTCAGTTTCCTGTCTAAACCTTCCTTGGTTTATAGAGTCTTTCCTGACTTTCCCAGCAAGACTCAGATCTTTGTTCCTCCCCCAACTTCAGCACCTTCCTCATTCTCTTAGAGTTAGCCTTAACACATAAAGGATTTATCAACTCTATTGTAATTCTTCCTGCGAGTTTATATTTTATTCATCTTTCTAACACCACACCAGGTACAGAGTAAAAGCTCAATAAATATTCATATGAATTAACTGAATAATATCAATGGGGTCATTCTGGTAGCTTTTTTATGGTAGTTATTCATGAGACAAAACAGTACATCTTCCCATCTAAATCAATAAGATCTGAAATAAATAACATTAAGTTTTATTTTTCTGCCTTCCTTAGAATCTCTTTTTATTGTTTTTATATAACAATTTTATGGAATAGTTTTGAAAACTAATTTCAGTAAGATGCCCATAAGGTGCTTCCATAGTGCTTAGCAACAAGTGAGTATGTGAGAAAAGGTCAGTGTACCAGGGAAGCATGGTTGAAAACAAAGGTTTTGGAATTAAACAATATTTCAATCCTGTAGCCATAATAGCATGTCACACAGTGTTGGCATTGAATAAGTATCTGTTGAATGAATGAATAAATTAATAAGCAAATCCTGACCCTGCCCATTATTCCTGGGTTGCCTCCAAGCCCTTGAAATTGCAGTTCTCTCCACCTAAAACAATGTTCCCCAGATATCTGCCTAGTTCTGTCTCTTCTCTAGGTCTCTGCTCAAATGTTCTCTTATTGAGAGGCCTTCTCTGAAGTACACAGATGAAATGGAACTCTGGCACTCCCTTTTCCCCTTATCCTACCTTCCCTCTTTAATATTTTATCATCTATAATGCTACACCGTTAGTTCTCTTTTGGCTGCGACATTAGCTTAAGAGAGCAGAAACTTTGCTTTGTTTGCTTCTGCACATTCAGCCAGAAAAACGTCTGGATGAATGAATCTTGAAGAATCTTGGCCTATTGCCTCTTTCTCATTTGTAAAATAATGGGGTAGAAATGATATGTTAATGCATTTCTAGATGAAACCTTATATGATCCCTTTCTCCCAATTTTTTGCCCACTGTATACACTAATAAAACTCTTTCTTTTATAAATGCATTCAAATTCTGTGCTGCCATGTAAAATTGGTCATGCTGAAAAACTTTTTTTGTCCACGGTTACTTGGCACTGTCTAGATGGCAGCTAAGTGGTAATGGATCTGCATTTTTATAAAATTTAGAATATCATAGTTGTGATGGATCCAAAAGCTCACCTGGATCAACCGATTCATTTCACAGATATTAACTTTGAAGACCAGAGGGGACAAGTGATTTAGTCAAGATTCCTCAAAGTTAGTGGCAGAGCCAGGATAAAAACCCAGATTGGAGGGTCCTAATCAACACCCATTACGGTAAGCCATGGTTCTACTGTCATTAAAATGTCGGCACCAGGATTCAAATACCTTCTCCTAACCCTGAGTCCATTCCTTTTTCTACCAAAAGCCCTACTCCTCCAGTCCTGCTAAGAGCCATGCATATTAAACTTACCCAGTGGAAACACTGGGTATTCTTCCAGCAGCCAAATCTCTTCTGACAAGCTAAGGTGGAATTAGCAACAAGAAGACAGAGCCTGAGCTCTTCAGAAGCAACACTCTATCCCTTGTAATCTGTTCTGCAGAATTTGCTCCTATGGTTTCATGGGGCACATAATTCTTGGCAAATCAAATTCCTTGAACCTCCTAAGGCTGCTGGACAGGAGCTTCAAGAATTATGAGTTTTCTGAGTCTGAAGATAGCTATTCAATTTAACCAACTGTAGCGACTGATTTAATTAAGTAGTCACTGGTTTAAGGCTCTGCACTTCTTCAGATGCTGTTTAACGATTCTGTCTTCCTCTTGAATTTGACTCCAAATCCACCCTAATATCCATAGGCAGTTAGAATTAATCAATGCTTCCCACTCAAATCGACTTCAAGTCCAAAAGAAAAAAAAAAAAAAAGATAAATTTGTCTATCTGCAGTCACCAACGTTGTAGAGGACATCACTGCCCCCTGGTGGAAATACTCAAAACTGTTCTGGGAATGTTCCCAGAAATCAGAATCTTCAGAATGTTCCTCAGTTTATACAGAAAAAATTAACTTGTTAGTAATCTGCACACCGAAAGGTCATGACATCCCAGTGACCACGTTATTATCCTACTCTCTTTTCCCCTCCTTAATTTCTCAGTTCTTAGCTCAAGCTGCTTCAGGCATCTACAATGTATCATCAGCTGGTCTGTCAGTGACACTGGAATACGAAATCTCCTCAGTGGATGTACATTACCAAAACACCAGTGACCACTTCAAGTCAAATCAAAAGGTTGTCTTCATAAGGTAAAATGATTACATTGTTCAAATTTAGGAGAGCTCTTGTCCATGCAGCTACTGAAAAATCTGGCTTCTGTGCATACTTGGCAAATTTGCAAATCACCTCTTAATTCTTCCCCAATTTTTCTTTTTTGTGGGTGGGGAAGGATTTCCCAAAATTTAGGGAAAAAAAACCTAAGTTTTTCTTCTGTTGAAAAAGTTGAATGAATGAGGTGAGTGAGCCTCAGAGTCTTTTTTTTTTCCTCTGCCAGTGTAAGGCAGAGAAAACAGGATAGAAGCTGCTATCATAAAAAAGCTTTCCCCAGTCACTCCTGTTTACTCTTTGGAACTCCAAGAGTTTATTTTCTAAAACCATGGATGCTAATCCTGGATGCTCATCAAAATCATCTGAAAAGTTTGTCATTTTGTTCTTACTGCTATTGTGTTATATTATTGTTTGATACAGATTCTTAATGACTGAATTTTTATTTCAGAGAATGGGGAACCAAATTGTTTTCATGAATGAATGAAGTCTCTAAGTAAACCCTAATCTTCTTAGAACAATATTTCTTTCATAACTGATTTTATACAAATAATTATTTTCTCTCCCCCAACTGCCACCACTTTAATTCATACATCAGCATCATCCATGAATTATTGCAATGGGCATAATATATTATGGCACATAGGAGATTGCCTTCCCACCCATTCTCAAAACCACTTTCAGGGTCATATTTTAGACACCAAATCGATCCTATTATTTCCCTAAATAAAACCTTTCAATGGCTCTTCATTAAACATATGATAAAATTCATACTCCTTGAGGGGGCGGAGCAAGATGGCCGAATAGGAACAGCTCCAGTCTCCAACTCCCAGCGCGAGCGACACAGAAGACCGGTGATTCCTGCATTTTCAACTGAGGCAAACAGGGTCTGGAGTGGACCTCAAGAAATCTCCAACAGACTTACAGCTGAAGGTCCTGACTATTAGAAGGAAAACTATCAAACAGGAAGAACACCTATACCAAAACCCCATCAGTACGTCACCATCATCAAAGACCAGAGGAAGATAAAACCACGAAGATGGGGAAGAAGCAGGGCAGAAAAGCTGGAAATTCAAAAACTAAGAGCGCCTCTCCCCCTGCAAAGGAGCGCAGCTCATCGCCAGCAACGAATCAGAGCTGGTCAGAGAATGACTTTGTTGACATGAGAGAAGAAGGCTTCAGTCCATCAAACTTCTCAGAGCTAAAGGAGGAATTATGTACCCAGGCAAAGAAACTAAAAATCTTGAAAAAAGAGTGGAAGAATTGACAGCTAGACTAATTAATGCAGAGAAGGTCATAAACGAAATGACAGAGATGAAAACCATGACACGAGAAATATGTGAAAAA
>NW_012120999.1:24685-47916 GCF_000951035.1 Colobus angolensis palliatus
AGCACACCAACATGGCACAAGTATACATATGTAACAAACCTGCACGTTATGCACATGTACCCTAGAACTTAAAGTACAATTTAAAAAAAAAGAGTTATTAAAAAAAGAAAAAACTAGAAATCAACAACAGAAAGACAGCTGGAAAATCACAAAACACTTAGAGGTTAAACAACCCACTTCTAAATAACATATGGAGCAAAGAATAAATCTCCAAGGAAGTTCTGAAATATTTTTAATTAAATGAAACGAAAAATACAACTTATCAAAATTTGTAAGATCCAGCAAAAGTACTGGTTAGAAGGAAAGGTTAGAAGGAAATTTGCAGCATTGAATGCATATATTAGAAAAGAAGAAAGATCCAAAGTCAATAATATAAGCACCAACCTTAAAAACTAGAAAAACAAGAGCAATTAAATCCAGAATAAGCAGAAGAAAATAATAAAATATTAGCAGAAATCAATGATATTGAAAACAGGAAATCAATAGGAAAAAAAAAATCACAAAACTAAAAGCTGGTTCTTTGAACAGATTATTGAAACAATAGGCCTCTAGCCAGGCTAACTAAGGGAAAAACAGAAAAGACAAAACTACTAATATAAGAAATGAAAGAGGGATATCACTGCAGATTTCATGGACATTAAAAGGATAATAAAAGAATACCATGAACAGTCATATGCCCACAGATTTTATAACCTAGAAAAAAATAGATCAATTCCTTGAAAGACACAATATTCTAAAACTCACATGAGAAGAAACTGACCATCTGAATAGGCCTATACAGATGAAGTAAATTGAATCGATAATTAACAACCTTCCAAAACAGGGGTCAAAATAGATTCACTGGTGAATTCTACCAAGTATTTAAGGAAAGGATTATACCAACTGCTGTGGAGTTTGCAGCGTTTCCCTTAGGTCCTTCTATATTGTTCACATTTCTAATTAATTGTGGGAAATGGACTATAAAGTATATGTCTGAATCAACACTACTTTCTTGCGATATTGTTATCATTCCCTTGTTTGGGGGACTTTTCTAAAAAAAAATACAACTTAAATGAGTTAACAGGAAAGTGTCCTTTTCTTGATGCTTTTATACTCTTGTGGTAAGCAGTCTCTTGATTTTTGACATTCTTGTTATCTGATTTACTCTTCTCAAACCATATCATAACTTAATGGAATAAAGAAATTAATTCATTTGAAATTCTTAACATTATTCACTAATAACTTCCAGTATAGAGGATTAGGTTAAATTTTTTTCTTCCTTAGTGTTCAGCTTATCAGATTTTGCAATCATTTGTGCACTTTTTTTGAAACACAGCATCTCCCTTCAGATCATATTTTTTAAACATTTCAGTGACAGGATTACCGTGTTTAAACTTTCCCATTAAATTTCAGAAGTATAAAATCTCTGCCAGCTTATTAGTATGCTTCTTTGTAAAGTGTTCAATTAATCTTGACATTTTCTTTGTTTCAGTTTAAAAAAACTCTTGTTGGCAGATTAAGCTAATATTAATAACTGCTTATTTTCAAGTAAAGTTATGAAACCCTATTTCAAATATTCAACTATTTCAACCTTTTTCTTCATTTTTGACATTTTGAAGCTGCCTTCTTATAAAACTGGCTACTAGATACTTCTTTGGGTTCCCTGCAAGTGTCTAGGTCCCTGACATACAAAAAAAAAAAAAAAAAAAAAACCCTCATAATCTTGCCCCTAAGATAAGTTCATCCTACAAATATTTATTGAGCTCCTGTTACATGGCAGGCTCTGTGTTAGATACAAGGGAAACAGGGTGAACAAAATCAGACAGACTTTTTCCTCAAGAAGTTGGAAGTCAAATGAGGAAGGCACACAGATAAAATAAACTTGATAATGAAGTACAAACTGATATAAGTTGTGTGAAGGAAAGGGACCCAGCTCTTTGTTGTAAAGGAATTTACTTTTTATTGGAGGATCATGGTTTCCTAAGAGTCATACTTGAAATAAGATCTAACAGGTTACAGTTAACTGAACAAATGGAAGACATACCATATGCAAAGCTTCTGTGAATCTGAACAAAAGTGCATGAGGGACTTGGGCATAGAGATCCCCTAAAGCCATTTGTCTTTGATGGGAGAACCATGAAAATCCTCCGGATTGTTCTAAGCAGGTGATTGGAATACAATTTTACTTGGAAAATGTCACTCTGGGGAACAGTTTGGAAGAGAGAGGAGATAAGAGAAAATCAAAGGGTGGATTATGACAGAAGCCCAGGTCAGAGATGATGGTATGTAGTAGCAGTAGAGATGAAGGAAGCTAGAGAAAAGTAGATATTCTAGACTTTTTCTTCTTCCTCCTTCCTATCCTGGCACTACATGCATCCAATTAACCAGGCACAAATCCACGAGATTCTTCTTCTTCACTCCCATATCTCAACAGTCCTTTAAAGAGTCTTTTCTGTCTCACATCCACAAGTTTCCTTTTCATGTTTGGGGTTGAGACTATTCTTGCAGCGTCCTATAAGCATTCCTGTGTACAATATCCATCTCTTTCACTCCATTACCACCACAGTAACTTGTCACAGCCATCTTTAGAAGTCTTTCTTGACTTCACCATGGAGAAACAAATTTCAAATTCCTTAACTCAACAGACAGGTTTATTATTATCTGTCCCCTGATTGATTGCTCATTCCTCTGTCTGGAATTCTCTTTCTCTCTCTGTCCTTCATATTTTTATTCCTTACTACTACCTCTCTAAACTGAAATCTAAACATCACCCCCCCCCCAGACAGAAAGAAAGAGAACAACTTTTAGTTTTCTGTTTTTCTAAGATAAAGGTAGATGAAAGTAAGTCTAGGATTTTCAACCAAAGTACTTGCAAGAAAACTACTATTTGACCCACTCCTCACATTTCTTCAAACTGTCTCTTATTGAACTGCACATATAGGCACATATCTCCTGGGTAACTGAGTCCATTAGAGGGCTTTCGAGGGCTGGGAAAGAAATCCCAGCCTAGACATGCTTACCAAGAAGAGTATTTATCATCTCACATAACAAGGCGTCCCAAGTTTGGACAGACTTGGGGTTAGCCTGCTCTGACATCCCTACCATTGTAATCATTCCAAAGATGGATTCCTTTGTAGTCAAAGATGACTTCCAGTAGCAGCTGGAACTATAGGCTTGCTAAATCGGTCCAGTGGGAGTGTGCAGTGGGCTTCTCCTAGTCATAGTATAGTAACACTTTCTCTCATACAGGCTAAGAGCTAGGTCAGGATTCCAAACCTAGACAAATAACCATTGCCAGGGAGATGCTGGATTTCAATTGGTCAAAACCTCTGTTCCTTAACCAGGTTCCTGAACCATTACAAAAGGGAATAGAATCAACTTAGACCAGTGGTTCTCAAAGTGTTCTCAAATGTTGCCCCAGTTGCACCAGTGTCATCTGGGAACTTGTTTGAAATGCAAATTCTTGTGAACCAGAAACTCTGAAGTTAGGACCAGGTGATCTGTGCTGTAAGAACCCCGCTAGGTAACTCTGATTGGTGCATTCTAAAAAGAGAACTACTGGCTTAGACTAATCAGGACTAGTTATGGGGTTTCTTTGAATCACATGGACTATGTAGGGTAGAATGAACTCCTAAACTGGAGCTTGAGAAAAATAGAATGTGTCTTTTTGTCTGAGGGTCTTCCCAATTTGAGACTACTCCTTCTCTTCAGGTTAAATTGTACTTTAATTTTTTATTGTAATAAGAAACTTTTCAGGATACCAAGAGATAGAGACCAGTTCTTACATGTTGGTTATTCCATATCAAATGCAATGCATAACAGTTACTAGATATTACCCACTCTTTTTTCAGCCTTCTACCTGAAGGTGGGAATCTTTAATTATTCAAAACGTTAATGCTCACTTGGTGATGGGGGTGGTTGGCCATTTCTTATTCCCACTCTGCAGCCAGCACCTGCAGAGACTAACAGATCATACTCCAGTAAACAGAGGGAGTGCTCCCATCCTATATAATATTTTCCTTAAGGCAGAAATGATGGGCTCAGAGAAATCCAATTACAACCTTTGCCTTATTTGGAATACAAAAGGACACGTTTTTCCTGACCTATTTATAGAAAACTGAATATCAAATAGAGGAAAAAAGCAACAATACTAAGTAAAGGCAGTTTAAGCAAAGGATTGCAGATGCAATTATTTTCAGTTCAAGCAGCTGGTCATCAAAGAGGAGCACAATAACACTGAAATGCCTTGCGTAAGCAAAATAGTCATATTAATAATCCATGAGATAAAAGAATATTATGTAAGGACCTGGAATCTCAGACCCCTTCTAGAGATTCTTCTGTGGTCCTTTAATAGAAGCGTGAAATAGAGAAATCTGCTTTAATCTAGGGAGATGTTTAAAGTGAAAGTGTCAGAAATAGGAGAATGATCTATTAGAGTCATTTGTTTACATTGCTGATATCTGTGCCACTTCCAGGAAGTGGTAACTCAGTTTCCAGCAGATCCTCATCCTTTGACATAGCTACAAATAACAGTAACCAACTCCACTGGTTCAATCACAAAAGGAATTTACTGGAGGTTGTTAGTTAACATGTACAATTCCTGAATGGCCAGAGAAAGCTTTGGAGGGGGTAGACAACCAGGAACAATGTCCAAAATCATACCACATAACTGGTTGCTTCTTCCTCCACTAGGCACAGACTCCCTGGTTTGCAGCATGGATCCTGACACTCAAACTGCCACTGCTTCCATGAAGAAATGGGCCTTAGCTCTTACCACCCCCATCAAAGGGATTCAGTGAGGTGCCAATATTTGTGTCACTAGCTTCCAATTCAAAATCTGTTGCCTGTAGTTTTAATGGGCTGAGTCACCCGCCATCCTGGCCACAAGGGAAGGTGGGGAAATGAGCAACGGACATCTGGAGTGAGATGCGGAATTCATAAGGTGAACGTACCCCTAACACAGAAAGTTGTTCAAAGGTGCTAAGAAATCCAAAAAGTTGGCAAATAGCTACTAGATCCAGATTTGTGTCCTTTATGCCTTTATACTTGGATTTCATTCAATTTTTTGCAATGAAGTGTGAGTGGAGAAGGCATCAACAGCAGCCATTACACATTATCCAGGTACACACTTGTAGAGGGTCTCTTATTGTCCTAGTGTAAATGACCAAGGCCACGCCTTTACAGTGCCCTACCTGGATGGCTGCCTTTGCCACCCACTAGAACCGCAGAGATAACATAGGAAAATCTCTATTAAGCAACATTCTTATCAGAAATTTATATTATTCATGGAATAATGGGTGATCAGTCCTAGAGAAACTGTTAGTATATCTTGTCCACATTGTTCAATTTAAATAACTAGTTTTTAAAATAGCTTATTTTTATTTTTTAGAGACAGGGTCTCATCATGTAAATTTATTTTTAGAGAGGCATCTGTGATACAAAATATTGTGGTATTTAAAATTTGGAATTTCTAATTAAAAAATTACATGAAGCTGGAGTTTCCTAAGCAACTTATATTTTTAAGGGAAGAAATTCATTATTTTTTAACTAACCTTACTTAATGGGGACTGTTTTAACCTTAGGCAATGGAGATCAAAGAGTTCACTATCAGAGACTACTGTTCAGAAAAACCGCCTTTCTGAATACACTGTTTACTTCCATAGGCTGAAAATCTGTCATTGTGTTTTTTATATCTTTTAGTACAAGATGATTTACTGCCATCTGCCTTAAACTTGTAACAGATGTATAAATGTACAATGTCTAAAAGGTGAGCGGTACCTTATTAAGTTGTTCAGTACATGACAGCTCTGAAGACAAGGGATGTTTTATATGTCTGGGTTTTGCCGTGCAGGAGAGATCCACTCCCTCTTTATGGAAAATCTTTCCTAGAATATATTTTGTTATAAATCATTAACTGCATGGCTATATGCCATATTTGTTAGAGTACTGAAACAAAGGATCTTACAATTCAGTGGCTCAGAAAAGATAGATGTTATCTCTCTCCCATGTAACATTATCCACAGCAGGAGTTGACAAAATTGTAACCTGTGAGCCAAATTTGGTGTCAGACTTTCTGTACAGTCCTCAGGGTGAGAATGATTTTTACATGTTGAAATGGTTGTAAAAACAAGGATGTATGATGGGGACAATATGTGACCTACGAAGCCTGAATTATTTATTATTTGGCCCTTTACATAAAAAAACTTTGCTGACCTTCAAGTTTGATTCCTCCAGGACAGGGAGGAATTTCTGTTTCACCAGGCCACACAGGGTCTCGGTTCCTTCTATTATGTTGTTCTAACATCAGCCAGATGTTGTCCTCATCGGCATTGTGATGGCTGGTTCATCATTACCACTTCCATATCCCAGTCAGTGCAAAGGGGAAAGAGAGAAAGTAAAGGCCAAGCACTTCTTCCTTTTTTTTTTTTTTTTTAAAGTAGGACCAGAGATTGCATACATTACTTCCATATCAATCTCATGGCCAGAACAATAGCACACAGTCATGGTCAACTACAAGATGGGGGGGGGGGAGTCATCTCTGGCTAGGCAGCAAGTGTTCAGCTAGAATCCACAGGCTTCTATTACTAAAAGGAAAAGGAGGATTGGTAGAGGGAGAAATTAGACATCTTTGCCACATATACTACAGAGTCCTCTTGATTCCTTGTTTGGTGCTGAGCTGTCTCAAACAATTAAAATCTCCGCCACCCATGTGGCAGGATAATTCTCATGGAGTTTTTTTTTTGTCTGTGGGGGATTCCCTGACAACAATCAACACAAATCTTTCCAAAAGTAAAAGAAAGAAAGAAAGAAAAGATAGGAAAGGAAGGTCTAGGGAAAAAGAGGTAGGAATAGACTGGGATATGGCTCTCCTCAGATAAGAAGTGAAGTATTAGGTGAGTGCAAAAGCAATTGTGGTTTTTTTGTATTGTTGGAATGTGCCATTTGATATTGGAATATATTCTTAATATATTTTAATGTGCATTTTAATGTGCACATCATTTTAATGTGCATTTCTCACTTTATGTTTTTTTTTTTTTTGCTAATGACTTATTACTTGCTATTTACCTTATGCTTATTTTAAACTATGGATGTGATATCAGACAAAAAGTAAACTCGATTAAATCAATCTTACTTGATTTCAAAATGGATTGTAAAACAGCAGAGACAACTCACATCAACCATGCTTTTGGCCCAGGAACTGCTAACAAACATACAATGCAGTGGTGTTTCAAGAAGTTTTGCAAAGGAGACGAGAGCTTTGAAGATGAGGAATGTAGTGGCCAGCTATCAGAAGTTGACAATGACCAACTGAGAGCAATCATGGAAGCCCATCCTCTTAATAACTACAGGAGAAATTGCCGAAGAACTCAACATCAACCGTTCTACAGTCATTCGGCATTTGAAGCATGCTGGAAAGGTGAAAAAGCTCAATAAGTGGGTGCCTCATGAGCTTAGCAAAAATTAAAAAATCATTGTTTTGAAATGCAGTCTTCTTAGTCTACGCAAGAACAATGAACAATTTCTCAATCAGATTGTGATGTGCGTCAAAAAGTGGATTTTATATGACAACTGGCGATGACCAGCCCAGTATTGAACTGAGAAGAAGCTCCAAAGCACTTTCCAAAGTCAAACTTGCACCAAAAAAAGTTCATGGTCACTGTTTGGTGGTCTGCTGTCAGTCTGATCCTCTACAGCTTTCTGAATCCTGGTGAAGCCATTCAGCAAATCAATGAGAAGCACCGAAAACTGTAGTGCCTGCAGCCGGCATTGGTCAATAGAAAGGGCCCAATTCTTCTCCACAGCAATGCCCAACCACATATCACATAACCAATGCTTCAGAAGTTGAACAAACTGGGCTGTGAAGTTTTGCCTCATCTGCCGTATTCACCTGACCTCTCACCAACCAACTACTGCTCTTCAAGCATCTCGATAAGTTTTTGCAGGGAAAACCCTTCCACAACCAGCAGAATGTAGAAAATTCTTTCCAAGAGTTTGAAGAATACTGAAGCACAGATTTTTATGCTATAGGAATAAATGAACTTATT
Source organism: Colobus angolensis palliatus (assembly GCF_000951035.1). Classification (NCBI taxonomy): domain Eukaryota; kingdom Metazoa; phylum Chordata; class Mammalia; order Primates; family Cercopithecidae; genus Colobus; species Colobus angolensis. Next base: position 32,710 of record NW_012120999.1, read on the forward strand.
TCTCATTGGCAAAAAATGTATTTATTGTAATGGTTTCTATTTTTTGTAATTAATAAATGCATTTGAGTTTAGTTATCATGATTTAAAATTCATTCTCCAAAAACTTCAATTACTTTTGCACCAACCCTGTTTTAGTATTCTTCAGTTAACGGCCAAAGCAGATGAAAATTGCATTACTTTTTCATCCACTTCCTGTCTTTCCTGAGGCTTGTAGAAGACACCCCTAGTTGCCTACCTCTGGTAGAGACTCCTAATTATAAAAACTGCCTAAAATCCAGTCAGAGGATAACACACACCCTAATCGGGTTCCTGGTACATGCAGGTGAATGCAGTCCTAACCGAAATTAGGTTTCTTATCACTCAGTTTTTATTTGTTGCATATTTTCCAGTGATGGCGTTAAATGGTTGCCATGAGTGATGAAGCATGAAAATGTTATCTATGATCTCTGCACTCCAACTCTCCTGAATAAAACACTGGACAGGGCCGAAAACCCGAGAAGCCTGTCTAATAGGGTGGTCAGAGACAGCAGCACTGTGGATGCCTTTAAGAAACAGCAGCATCTCTGAATGCCTGCTGTCCTGAGAGGGTGTGCAAAGTCTTGCAGGCCCAGCAGAACTCTGAGGCAGCTGCACGTACTGGAGAAGGCTGACACCTACAGATTGGGAGACAAGAAAGAGCAGAAGGGATTTCCCAGGGTTTCAATAGAGAACTGACAATTTGCTGTAAATTGCAGACCTATCAGAGTAGAGTACTATATGCTCCTAGCACCAGCCAGCCCCAACCACTCAGGGTAAACAGAACTATAAGTAGGGGAAAAACAAAACAAAACAAACAAACAAACAAACAAAACCCACACAGCATACCTAAGAAGAACTGAGCAACTGGAGGATGAAGGACAAAGCAGGATAATGCCTGGGGGCTCTGGAACATAGACCTGCCAGAGAAGAGCGAAGACAATGACTTTCATAAAGAATCATAGTAATTAACGAGATTCTATTCTAACATAGGAAGACTCCAGACAACTGAAAAGTATTGATTTCCAAGTGAAAGCAACTACATAGATTAATGAGAAAAGAGGATGGTCATTTTTGAGAACTAACTTAGAGTCTGGAAAAAATAAATGGAAGACATATCTTAAAACACAGGTTACAAATAAAAAGGGATAGTAGATCTTTTACAATTCAATTGCAAATACAGAAAACACTGCAGTTGGTTTAAGCAGGAAGGAATTTAGCATAGGAAAATGGGTGCTTACAAAATGTTTAGAACTAGAGAAGCAAGTGCTAGGTTATCTCCCAGAATTAGTCTATCAAATAAGTGCTTCCACCACAGTCAGGATGATGGGGAACTAGGGAGCCACTGCCCCTCTACCCTGTTGACTCCAAGACCAGCAGCTCAGCTGGGTGCCAACAAAAAGACCTCCTTATGCCTGGTCTCGCAGCACCCACAGCTGGGACACTGTCACTGTTGCCACTGGAAAAAAAAAAGCTTCTAAAATTGCGCCGCAAAAACACTGGTTCCTCCTCACTCTACCTCTTGCCTGGATTTATATGTTTGGTGTAAGGCAGGTTAAATGTGGGACACAGTTGGAAGCAAGTCTGGGAAATGTGGTCTTTGCTTTTCCTAAATCTAACATACACTAAAGCATATTAGAAGTAGTTTGGAATCATGTTATCTACCATATATGATATAGACAACATTTGTCACTATTTTTATCTGTTTGGCAGAAACCCCCGCAATATGTAGTACTATATTTCATCAATTATAGGATGCATACTATTTATTCACAATTAAACATCTCTGAACTTGGGAGAAGGCATTTTAGATTCCCCTACTTTAGGGGATGTCCAGTCAAACAAAAGCGGAAAGTAAATGCTCAACAAATGTTGGCTATTATAATTACTATCCTCATCAAAATATTAAAAAATAAAAGGAGAGATTAATGGCAGCATATTTTAAAAGTGGTTAAGCATCTTGCTATAGTTAAAAACTGAAAGGATAGACAACTCTTATTTTTGCATACTGACGCTCATACATAGCAATCTGTACATTTTATATTTATATACAATATAAATACAAAATCCCAGCCATTAGCATCTGCACAGTAGTTGGCAAATAAAATCCCCAATAACAAAGCAGAAAAATAACCTATTATGAGGTTGAAAACAGAATTTGAAATCATTTTGCGTTAAGGTATGGGAAACACTTGGGAAAAGTAGCAAATAGCAGCATGAAACAAGTTGTTGGCTTGTTGATTATTTTAATTTAAATTTTTATGAAAGACTTCACATCACCTGAGAGTTAAATAATAAATGTGAGCCTGTAAGGTAGAGCTGAATTAATATGCAAAATCTTGTAATTATTTCTTAGCTAACTTTTAGAGATTTGAATTTAAAACCAGAAACATATCTTCTAAAAAAATAAAATAAAAAAAGAAGAGGCTATTCTGTGTGTTGGGGGGGGAACAAACATATATTTAATAGATAGTGTGGAGTAATCCATTTTAAATCTTACAGGCACTATCTCACTCTTTAATACTTATTTTAACATTTCTGAATGGGATCTTTAGGGGTTAACATGTTTCAAAACGTAAATTTTTTAAAGAAGGCTGCCTCTTTTACATATGCTTTTGAATTTCTTAAATCAGATCCACACTAGCTGAGCCTCCAGCATTTTAAAAGGTAGAATTAGACACTGAACTTTGTATTTTGCACAACCAAACACAGTGCTCAGGACCTCTCATTGGATTTGCAGTTAAGTTTGGATACCTCTAATAGGTGCTAAAGCACCCTGGACTTTATCCGAGCACTTACCAAGCTATTATGTAAATACTGGTTTTATTATCTCACCCTACTCAGAGGGCAAGTGTCTCTCAGTTTTGTTATTTTTTCACCCCCAATACTTGGCAATGTATATGCTCACTAAACATCCATTGAATAAGTCAATGATCAAACTAATGAATTATTGACCAATAGTCCTGCAAAAAAGAAACACTGCAAGAGACTTGAAATTAAAATAGTCTTGAAGTCTCTTTCAGATCTTGGCATGGTACCTTCTTTCAGGGAAGGAGGCAAAATTACAAAGGAGTGGAGTTTTGTCCTTACAGGAAAATATCTTCCTTAAAACTTTTTTTAAAAATTATTTTGCTATGAAACTTAGAACATATACACATACATAAAATACGATAGAGAAATATACTTACAGTTTAACATGTATGTAGAAGGTGAGTGCTTATGTTTAGGACCCAGGTCAAAAATTACAACATTGCTAGGACCCCAGAAGCACCCTCCCTACCCTCCCAACTCACTTGCTGTGACACCTGCCAGTCACCAGCCACCTCTTCTCTTCTCTAGAAAACAAGGTCACCACTATCTTAATGTTTACAGAATTTTTTTTTGCTTTGTTTTATCACCCATGTTCAAATTCCTAAATTACATAGTTGAACTTAATTGCTTTAAATAGTGAGTTTCCACGGTTCATCAAGATTAGGTTACTGTTTAAAATTCTCAAGAATATTTCACATCTAGTAAGCAAAGAAAGGAATGCATACGGATTGCCAGATAACCAAAAACATGCCTTTTCTTCTATCACACAAAGATAAAACAAAGTTTTACAAAGACTGGTCATTCTCTTGAAATTTGGAAAAAGAACAATACAGTAAAAATAATTTCATAGCAACATGTTTATTTAAGCCCTAGCTAAGTTTTCATTTACAAGCAAATATTTTCAGGGGAAAAAAATCACGTAAGACAATATTTTCAAATGTTATACCATCCACTAAAAATTAAACTTGCAGAATTTACAAATTAATATTCTAGGCAGACAGAAATATTATACATCCTTTTGCAAAATCCAATCAACAGCTTTTAAAAATTCATACAGGCACAACACAAGATAGTCTCTCTATACAATCTACCTATTTACATAGCTTTTCCCACCACAGATGATAATAGTTCTCACCATAGCTACCAAGGTTTGCAAACATAGTGTATTTAAAATATATTTAGCAGCATATAAAAAATTAGATAAAAGGGAAGGAAATACTACTATTAAATAAAAACAAAATTAAATGGTGATAATAGAAACAACTCCATAGGAAAATAGATCAAAATATATTTCTGTTAGGACATCAACAATGTTTCCCATCACAGAAAATATGCACAGCACTGGAAAAAAAAAAAAAAAAAACCAACAATTTAACAGCATTTTAGTCCTGAGCACAGAATATAGTAGAGCTGCAAAACTTTGGTCAATACAAGTAAATGCCAACATTTAACACAAACTGTTTACCCTTCTCTGTTAGTAGATTAAGATCAATTCCACCTTATGAAAATTCATCAACAATATTCTCATATCTTATTTTTGTCCATTACATTAAAAGAGCTTTGAAATTTGGGAACCCTCTACAGACTGATAAAAATACCTGACAAGCAAACCACAATTTGACTAACATTTTCAATATGTTTAAATACATAAATCATTTTGAATAAACTATATGAATGAGTTAACAGTGGGTTGCATTGTATTCCAGGTGTGTTTTCTGACTGTCACAAAAGCAGACATCTTGTAATTCAAATAATTTGAAGGTGTGTTTTATAGATAGGCACAAAAATTCAGCCACAATAAAAGTGCGAATAAAGCAATATATCAATTGTAGGATATATATCTACTGGTTGATCTTAAAACTAAGCACACAGGATAGTACACAATTTTATTAGAATATAATTTATAGTCAGCAGTTGAATTCAGATATATTTTCCAGTTAATCCCATTCATACGTTTTGCCTAATAAGTGCAGGAAATTTTCCATAAAGAATACAGAGTATTATCACAGCATTCAGTTTACAACTTATCTTCACTCATGTTTAATTACTGGCAGTATCTTCCCCCAGATCTCCTGTGTCAGAGATCTGACCATCTTGCAAATTGCGAGCCTTCCAAATTCTCACAGTTCGATCACTACAAAAAAATAAATAAAACATGGATATATGAACAAAGGCAGAAAGATAAAGAAATAGCTCTTATAACTACTTATCATGGAAATATTTTCTACATAGGTCTTCAAGAAATGCAAGTACAAATATGCATTGTCTCATTTATATAGCAAACACATACCTTAATAATGATAAGAGCTTATATTATCAAGGACTTACTATGAACCAGGCATTGTTACCAGGAGCCCTTTACATATGTTAACACACATTTAATTCCCTTTAACTACCATTAGCAATAGCTACTGCTATAATCCCCTTTTTATTGAAGAGCTAATTGAGGCCCAGATCACAAGTGAATGACACAGCTGAGACGTGAATCCAGGCAGTCTGGCTCCAGAGCCTTATCTCTTTAACACTGGATCTGCACTCATTATTTCAAAAAACAGCATGTGATTTGACATAGTGTCAGAAGTCTTCAGGCAAAACAGCCTGCAGGTCACAGTGAGGCTTCTAGGCAGGGAGAAAGCTGGGGCAGGATTTCTAGGGAGTTAGTGAATATAGCAAAGTCACGAAGAAATATCTTTGGGTAAACTCAGCAAACAAGCCTACAGAAAAAGCAACAGGCTATTGAGAAGTGAACTAATACTCCACCTGGCACAGAATGTAGAAGATTAAAAGGAATTCTGATGCCCCGTAAATATATACAGTTATTGTTAATTGAAATTTAAATTTTTTATAAAAATTATTTCTGAGAAAACATGTTTCTGTTGCCCTCGCAGGTGAATACTGTCATTAGACAATCACCTTTCTTAACATATCTCTCATGGCTTACAGAAATGTTTCTTTTTCCAATTTCCTGATTAACCCAAAGTAAAAAAAATAATAAGAATTTCCATGGAATTTAATAGTTAAAATGCACTTCAGAGATTATGTATTCCATCCCAAGGGAAAAAGGTTTAGTGGAGTGCCAATGTAACACAGCAAAGGTTTTCTAGAACCCAGGCTTTCTAGATTTTAATCAGTTATCTTCTCACCATCCCACACAGCACACATACATTGATAACAGCAATGGAATATTTTCATTTATCCACCCATTCAAGCATTGTATTTATTTATTCAACCATTTACTCAACAAATGTTTCCTTAGAACCTGCTACATGCCAAGTATGCTTGGGATATTCTTTCTTCCTTCCTTCCTTCCTTCCTTCCTTCCTTCCTTCCTTCCTTCCTTCCTCCCTCCCTCCCTCCCTCCCTCTCTCTCTCTCTCTCTCTCTTTCTTTCTTTCTTTCTTTTTTTTGACAAAATCTCGCTCTGTTGCCAGGCTGGAATGCAGTGGCGCGATCTCAGCTCCTCTGCGCAACCTCTGCCTCCTGGGTTCAAGCGATTCTCCTGCCTCAGCCTCCTGAGCAGCTGGGACTACAGGCGCATGCCACTATGCCTAGCTAACTTTTTTGCATTTTTAGTAGTACAGACGAGGTTTCACCATGTTGGCCAGTCTTGATCTCTTGACCTCATGATCCACCTGCCTCAGCCTCCCAAAAGTGCTGGGATTACAGGCATGAGCAACTGCACCCACCCTGGGATATGCTTTTTTTTTTTTTTTTTTTTTTTTTTTTAAACAGAGTCTTTTTCTGTCGCCCAGGCTGGAGTGCAGTGACTCCATCTCTGCTCACCGCAAGCTCCACCTCCCGGGTTCACACCATTCTCCGGCCTCAGCCTCCCTAGTAACTGGGACTACAGGTGCCCACCACCACGCCCAGCTAATTTTTTTTGTATTTTCAGCAGAGACATGTTAGCCAGGATGGTCTCGATCCCCTGACCTCGTGATCACCCGCCTCGCCCTCCCAAAGTGCTGGGATTACAGGCGTGAACCACTGTGCCTTGCCAGGATATGCTGCTTTAAAAAAACAAAAATAAAATATAAAAGCTCAAACCTTTTGCCTTTGTAGATCATGTATTCTAGCAAAAGGAGACAGACAGTAAACCATAATAAATGATTAAACTATAGAGTATATTAAAAGGTGATTAGTGCCACAGGGGTGAAAAAAAAAGGAGAGCACAGCCAAGGGGACCAGGAGTGCTAGGTGATAGGCGAGATTACAATTTTAAATAAAATGGCCAGGATACTTTTACTGAGGAAGAAAGACTTGCAGGGTCAGGACATTTGAGAGAAAAACATTCCAGGCCGAAAGAGCAGCTAGGGCAAATACCCTCGGGCAGGAGTGGCTTTGGAATGTTCAAGGACCAGCAAAGAGGTTATTGGGGTTGCAAGAAAAGGACAAGCCAGAGGGTATGGCAAGGGTAAAAACAGATGTTCAGAGGGCAAGATCAAGTATGGACTCAACTCTAAGTGAAATGGAGGACGACAGTAGGGTTTTGAATAGAGAAGGAATATGATCTAACTTATGCTTTTAAAGGATCATTCTAGATTTTGTGTTGAGTGTAGACTACATATGAGCAAAGGACTTTGTTTAGAAGGCTATTATAGTAATCCAAGAGCTGATGGTGATTAAGTCTGGTGAAGAAGTAGAGGGTGTGGTAAGAAGTGGTTAGATTCTAGACATAATTTAAAGGTAGAACTAACAGGACTTGATGATGGATTAGATATGAAGTACAAAAGAAGGGGAGAAATGAAAGGTTCTGTCCTGAGTACAGAAATGTCAGGGAAGCCATCAACTGTGATGGAGAAGGTTGTAGAATGAGTAGACTTCTTGAAAAGATTAGGAGTTCAATTTTGGATATGTTAAGTTTGAGATGATTAAATTTCCACTACTAGCCATGAGTAACTCACACCAGGTTAACCCCCCTATTGTAAACAAAGAGAAAACCTGACAAAATTTATGGAGCAGCTGTTTTCAGACATTGGGCAACAGGCAATGTGAGGCTGTGATCCTGGAGAAAAGGGAAACAAAGAAGATGCTGTGTGATAGCCCCGGCTGTCTGCCTGGAAGCATTTTGCATACCACAGCAAAGTGAGAGGGAACCCAAGAAGAGAATCACAGGAGCACTTAGTTGAAGAAACAGAAAACAAAATCCAGAAAGTAGAGAAGAGGAGAGATCTATGCAGGGAAAGAACTCTACAAATCTACATGGGGTCTCCTAAAGTCTTTGACTGAATGTTAAGTTGTACATGAGTAGAGTGCAACTATAAGGTCAGACAACAAACAGCTACCAGGGAGCTATATATTGAAAACCTCCCAGAGTTCATAGAGGGCTATGAGATGTTCAATTTCTGACCAGGTATAGTAGAGAGATACCACTGAACACCTGGGACATTCAGTAGAATTGCAGGAAGAGTTAAACTTTCATAGGACAGCCAACTAACCCCAGAGTAATGGCTACTCTAGACCTACCTAACAAAGGTTAAAAACAAGTGTTAAAAACTTAGAACTGAACCACAAGTAATCCAATTGCCTAATAAACAAAGCCTGATACTCCTTAAAGGAATACAAAGTACAACAAAATTGAGATACTCAAAATATTACAATGTCTAACATTTAATAAAATATTACTTGACATGAAAAGCAGCAGAAGACAATGACACCAGTAATTATGAGAAAAATCAATGATATCAGATCCATAAATGACAGGTATGATGAAATTATCTATGTAAGTTATAAAGTGCCTCAGTTTTCCTACTTGTAAAATAGAGATTATAATAACAATACTTAACTTCTAGAGTTATTCTAAGGACTAAATGAGTTAATGTCTGCAAAGCACTTAGAACAATGCCTCACACATAGTAAGCACTATATAATATTTGTTAAATAACAAATAAGTAGAACTAATTTTTTAAAAGTCTTTCTCATTTTCTTGGTTATTTTCCTGTGATTTTGAAAACATGTAGTAGACATATTTGCATGTGATATACACTGAGAAAGCTGAGAAAAAGTTTAGCTCTTCATCTGCACAGCAAAATAAGCTATCAATAGAGTAAACAGAGAACCTACAGAATGGGAGACAATATTTGCAAACTATGAATCTGACAAGGATCTAATATCCAGCATCTTAAGAACTTAAACAAATTTACAAGGAAAAAAAAATCAACCCATTTAAAAGTGGGAAAAGGATATGAACAGACCCTTTTCTAAGGAAGACATACATGCTGCTAACTAGAATATGAAAAAAAGCTCAACATTATTAGAGAAATGCAAATCAAAACCACAATGATATACCATCTCACACCAGTCAAAAGGGCTACTATTAAAAAGTCAAAAATAACAGATGTCAACAAGGTTGTGGAAAAAGGGAACACTTAAACACACTGGTTAGTGGGAGTATAAATCAGTTCAACCATTGTGGAAAGCAGTGTGGCAATTCCTGAAAGAGCTAAAAACAGAACTACCATTTGACTCTGCAATCTCATGACTGGGTGTATACCAGAGAAATATAAATCATTCTACCATAAAGACACATGTACACAAATGTTCATAACAGCACTATTCACAATAGCAAAGACATGGAATCAACCTAAATGCCCATCAATGACAGATTGGATAAAGAAAATGTGGTACATATATACCATGGAATACTATGCAGCCATAAAAATAAATGAGATCACATATTTTGTGGGTACATGGATGGAGCTGGAGACCATTATCCTTAGCAAACAAATGCAGAAACAGAGAACCAAATATCACATGTTCTCTTTTATAAATGGAAGCTAAATGATGAGAACCCATAGACACAAAAAAGGCAACAACAGACACTGGGGCCTACTTGAGGGTGGAGGGTGGCAGGAGGGAGAGGAGCAGAAAAAAATAACTATTGGGTACTGGGCTTAGCACATGGGTGACGAAATAATCTGAACCACAAACACTGGTGACACAAGTTTACCCATATAAAAAACCTGCACATGTACCCCTGAACCTAAAATAAAAGTTAAAAAAAAAAAAAAAAAGTTTAGCTCTTCAAAACTGAGACCATATCCTGGAAGATAAGTAAGTACAATTACATTACATGTCGATCCCCAGGCCTCACTGATATACAATAGTAAGTTTTGTATTGGGTGTCCCACAGTCAATGTGAGATATAGCCGGTAAATTTTCAAGGACACAACAAGTTTCCAAGGAAGTAAGCAAAAGTGGTGACTGTTCAGAAAGTAATGCATCTTAGAAATAGCATCAATGAAGCATCAAAGGTAAGCACCTTAGAAAAACAAAATAAATCGGCTCTGATGCACCTTCAAGATGAAAGTAAATCTAAATGAAAAGAGAAATTCAATGGAAACTGCACAAATGCAAAGAAATGACACAGGAATAAAGGCTTCAAAATAAAATCAGGGTCTTCATGCATTTGGGACACCCTGAATAAAGTCAGTGCTCAAATTAAATAGATATAAATGGTACACAAACAAAATTGGGAGGTGTTTTAGATAGATATTCATAGGAAATTACATTTTATTTGAATGAGACCTATACTTCACATTATATAACACATACACTTTCCTTTTCAAAGTACATATATGTGTACTATATATAATGTCATTTATATATATAAACTGTCATTTTACGGTAACAACATCTTTCTACCTCCTTCAAGTATCTTAAATGTCACGTTTCCCATGAGGCCTTCACTGACCACCCTGTTTTGTAACCCTGCCCTAGGAAAATCCCATCCCCTTTCTCTCTTTTATTTTTCACCATTGCACTTGTCACCATCTAACACATTCTACTTAATGTATTTTCCATTTCTTCTCATAAGAATATAGACTGGGTTTGGAATCTGTTTTGCTCACTGCTCTGTTTCCAGGAGTCTGGAACAATTCCCAGCACTTAGGAGATTCACTGTGAATGAACAAATGAGTCAATCAATCCAGTCATCCACAAGCGGGTGGAAGCAGATGTTATTACTACGTACTTATACTTTAAAGGGAGGAGGAAGCAGAGAGAGTTTTTAAATAGTTTGTTCCAAATATGAAGAATGGCAAATTTGTTGCCTTTCTGAAAATAAAAATCTTTAGAAATTAGTCATTATTTTCTAAAAGTCAAAACCATCAAGGAAACATGTGACAGCACACTTCCTAAAATAAGCAGAGTGCTATACAGGAGTAACAGTATTGTCATGTAACTTGGGTGCCTAAATTCAGTGCCCACAGTGTATATCAGAAAATATAAGTAAGACATCTTAAAACAGACATTAGAACGATTATAAGGATTTTGTATATTCAATGTTTCTAGATATTTACAACATATGTATTAAATCTGAACAAAAGCAACCAATATAGAGAAAAATCATATAAGAAAACTTACTCAGCTGCAGTAAAAATGTGGGTGGAATTAACACATATGGCATTGATAGGACTATCATGACCTTTCATCTCTCCAACTGGCATAAAAGTATCCATGTTCCAGACTTTCAAAATGCCCCCTCTGCAGCCACTGAGCAAAACTGGGTGGTCTGGCACTACTCCCAGGGCACAGACCCAATCCTTATGTGCATTTGGAACTTGCTAAAAGAAAAAAAGTGAAAAAAGTCAGTTAAGGAGAGCTTCCAAACTGACATTTTCACATGAAAATAAACTGAAAAACATTTTGTTGCAAAACTTAATATTCGGAATTGCCTGAATAAAGTTTACTTTCTATGCAATCACTCTCAGTGATTTAAAGAAATAAATGGGTAATTTGCTTCCCAACTTGCCTCACTAATTTTCATCATTGTTATCAGCATTTAAGGGCTATAATCTACAGAATGTAAAAGATCCTGAAAGTATACAGAATTTTCGAGCATCATATCCTCTTCATGGGCAGTAAATATCTTACCTTTCTCCAAAATGTATTAAATAAAGCAAGCTTGAAAACTGCAACCTGGTATGTGGATTATAAGGACTGGCTCATAATATCACTAGTTTAAACTTTCAATAGAGAATATAGAGGCCTGAAGATTTCTGCAGAAGACCAGAGGTAATCTATATATTTTATGATGAGTAAACAATAATTACAAGATTAGACTATATGACTATACTTCATGCATAAATGTATTTATATGCAAAATATAAAATTATAATCATGAATGTATGTTTATTTTTAAAAAGCTTTTTAATGTAACACTGTATATGTATCTATTGCCAAGTTTTTCCTATTAATATTTATGTTTCTTATTTGTTTGGTTTTCATCTGCTGATTACAAGCAGGAAAGTGGAAGCAACTACTACATATACATACCCACACATATGTATATATAAGGAAAAACTTGAAATTGAAAAGAATTTAATCTGTTAACTAATTTCTTTTCCAGGGAATTAGGAAAAGACACCAATATTTGAATTTATTCAACCCAACTACCATTTTGTAGGAAATGAGAGAACCACCACTCTTAGATGCATGAAAATGCTCTTATAGATAAGGAATTATTTATATTACTCTTGACTTTAGCTAAACTTAGAACTCTTTGGAATATGTGTACATAAAACAAAAGCAAAACAAAATGAGAAACTGCAACTGCACTACTCCCAGGCTGATTTTATTTAATAAACACATGCATGGAGCAACCCTAGATCTTTCAACTCTTATCAGCATCTCTTCTCTTATCTAGCAGGTATTATTCAATGTTGAATGTTTCCCTTCTCCCAATGAAGAACTCTGGGGAGGATGAAACATTCTTCAAGAAAAAGGCCTGATTAATATTATCCATAAATGATAAAAATCTACATAGAAGCTCTTCAAGTTCTTCTACAGGCTACAGGATCATGTTGAAATGCCCACTCTAAACCATGAAAAGGTTCTGCATTACCTGAAGAAGGTCTTTTTGAGTTAAGTCCCATTTCTTGATTCCATTATCTCTAGACCCGCTAAATAGGTTATCCCCTTGAATGGTTAGTGCTTCTATGCCATCATAATGAGGGGGTTCAAAATTGTGGGTGGGACTCACAGTACCAAGAGCTCCTTCTGTAACATCAAACATCTAGAAAGGTAGAAACAAAGCAGTTATCATATTTAACTTGCAAACAAACACAAATATTTGTACAGTCCTAGAAACACATACACATGTATGATAATCAGACATGACTTGTTTTGTTACCTACTGTTTCTGGTTTGTTAAATTTTTTCTTTTTACTTATTTTATTTATTATTTTGAGATGAGGTACCACTATGTTTCCCAGGCTGGAGTGCAGTGCTTATTCACAGGTGCAAACATACTGCACAGCTGCTTTAACTTCAGGCTCAAACGATCCGCTTACCTCAATCTCCCAAGTAGCTGGGATTACAGGCGTACATCATGGCCCTAGATCTTAATTATTGTTTTGTTTTGTTATTTGTTGTTATGGAAGTTTTATTAAGTTAATTAAGTTAACCTGACATGAATGACAACTGAGGATAAACCAGTGCCCTTTTTTTAACACTACTTTTGCTTTCATGTTACATGCTTTGTGTCTGTAGGTTTTTAAGAAAGGAAACCAGGGAGCACGCCCAAGAGGGCCGAATAGGAACAGCTCCAGCCTCCAGCTCCCAGTGTGAGTGACAGAGAAGATGGGTGATTTCTGCATTTTCAACTGAGGTACCAGGTTCATCTCAGTGGGGCGTGTTGGACAGTTGGCGCTGGTCCGTGGGTGCAGCCCGACCAGCGAGAGCTGAAGCAGGGCGAGGCATCGCCTCACCTGGGAAGCACTAGGGGGAAGGGAATTCCTTTTCCTAGCCAAACGAAATTGAGACACACAACACCTGGAAAATTGGGTAACTCCCACCCTAATACTGCGCTTTACCAAGGGTCTTAGCAAATGGCAGACCAGGAGATTATATCCCACACCTGGCCCAGAGGGTCCCACGCCCACGGAGCCTCCCTCACTGATAGCACAGCAGTCTGAGATCTAACTGCAGGGTGGCAGCCAGGCTGGGTGACGGGCCATTGCTGAGGCTTAAGTAGGTAAACAAAGCAACCTGAAAGCTCGAATTGGGTGGAGCCCACCACAGCTCAAGGAGGCCGGCCTGCCTCTGTAGACTCCTCCTCTGGGGACAGGGCATAGCTAAACAAAAAGCGGCAGAAACCTCAGCAGAGGTAAATGCCCTTGTCTGACAGCTTTGAAGAGAGCAGTGGATCTCCCAGCACAGAGGTTGAGATCTGAGAACAGACAGACTGTCTGCTCAAGTGGGTCCCTGATCCCTGAGTAGCCTAACTGGGAGACATCCCCCATTAGGTGCAGAACAACACCTCACATATTACACGGCGGGGTACACCCCTGAGATGAAGCTTCCAGAGAAAGAATCAGACAGCAACACTCACTATTCAGCAATAGTCTATCTTCTGCAGCCTCCGCTGCTGATACCCAGGCAAACAGGATCTGGAGTGGACCTCAAGCAAACTCCAACAGACCTACAGCTGAGGGTCCTGACTGTTAGAAGGAAAACTAAGAAACAGAAAGGACATCCACACCAAAACCCCATCAGTACGTCACCATCATCAAAAACCAAAGGCAGATAAAACCACAAAGATGGGGAAAAAGCAGTGCAGAAAAGATGGAAATTCAAAAAATCAGAGCGCATCTCCCCCTCCAAAGGAACGCAGCTCATTGCCAGCAGTGGAACAAAGTGGGAGAGTGAATGACTTTAACGAGTTGAGAGAAGAAGGCTTCAGTTGATCAAACTTCTCAGAACTAAAGGAGGAACTACGTAACCAATGCAAAGAAACTAAAAACCTTGAAAAAAGAATGGATAAATGAATAACTAGAATAATCAATGCAGAGAAGACCTTAAAAGAACTGATAGAGATGAAAACCATAACATGAGAACTACGTGACAAATGGACAAGCTTCAATAACCGACTCAATCAACTGGAAGAAAGAGTATCAGTGACTGAAGATCAAATGAATTAAATGAAGTGAGAAGAGAAGTCTAAAGAAAAAAGAGGAAAAACAAATGAACAAAGCCTCCAAGAAGTATGGGATTATGTGAAAAGACCAAATTTACGTATGATTAGTGTGCCTGAAAGTGACAGGGAAAATGAAACCAAGTTGGAAAACACTCTGCAGGGTATCATCCAGGAGAACTTCTCCAACCTAGTAAGGCAAGCCAACATTCAAATTCAGGAAATACAGAGAACACCACAAAGATACTCCTCCAGAAGGGCAACTCCAAGATACACAATTGTCAGATTCACCAAAGTTGAAATGAAGGAAAAAATCTTAAGGGCAGCCAGAGAGAAAGGTCAGGTTACATACAAAGGGAAACCTATCAGACTAACAGCAGATCTCTCCGCAGAAACTCTACAAGCCAGAAGAGAGTGGGGGCCAATATTCAACATTCTTAAAGAAAAGAATTTTCAACTCAGAATTTCATA
>NW_012120999.1:50891-54137 GCF_000951035.1 Colobus angolensis palliatus
TATTCACAATAGCAAAGACTTGGAATCAACCCAAATGTCCATCGGTCACAGACTAGATTAAGAAAATGTGGCACATATACACCATAGAATACTATGCAGCCATAAAAAAGGATGAGTTCATGTCCTTTGTAGGGACATAGATGAAGCTCGAACCTATCATTCTCAGCAAACTATTGCAAGAACAGAAAATCAAATACCGCATGTTCTCACTCATAGGTGGGAATTGAACAATGAGATCACCTGGACACAGGAAGGGGATCATCACACACCGGGTCCTATTGTGGGGAGCGGGTAGGGGGGAGGAATAGCATTAGGAGATATACCTAATGTAAATGACGAGTTAACGGGTGCAGCACACCAACATGGCACATGTATACACATATGTAACAAACCTGCATTTTGTGCACATGTACCCTAGAACATAAAGTATAATAATAATAAAAAAATGCCCTTGGCTTCTTCTTGGCTTGCACCAAGTCTAATTTAAAAACAGCACAAACATGAAGAGACTTTCTTATATAATGCTCTGAAATGCCTCACACCACCATGAAGAAGTTGTTATAAATGGTACACACAGCTATAAAATACTCCACATATGCCTGCTTGGGACACATAGCTAAGAATATGACTCACTTCAGAGTACAATGGAGGGAGGCAGTTTAGTATTGTTAAACATCTGAATGGAATTTCAAATAGATCTGAGTTCAAGTCCTGGGCAAGTTGCTTAAATGCTTTGGACTTTAGTTTTCTTTTTACAAAATGGGCTCACGGATCCTACCTACCCAATAGTTGCTGGAGATGCTGATAAGCTTAAGTGATGAGATGCATGAAAAGTACTTGGCACATAGTAAATGCTCAATAAATAAAGAATGTTCTCTATGAAAAAAAAAAGGAAACCATATTTTTTTATGTATAACTGCACAAATGATATGTTTAATAATAAAAATATTACACATAAATCCAGTTGAAATTCAATAAAAAATATGGTTATTATTTAATGACTATTAGGTAACTTTGCAGTCCCAGAGGTCATCTCCAATTCCCCAAAGCTGCTGTTCAAAACCTTTTCACCTTCCTCAGTTGCCCTCATATCTCTTGGCCCATAACCTTGTGCTTTCCTGAAAAGGCTAGTGTAATAAAAAATAAACCTTTTAGACACTCTCTTCCATTCTAAAGGTTTCTTTTTATCTTCAAACTTCTTCTTACCCTTCCCTTCTTTATCAGAAGCTAAAGTATACTTACTTATCTTCAATGTTCACATCTATGATCTAACTCCCCCTACCACCTTCATCAATTGCCACCACTTCAGTTTTCTCCTCACTCATTCCCTCTCCACTAAGCCCAATTCCTAAGTACATAAATATGTTCATGTCTCTAGGATATAAAATGCTCCTTTCTTAACCATTCTATTTGCAAGTCATTATCCCATTTCTCATATCTTAATCAAAGTTTCTGGAATGAGTACTTACATTCTTCCTACCTCTCTTTCTTACCTTCTTCCTATTGGTTCTCACAGATATTCCCCAAGGCTGAGTTCCCAGTCAACTTCTCTCCACCTTGGCCACATCATCAACTCTTAACTCCTGGAACATCTGGTTCTCTTTGGCTCCCAAACCTACATCTCTAGTCACAACTTAAACTCTAGACTCGAATTTCTAATGGCCTTCTAGCCATGTGAATTTCCTTTATTAGTATTTCATTTAACATTTAAATTTAACATTTTTAGAATCAAACTGTGCATCTTTCCTTACCTTACTGGCTAATTTCAAAAAATTCTGAAGATCGTAATATTTTCAGGATAAAAGATCTTGACAATAAGACTCATGTATGAGTTGGAAGACTGAGCTAAAAGAGCTTTAAAATTGTTTCCAACCTTTCTTCTATGAAAAATGAGAATGCATGATTGAATAATAAGACGATAAAACCACTAACTATGAATGAGGAAAAGATTAAAAAGAAAAAGCAAAGACTAGAAAGGAAGAAAGAAAATTAAGAGAAAGAGGTCCTAGATGAATCTGAATACTTCAAAATTATCACTTAATAGACAAATATAATTCAGAAAGTCTCTTATACATACTTTGATGTAATGATCCTTGGAGCCAGTGATGATTAGATCTTGTCCATTGGAAATCTGATCCACAGTAAGGCACATAACAGGGCCTAGGTGTCCTGTTAACTTTCCTGTAGACTGAAACCTTTAAAAATAAAGAATAATGGTTTTATTTAAAAATATTTCTTATGGGACTAAGCCTCAACATAGACAACCTACATTCTTTCATAAAATAGTTCACTTTTTTTTTCTTTTTATATGTTTCGAGATGGGGTCTTGGGCCGGGTGTGGTGGCTTATGCCTGTAATCCCAGCACTTTGGGAGGCCAAGGCGGGCAGACCACCTGAGGCCAGGAGTTTGAGACCAGCCTGGCCAACATGGTGAAACCCTGTCTCTACTAAAAATACAAAAATTAGCTGATGTGGTGGCGGGTGCCTGTAATCCCAACTACTCAGGAGACTGAAGCAGGAGAATCGCTTGAACCTGGGAGGGGGAAGTTGCAGTGACCCAAGATCGCGGCCACTGCACTCCAGACTGGGCGACAGAGCGAGAATCCATCTCAAGAAAAAAAAAAAAAAAAAAGAGATGGGGTTCCGTTATGTTGCCAGGCTGAAGTGCGGTGGCTATTCACAGGCATGATCATGGCGCACTGCAGTCTCAATCTCCTGGCCTCAAGCAATCCTCCTCCCACCTCAGCTTCCCCAGTAGCTGGGACTTACAAGTGTGCATCACCAGCTTTTTTTCTTTCTTTCTTTCTTTTTTTTGTTTATTGTACTTTCAGTTCTAGGGTACACGTGCACAACGTGCATGTTTGTTACATATGTATACATGTGTCATGTTGGTGTGCTACATCCATTAACTTGACATTTACATTAGGTGTATCTCCTAATGCTATCCCTCCCCCCACCCCCTACCCCACAACAGGCCCCGGTGTGTGATGTTCCCCTTCCTGTGTCCAAGTGTTCTCATTGTTCAATTCCCACTTATGAGTGAGAACATGTGGTGTTTGGTTTTCTGTCCTTGCAATAGTTTGTTGAGAATGATGGTTTCCAGCTTCATCCATGTCCTTACAAAGGACATAAATCCATCCTTTTTTATGGTTGCATGGTATTCCATGGTGTATATGTGCCACATTTTCTTAATCCAGTCTGTCACTGATGGACATTTGGGTTGATTCCAAGTCTTTGCTATTGTGA
>NW_012120999.1:54187-109699 GCF_000951035.1 Colobus angolensis palliatus
TATGTGCCACATTTTCTTAATCCAGTCTGTCACTGATGGACATTTGGGTTGATTCCAAGTCTTTGCTATTGTGAATAGTGCCGCAATAAACATACAGCATCACCAGCTTTTTTCATTTTAGCTCCACATCTACAAAACTCTGTTCAAATTAGTCAAAACTATTATAATCTATGATGCAAATGGGAGAGTCATAAATCAGTTATTCTAAAGCTGACTAACGTCATTTAGGCAAGCAAAAAGGCAGCAGAAGTCTAAAAAATGATTAATTTTAACTCCAACCTAAATCCACCTAAACATTAATCTGCTAAATGTCTGAATAGGACCGATTAGGTCCAATTTGAATTTCAAATAAAATGATGATATCACTGATGTAATTACAAAATCAGTAACAATACTGAGAAAGTAAAATTATTTTATTACACACACATTTTCACAAATACACGTAAGTGCATGTACATCATATATGCACATACATGCACATATATACATACATATATCTATGTACACACATATATGTGTGGATGTGTACATCAGAAAATAAGTGGTCAAAATAATTTCATCAATTATTATAAAGATATGAAAATGACCAGCTATGTGGCTGGTAGAAAACTGGGTAACGTCAGTTGTCAGAGGGTAAGAATGAACCTTTGTTTCATAGTCCTACCTCAAATCAAGCTGCTGGAATAAAGACATGTATCTAGCTTTTAAGATATTAGAGTTTCTTGAAAAATATTCTTTTAGTTCCTTTGTTAAGATCTACATTTAATTAGTAATATCTTACTGAAATCAACCAGCAAATTAAACAGTGCAAAGATTTTGAAAAGCTGGTATCTTTTCTGCCTTGTGTCATGATTTTCACTATTTCTACCATGGTGCTCTTACTATGAGTCAAATTCAGTATCTTCAAGAATAAGCCAAGTCCTCACCTCATTTCTCATTTTCTTAAAAAAGTACTGTTTTCAATTTTCTACATTTTATTTATAATATAGTATTTAGGACCATGGTTTTTCTCTTATCTATTTATCTACAAATTATGTTTATTATACTTTGTCAGTCATACTGTAACATGCCTTAAATGTTATAAATTATAACACTAGTTTTTCTCAAAGTTTTTCAAAAAAACATCCATTTGATTTACCATTGGCAAATCCCTTCTGGATGAGAGGCACCCCATGTTACCTGAATCAAAAATGTTCCTAAGAATCCTGTAATAGCCTGTTTAATGGCCTTTATCCTCCATTATAAGATGAGCTCTAAGAAGGTAGATCAAGGCTGGGCACAGAGGCTCCTGCCTGTAACCCCAGCGCTTTGGGAGGCTTAGGTGTCAGAAACATTTGAGCCCAGGAGTTCACAACCAGCCACATTTGTCTTGCTCTATATCACCACACTGTTGGTGCAATGCCTGACATATTTGGGTTGAATAAATATTTGTTAACTAATAAGTCAATGTTAACTAATAAGTCAATGTAAAATTTTGCTGTCAAAATTTTAAGAACTAGAAAACAAGCTAACATAAACACTCAACTAAAGGAAAAAAACTCACACTTCATAGGAAATAAAAATCGAATGAAAGATGTAATGCCTTAAATTTTAATTTATCTTTTTTTCTTTTTAACTATTTTATCTTCTTAATACTTCATAGTTTACATATATTTTATTTTATATTCACAAAAATTCTGTGAGGACTTTATGCTCAAGTTGTTAATTTAATTTTATCAATGAAAACATTTAAGATATAAGATATTTAAGTGATGTTGCAAAAATAACTCTATCAAGAGTACTGGTAAAACTAGGATGAGAATCTTAGCCTCCTTCTAGTATACAATATGACTTGCAGGCAAATATTAAGAAATTGCAATGTTTTAATTTTATTTTTCCCCCATATACTTATTTTCCAAGCAATGGAGATTAAAAAAAGAAAATTGTCAGTTTGTTAATAAGGACACAAGAGACATTTAGAGGTATATGCTGAATAAAAAAGCCTATGATTTTACATTAAATTCTGGGGTCATAAAAATTGGACTTCACATGCACTAATGTTATTAATATCTGAAGTTGTATTTGCCATAGGCAAGAGGTATGTTTTCTTAAAAATATCTACCTTTTAAGATCCCACATCCTGACAGCATTTCCGGAAGCAGCATAGAGGAAGGTGCCAGTTGGGTTTAGGGCAATTTGATTGATCTGGTTCTCTCCAGAAGGAATAGCTACTGTTCGACTGGTACTTGCAGAACAAGCATCTCCAAGAGTAACTTGACCTGAAGACCTTAAGAGATACAAACAAAGCAAAAAAGTCACATTCCTGGACTTGGGTTTGGCTTAGAATTCCTTGAATTCCCGGGAAACTGGCTGTAGACAACAACAAGAACAGTGTCCTTTTGTCACTGTACGCATAGTACCTAGCACAGCACCTAACACAGAGTTGGCACATATAAATAAATATTTGGCAAGTGAAGAGATGAATGAATAAAATAAGATTACATGGTTTAAAATTCTTACTTGGTATACTAGTAATTCCAGGCCCTGAGTTAGGAAGGACTAAAACATCTTTCAGAAAAGATGAGATTTTTTTTTTTATGTTAAACATAAAAAAAATCAACAAATGGCTGGGTGTAGTGGCTCACGCCTGTAATTCAAGCACTTGGAGGCCAACGCAGGTGGATCACCCAAGGTCAGGAGTTTGAGACCAGCCTGGCCAACATGGTGAAACCCCGTCTATAATAAAAATACAAAAAATTAGCTGGGGATGGTGGTGCATGCCTGTAGTCCCAGCTACTCGGGAGGCTGAACCTGGGAGGTGAGGGTGGCAGTGAGCCAAGAATGCACCACTGCACTCCACCTTGGATGACAGAGCAAAACTCCATCTCAAAAAAAAAAAAAAAAATCAACAAATAATACGTTGCCACAAAACTAATTTATTTTCCTACAGCTTCCAGCAGCACCACCCTCCCCCACCCGAGGGCCAGGCTTACCAATACTCTTTTGTGTATAAGAATTGCCTTTCTGGATTAAAGACAATGGAGACCTTTTGAATTATTTGCAGTTTTCATTTACTTTAACCGAATCATAGATGGAGTATCTAAAGCATTAAACATAGCATATGCCTGTTTCTTCAGATAAATTCTAGGTGAAATTTTTTTTAAATTTTGAAACTTTTTTTTAGCTAAATTCTAAAATATTAAGCCATAATCAGTCTTTTCAAATTTGACTTTAGTGATTCAACTGAATTGGTAAATTTCTACCATAAGACATGTTATATCCTAATATACGATATAATAGTAATATTTTTCTACAAGATTTTCAAGACTTGTATTCAGTACAAAGAATAATGTTCTCAAATTATAAAACAGCACTTAAAAATAGTCTCTACTATCTCTACAAATTAGTAAAAATTAACCTTTCTTATGCTCTCTTCTCTCATTTAAATGATTACCAAGTTTACATCAATTTTGATTATTAAAATAATTCATCAATATTACAGCAAAAAGAATCACTTGTTCTACACTTCTAAAGACAAATACGATAATAAGCACAGAAAAAACAAATTCATCCTCCAATTATCCAACACCACCTAGAGTTATGAAATTTGCACTCACACCAAAGCAGTCTCAGTCCTTAAAAAACACTCTCAGCTTTTCAATCTCTGTTAATTAAAGGTTATAAGCACTTCTTCACTGCCTACCATGGTGATTTCAGCCATTTCCCAAGGAATGGTAGTTATTTGAAGCAAGTAATATAAAACATTGAACTCTATCAAATAAGAAATAGCATTAAAATGTAATACCTTATATTTGGGAGGGAGAAAACATGAAATGTATACTTAGTCACTGATCAAATATGGCTTATCCCTTTCTGTTTAATACCAGGCTCTTATACTTCATTTGTCAAATTTTTCCCCCTCTTATTTTATCTGTGCTTTTCATTGTGAACACTTTTAATATCCTCTAGGAAGTGAACAGGTATACAAAAGTTAAAATGCATTTATAGTCCTCTCTTTTATTTTGTAAAAAAAAAAGAAGAGATATTCCTCCTTTATGCTATTTGTCTTCAAGTTACTTACGTCAGTGTCCGAATGCACTTTGCTGAATCTCTGATATCCCACACCTTAATATAAGATGTTGATACAGTGAAGACCAAACTGGTATAATTACAATATTTTACAGACACGACATTGTTGGGATGACCCCCTAGTGACATTATTTCCTGCCCAGTCACCAGATTCCATACTTTACAAGTACGATCTAAAACAAACAAATAATAATAATAATAAAAAACACTGTTAATATGAACTACTTTAGGTTCTATTAATAATAAAAATTATTTAAACAATTTCTCTTCTATGGGAAGGAAATGAAAATAGTAATTAACATATAACAAGGATCCTAATGTCATCCTTGACCCTCTGCAACAGGCTCAAAGACTAGGTATGTATAAAGGATCAGATAAAAGTCTGGGATGTCTGTTGTATGTATCATGTGGTATTGAAAAAATATTTATGAAAAATTTTGAAACGGTCATAACAAAAGAGTCTTGCTTCAAATTGCCCCTGAATTTAGAGTGGCAGTCTCAGGTCAGCCTCTTCAAAACATTCTTCTCTGATCATATTCCCACCTCCTCACAACATACTCTCTACACTAGTAAATATACACACATTTTTCCCCCCAAGGGTCAATGACTATATAAATTTTATTTTTGACCCAAAAACATAATCACAAAACTATTCTTGTTCTTTTTCTGATGTGTTGAATATCTAGTTATACTGGAGAGATACATTTAATTTGAATCATTAGAAAAATACAGTATTTTCAAAGAACATTTTTCTTTTAATTAGGGAATTTCTTTTACCTAAAATTCATAAGTTCTAGCTGGGATCTTATACTTCCCTCATAGACAATGAGAAATAAATATTCGCTGATTAAAGTGAATCTTGGACTATCCCTAAATGCTAAAAACTTTTATGAGCTCCCTGAATTCCTGTATATGCTTGCTTTTCACCTTTCTAGCCTCAATGACCAGTACTTCTCTTATACATATTCCATTTTTCAACCCAAGTAGAATTAGTTTCCAAACATGCTCCACTTTGATCTTCATGTCTCTGCTTATGTTATTCTGTAATCTTGATTATTCATTCCTGTCAATATCCAAACCATCCTATAAGGTACATCCTAAATGACTCCTTGTCAAAGCCTTCCTTGTTTCTCACAGCTGTGCATAATTCCTTCCTTTTCCAGAATCCCAAAACTCTTAGTCTAGAATTCTTCAAAGCATTTATAGCTGGTTTCCAGTTACTTGCAATTGTACCAAAGGGGTTAAGAGTGCAGGATTGGAGAAGGGTATACCTAGGTTTCTAATCCTGGTTCTTCCACTTACTAGCTAAATTTACCTGAGAAAAGTATTTATTCACTTGAAGCCTGAGTTTCTTTGTCTACAAAATGAGGATGCAATATGTATCTCATTCAGATTGTTGTGAGAATTAAGTGAGATATATTAGTATTAGCATACTGCCTAGCATAGCCCCTGATATGTAGCAAGTGTTGCAGAAATAGTGGTTGCTACGCATCTTATTCTCTTTCCCATATTGTACATTTAAATAGCCTTTTACAGATTTTTATATAATCTGCATTTCAAAATTCAGGACCCTACATGCAGTACATGCCCAAATACCGCAGAGAGATGTATTCTGTCACCAGTGTATTTACAAAACTTCAACAGAGGTTTTACTTGCTCAACTATGCAATAATTTTATATGTTTTACATTCAGGAGTTGAACCAGATTATCAGATTCTTTCTGGTCTTAAATAGCTTTCTAGAGCATGTTAAAAATGTAACTTTTTTTAAAGCTATTAAATATCTACATTAGATAACTACTGGCACCTTTCGATCCAGTGAAGAGGAGATCATCAGTAGAATCCACACAGAGCACAGCTTTTGTATGTCCTTCAGCTATGTGAATACACTGAAGTGGAAAAGCTCTGATTCCTTTTGAAGCTGGAAATGGGTTGATTATGCCCCTAAGGTGGGGAAAAAACAAACAAACCAAGACTCACTTAAATATCATGAGACTATATCATGAGACTAGTTTTGTTTTTTTTCCCCTAACTTTAAGAAGTCTTTATAAGTAAGTAGTAATAAAATCCAGACTGCTGTCTTTTAAGCAAAAGGACAAATTGTGAAATAGTAATAGTGATGGAGTATATCAACTAATCAGGCATCTGCTAACAGCTACATTCTGCAAAGAGCAAAGACTATAGTACATCTAGATTTTCTTATTAACAATTTCATCTCTCCAAGGTTTGATGAAACCACATTTGGGAATTATTTGAGTGTACCGAATTCTGACAAATAAGGAAGAAGCAGAAATGTCAAATAACAGGAAAACATAATTCTATGTCAAGCTGGGGTGTAAAGGAACATGCTGAAGAAAGTGTAACTTACATGCCACCTAAAATACTAAGAAAGCAGATTTCAGACAAAAATTGAAGATAGGAATAATTGAATGAACAGAAATTCTAAAGGGACAATGGGTCAAAAATATCAAAAACTTAAAGAAAAAACTGACAATCTCAAAGAAAATTTTAAAAGAATGAGAACTTAACAGTGAATGGATAAAGAAAATGTGGTACATACACACAATGGAGTACTATTCAACCATAAAAAAAGAATGAGATCATATCATTTGCAACAACATAGATAGAACTGGAGACCATTAGGTTAAGTAAAATAAGACAGGCACAGAAAGAGGATATCATTGGATATTCTCACTTATTTATAGGATCTAAAAATCAAACAATTGAACTCATGGATATAGAGAGTAGAAGGATGGTTACCAGAAGCTGGGTAGGGTAGTGGGGTTTGGGAGAGGTGGGGATGTTTAATGGGTACAAAAATAATAGAAAGAGTAAGTAAGACTTACTATTTGATAGCCCACAGGGTGACTATAGTTGATAATAATTGTACATTTTAAAACTACTTAAAGAGTGTAATTGGATTTTCTGTAACACAAAGGATAATTGCTTGAGGGGATAGCTACCCCATTCTTCACGATATGATTATTGTGCATTGTATGCCTGTACCCAAATGTCTCATATACCCCATAAATATATATCTACTATGTACCTGCAAAAATTAAAAATTAAAAATTAAAAACAATGACCCTCTTTAGGGAGCTTTCTCATAAATTTGATATTTCTGTAGTTTCTGCTTTATGGCACTGGGCTATGTCCTATGGAAATATAAAGATTATCAAAACATTGTCCCTCTCCCAAAGGAGTTTAAGATAGGGTCTGAATTAAAATAATGGTGTTGGGGAGGCTAAAGATGATAATGAATTAAGGCATGACAAACAGTCAAACGTACCTTCGCTCAAAGCATTATATGTTTCAAATTATGCTGAATTATGCCCATTATGTAAGACAAATGGCATAATATTAGGATAAATACAGGTATAAAGGAAAACTGTTTTGTTTCCATCTTCTTAATGAAAGAGAAGAATCTTCGAGATGCAAGAGGGCAGAAATGATTAAGAAACGTAAACCCAAGATAAGTTAGAGCTGACAATGGCGATTTATTCAATAAATTCAGGTATTTCTGTTTTTAAATCATTATATCACAGGATTTTGAAAGTATACACCATTGTGTAGGCAAAATCCTTGTCAGTACCCTAAGAAATCACAAAGATCAAAAAAAGGGACAAAACATGTAGACCTGATCTTCCAAAAAGCAGGAAAAATGTGGAATTCAGAAACTCAACTTCTTGTTGAGTCTCACAGAGGAATACATTAAGCAAATCACTATCCACTTAAAAATAAATGCTCACCAACAAAAGATAACATGGGCTCATCAATCCCATGGGGAAAGTTTTTTGTATGGTTAATAGATACCAATTTAAGGGAATGTCTATTCACAATATATGTTGACTTGTGGACAGTGTGAATAAGTATGGAACTGTCAGAGTAAAGTATTTCCACAGGTAGTTGAAGAGTCACACCTAACGAGTCAAGGTCACAGCTGATCTGGAAGATCTTTAGTATCTAGTCAATCTTTCCCTAGCCCTAGGGAGAAGTGGCATACTTATTAAAGGGATATATTAAGGAGCTGGACATTATATTGCCTGAACAAAATCACTGAAACAAAATTCATTTATTTTATATGCCTACTCACTATCAATGATTTGTTTAATAGAAATAAATATTTCAGGAGAAAGACAGCGATAGACTTACTGCATTCTATGTAGGCCATATATGGAATGAGGTGTAGTTTTAGATGTCCCATTTTAAGAAGAACATTGAAAAATTGAAGCCTTTATAATAAACAGTAGAAGCAGAATGAAGGATCTGTAGACTATATTACATAAGGAACAGATGATGAAACTATTGAGCTGATAAAATAACATTTACTGGAGAGAGGATACAATAGCATAATTTAAAAGCGCTGAATATTTGAAGAGCTGTCATATATAAACAAAAAGATACGTAAAATTAATTCTGGTAAGGGAAAAAAGGGCTGATGAAGACTAACGAATGGAAATTTAAAGGAGGCAAATTTAGAGTTGGGGAGAAAAAACATTTGTTTTTAGGGTCTGGTTATAATGATCACAAAAGTGATAGGAGTTTCTTATCCCTACAAACGACACAAGGAATTATTATCTTTGGATATATGATTATGAAATCTGATGCCATGATTTGCATACATGTGTCAATTTGAGATTACTGAAACTGATGCTCAGTAATTTATAATCTAACAATTTAACCAGATTAAAACTGAAACTGGAGCAAGACCCATTCAAAAGTCTGAATCTGCCATTTTGAAATTTTGATGCCTTAAGGTTCACAGATACAAACTGAAGCCATCAAATTTAAAAATATGGCTTCAAATATTGAAAAGGTATGATTTTAAAGAATAGGTTGCTCTGTTAATTCTCAAACAGAGAATATATATGTATGTATAGGTCAAAAAGCTGGTTGTAAGAAAACAATTCATGTTAACAGCCTAAGAGCTATTTTCAATGTGTATTTAATGACAAATCTTAAGAAAAAACTAAACTGTACCCTCAGATAGGTAATACTGTGTCTCCAAAGGTTTATTTCCTTCAGATTACAAGCTTTATCCTAATAATCTATTAAATGTTTCCCTTATGTTACATTAATATTAAATGTAACATCCAACACAATTCTGTCATATCAAAGGTTATACTATCATAAAATACTCAGTAAATATTATGACTTATGTATTGCACAGTTATTTCCTGGAGATCAGGATGTCTTTTTTTGATTCTTATGTATTTTTATGTCATTGGTTATTCAGTCTTTTGAGAAAAAAGAATCTCAATATTAAACATAGTGTTTTATTAATTAGATACTTTAAAATGTTCTTAAATATTCAGAATATTAGGATTAATATTTTATATAAACTACCAAAGATAACTGAAACTTATAGATATTAGAAACATACAGCCATGGTATTTATTTCTCTATTCAAATTAATCTATTCACATTTTGAAATATAAAATCAACTTTAAAAGAGTTTAAGGTTAAATATGGCAAATTTGTACAACAGACTTGATCTGAAGGAGAAAAAAATAAATAAACACTTATTTTTATCCCATGCAAACCTGTAAGGTCTTTCGATACTGGAAATGAAATTAATTTCCTCTCCCTTCCCCTGCCTACCTTCTGGAGGATCTGCTGATGATCAGCAAAATGGCCGTAAAACACGGAAAACAAGTGCAAAGAGGGAGGACATAAAATGATAATGGTGAAAGGGAATGAGACAGAGAGAAAGGGAAAGAGAAGTTAAGGACCCCCAGAAAAATCCATAACATGAGAAAAAAAATACCAGTTATTTTTAAAGCTGCACCTATTCTTAAAAATATTCATTTTTAAAAATGCTTCCGTAGTGTTTATTTCTTATTCTTTTTAATTTTTGGTACAACAGTATCCTTTTTTTCTCTAGCATACTTTTATTTTTAATCATATAATCTTTTTACTTAAAATTGCTAAACCAACAAGAAAAAATACCTTATCTACCTCACACACTTTGAGGCATTAGAAATGCTTATCATTGAGAATAAGAAACCTTCTTGACATCAATATTCACAAAACTTGATTTCTTTTAAAGAAAAGATTTAGATTACAGACAGAAAACAGGTATCACAATTTTTAAACTATTATACAAAAAAAAACCCACTACTTTATCTAAAAGGTATGATAACAAAAATGTATTAAAATTATCATGTTTAGAAATATTAGTGCATTTATATGATTTACAACAAGTGATGCATGCAACAAAAAACAGACTTGCTTAGAATTTCTAGGAAGGCATTTCAGAACATCAATGAAATTCCAGAATGTAGGAAAGGCAGGAAAGAAAGTACCTGTGTACCTCCGACAGAGAGGAGTCACTTTCATCAGACCTATAGTGAAAGAGTTAGCATTATGAGAGAAAGAATACAGATGTCAACAGGTAAGGACACTGACTTTGGACTCAAAATCAACAGCATGAATAACAGATATATAGCAAACATTTCCTTCATAGTGCCCTGATTTTCTATTTGCACTGGATATTAGCATATTTAAGGTATAGCTAAGTCACGTAAAGAGTTTGATATTTATGTCTTCTAGCAAGACTTTGGGGACTAAAATTTTCTAATACTGATATACAAAATCTATCCTCACTTCTAAAATTTAGGCCTTGGAGAAGAAAAATATCAAGTACATGAGATACAGCACTTGAAGGTTTGCTCCATTAATTTGGCTAGTCCTGGAAAAATTTTCCCATTTCAATAACAGTTCATCAATTTCATTCATCTTGATAATGATTACTTTAGATACAGACGCTAATGTTGAAGTTACACAAATAGATTGTGTTTTTGCATAGAAAGCAAGTCACTCAAAATTTAACAACCTTTGGTTTTAGCTTATTTCAAAAACACTGAGTTCTTATGACTAGGGAGCATCTTAATAATAGCTGGGGTACTTTAGTGGGCTTTTAAAATAGACAAGTCACTCTCGTTAGCCCTACCTTGAGGCCTCCAAGACTGCAGTGAGCCTGGTTATTATGAAAATCTATTTAGACTGTACAACAGGCTTGAGGAGAATGAGGATATGGTGAGTGTTGGCATAGAATGTAACTAGAAACAACGTGCGGGATCTGCATCTTGCTAGTGGGATATGGTAGTCTCAAAAAGCAGCCCCACAGAAAGTAATGTAAGGAGGTAGGCAAGTTTTTGAAAGTGTAGAGTAGTCAGTTATTCTACATTTTAGTTTATAGAGATGACAACAGAGTCAAATTATTGGTAGCTCATAAAGTATTTCAGTAAAAAATATGGAACTGTGATTAGGTTGTCAGGATTATCAAAAGATTGGCAGAAAATGTTTTGACTGTGAAAGCAAGGTAGGCACAAATTTAGCAACTCTTCATATACCTAGTGAAACTTGACTTCCCAAAACTATTCCTAATGTTCAACTTTTCTCAATTAATGACAGAAATAACTTACAATGTTAAAGAGTATTTTGTTTAATAACACAGGAAAATATTTACCTACCTATATCAATTTAAAGAACATATCTTCCACTAATTAAATCATATTAAAATCTAATGAAGGATCCATAAATAAAAGAATTATCCATAAATTAAGCATATTTATAATTCTCTAAAAATTATGGCATGATTCTCTAAGTTTATAGAGCCATTTAAAATGATCTAAACATGCCAGACAGATCTTAAATGGCATCCTATAAATTTTAGAGATTATTGATACATACAGGGTGGTAATAGCAGAAAAATCATTATCATTCCAAGTCCAAGCAGACAAGTCAGAGTTAATAAATACCTTATGGCAGTATTGTTAGTACAGCATTCTTGCAAGAGAGATTCTGGCTCAATGTGTGGATATTTTGTCATTTCAAATTTGATGACAATTACATTTTCTACATCCCTTCAACTTCTCCACCCCGCTCCCAGTCCTACTCTCTCCATCCGTAAAGGTGATTTTTTTATTCCAAGAACACAATTACTGAAATTTTGTGGTGAACTTGTCTAGAACAATCAGATGACAATAACATGTTGCACATGTAACAATGGCCTTTGTAAACTGTTATATCCCCCAGAAGTAAAGTAATTTGCCTCTTTCCAACTCAGGCTATCTAAATTAGAGGCTTTTGTGGGCTCATAGAAGCTAAAGAATCTCCAAAAATTTAAAGATCAAGTGGTCTCAAAGATTTTTCAGTTCTAATTTACTTGTAAAAGAAAAGGCAAGACAAGTGCTGAAGGAATAGCAATACAAATCTACAACAGGGAATAATGTTCAGCAGGAAAATAATTTTCTCTAATTTTGGCTGCATGGCTCCTTTCCCATTGGAAAGATGCCATGGGATAAATACGGCAAGAGTTCACAAGTCAGGCTCCATCACCTACACAAAGATGACTACATGTTTGCTACAGACTGTATTGACAGGTTCAGAATATTATATAAATAATTGGGGCTCTTTTCCATAATGACTTACTTATCCTGCTGAACTGATGTGTTTCCCTGAGAAACAGTAAGACGATTAAAAACATTCAGTTCATTACGGGGCCGGCTTGGTGGGGAAGAAGGAGGTGAAAGACTAGCCTCTGAAGTTCCAGAATCTGAGCTACAAGAAAAAAAGAACATAAAGTAGGTGGCTTTAATTGTTACGATTTGTTAGAAAAGTTATAAGAAACATGCTCTTTAAAAAAATCTTTTTATTAGAGAGCTCCTTCTTTCCTTTCTCTCTTCCTTTTTGGTAAGATAAAATGCATTCTGAACAATTTTTAAAATTTCTTTTCACTGGATTTTGTCACATTGGCCACAAGATGGCACTAAAGAGAAGATTCTGTCTGCTGAAATCAGAAGTCAGTATAAAATAAAGCAAGCCACATTTAAAATCATACAATTTTAGAATCAAGAGCAAGTTTCTCACTTTACAGATGAGGAAAGAGACCCAGAGAGCTTATGAGAAGTTTGCGTATTCAGTTGATTCATTCATCTATTTTTAAATCACTTATGTGCTCCATCCCCATTTCCCAATTATTCTTGAGAGATTCAATTCAGTACAAACAGGCAAACTACGTCTTTAAGTACAGGAAGCAAGGGTGATAAGAAGGATAATTTCTATGACATTCAAGTCAGTTAAACTCGTGGTCAAAAAAGAGAGTGTGCATCTTGGCACAGGGTAGTGGATGGTATAGAATTGTCCATTTAGGCACGGAAAATAAATGAACACTTCCCTTTAAATATATTCACATTTATTTTTCTTAAAGAAATTAAAGTAATTTACTTTGCTAATATTTAAATGTAAATTCGCATAAATGCTTTCCCTCAAGGACATGTCTGAGATCTACCTGTCACATGCAGAACAGGCAAACTGAGAGAGGGGTGGCAGGGTAACACTGGTTCTAATCCAATCAACTTCTGCATGCTGTCATGCTGCAATTTTTAAATGCCCAGTTAAGTGGATCATCAGATTACATTATGTACTGCTAAGTAAACTAACCCTCACAAAACACACAAAAAAACACTGAGGATAATACCAACAATGTAAACATGAGAGAGCAGCAAGAAAATGGCACAACAACACACCCTATGATTTATTAGTTTTTCTGTCAGCCACTGTAAAGAGGTAGGGTCAAGGTCAGTTTTAGCTGATATTGCAATGATGGTCAAAATTAATTATAAATTTTTACAAGTATGTATATGACCAAGAATATTAGACCACCGAGTCAAGCCAAAAGCTGACTTGACTGTCTTGATTAGTCAAATAGTCATAACCACAGTGCCAGCCTAAATCTGGAAAATAATTTCATGATTGTCTTTAGCAGTAAGTGCAGCAGGCATTTAATACAGTCTAGCAGGTAAAAAACATTAGTCACTTACTGCTTTTGTTCCTTGGTCTTTGATTTTTCTGCTTTCTCATATGCCTTTCTCCTTGTTACAGGAGAAGGCTCTGGAATTTTTTTTTCTGGTAGAGATGACTGCCTGGAACTAAAGTAAAATAAGATTCTTTAATTACCTAATTCTAAATTTGCACATACAACTTTGGTAGACAGTCAATCTAAAATTTGTAATAGGTTAATAATTGGAACCTGACAAAGATTATTACTTGAGAACAAACAATAAAACTAACATAGGAAAATATTACATGAGTTATTTTTAGTTGATGGAAGCTCAACAACCATAATTTTTAAACTGGTGATCTTATTAAATATATAACAACTTATCATCTTTGAATATAAATATCAATGATATGCTGCCAAATAGCTACAACAAATATTTTGGATGTGTTTTAATTTCACTGGTAATTATTTCAGATGAAGAAAAATTATCTTTATAGTTTTGTAAGAACAAAAATATTAGCATATCAGAATTTAAGAAACAATGAGATTTAATGAATTAACATTGAGACACAATCACAAAATAGTTCTATAGGTAATCATACACACACAAATATACATAATTATTTTACTTAGCTAGTATTTAATTTGTATCTATGTATATTTTAGTAATAAAGTATTCTTGCCTTAAATATTTTAAATGCCAAATATCTGCTTGTAATTAAAAATTCAAGAAAATAATTTTTGTATATGGTGATAATGAATTTTAACTGAAAAAAAAAAAATGTCTGGGCCAGGAATGGTGACTCACACCTGTAATCCCAACACTTTGGGAGGCTGAGGTGGATGGGTCACTTGAGGTCATGAGTTCAAGACCAGCCTGGACAACATGGTGAAACTCTGTCTCTACTAAAAATACAAAAATTAGCTGAGTGTGGTGGGCGCCTGTAATCCCAGCTACTTGGGAGGCTGAGGTAGGAGAATCGCTTGAAGCCAGGAGGCAGAGACTGCAGTGAGCCAAGATCACACCACTGCACTCCAGCCTGGGCAACAGAGCAAGACTCCACCTAAAAAAAAGAAAAAGTCTGGGGGAAAAAAACCCACTAAGGAATTAGACAGCAAGACTTACAAAATGGGTTTACATGATTCCTATTTAAAAGCAAAAACTAAACGTAATTAAATTTTGTGTGCTTGATTTTTCTAATCAGGAAATCACATTTTAGCAATCCTGCATCATTTAAATTACAAGGATCACTTGAGTAAAAGTTACACAGTAATGGCTTAGAAGAGTTACTGCACTAAGTGAGTGACCAAATTCTCACAATGTATAAAGAATTACAAATATATGAGTATAAGCATGTGTATTTATGAAAACTACAAACTAAGTTATCTAGAGGCAGAGGCCAAAAGATATTTTTTACAACCTGTCATAAATGATACAATTTTAAAATGTAAAAAGACAAATAGAAGAGATTACCTGAATCTGGATTCCAGGCCTTAGATTTAGTCTTGAAGTTCCAAAGTCTCACTCATCTGACAGGTTAAACACCTAACACATGCTAGTTCCTAAAATCTGACCTGAGTTCCATATCACTACCTTCACCAAAAGCATTTCTTCTACTCTTATCACAAAAGCAATGAAGCCATAAACTATACTGGTTAGCAATCTCTAACAGCAGATCCAACAGTTAATTACATAGGCTACCTCAAGCACATGCAAGAAAGTTCTGTCATCATTAAAATTAATTCTGGAACAAAAGGTAGCAGATGGGATTACTGAATGGAAAACAATGGAAATATCCTCATAAAATGAAGAATATTATGAGAAACGGCTATTCAAGTGTGGAAAGTTTGTTATTTCGTATTATTCACTGATCATATAGTGTGTGCCACTTTTGGGGGGGGAATATTCTTCAGTGCAGAGATGTATTCATTCCATAAATTATCTGCTAGATCACATGTGAGGATTAGTTTGAAAAATGACGTTAACAATCTTTACCAGTGAATGACTAATCTAATATTAATATAACTATCAAAACACACACATGCACACATGGTACACATATGCACACACACACATACGCACACACACAGGACTATGTGGGAAAATCTTTGTCCTCAAGATAATAATTAAAAATAGTCTATGCAAGACTTATTTTGAATAGAAGGTTTTTTGTTCAGATTATCATAAGAAAGAGAATATTTCCTCCTTCAAATCTTTAATAATATCAATACAAATATTTTTAGGGGCATCACTCATCCCAGATAAACAATATGCTTCAAGGTAAAAAATTAGGAAAGTTCAAAATGTATTAAACTTGTAATTGGTATTTTCTTTTTCCTTTAAAAAGAGTCAGCAAAGATTTACTATCCTGACAGGTCTCTCAAAACTAGGATATAGGTAATTCAGAGAAAATTTAAGAGTCTAAACTTTCTGTTTATACATAATAGTTACATAACAGTTTTATAGGTATAACTTTAATTTAGGTGTTTCTATATAAGCATTGTCTGTAATTCATAACTCAGACGTTATAAAAATTATAACTCTTAAGAATGATCCTAAAACTTGGCAACAAGACAAAGCAATTCAACAAAGGACCTTTCAAATTATTTCAACTCTCCAAAAAATTAGGGGAGACAACACCTAACAAATTATTTCGAAAACCAGAGATCAAATTTACATAAATTTTAAATAATAGAAATAAGAAATTAGCAACATGCATACTTTTTTTTTTAAAAAAAGCCAAAAGAAAAGAAGTTAGTGTAGCTGGGCCAAACTTACATGCTGCCTATCTTAGAAGGTAAGCCAGGTGGGGGAGAGAGCTCTTTTTCCCTAGCAGAGGTACCACTTGTCTCTGTATTCATTCCAATCACTTGCCCTTCTGCAACAGGTGTAAGAGGGCCAGGCAAGGAGGCATCTCCTGTACTAGTATCTGAAGCTAGTTCACTGCTATCTGCATACAGCAATTCCATCTGAGTGGTGGTTCTCCTTCGGGCCTAGTCAAAGAATGGAAGGAAAAGCAATCAGGAGCAAACTCTTGCATAGAAGATGATTAGGGAACAGAGATTTATATGAGTTTGAAATAGGTAAAAACATTTAGCGTGTCTTTTCCTAGAAGGTGTGCCAAACATAGCATGTGAGATAGTGACAAGCCAGAGCTATAGCTGGACAAAACCTTTAGAGGCCAAAATAATAGCCAACATTTGTATTGTACTTATATGCCAGGCACTGTTCCACACACATTATTATATTAGCAGGAGTAATATCATTATCTCAATTCCCAATCGAGGAAACTGAGGCGCAAAAAAGTTAAGTAATTTGCCCAAGGTCATACAGCTAGTACGTGACAAAGCCAGATTCAAAGCCAGGTTGTCTGCCTCCAACATTACTGTGCTCTCCTGCCACTTGCGGCCAGCTCCCTCAAAATATAATTTAACAAAAAAAATAAAGGAAGAAAGACATTAAACCAAAAGATAATTGCAGGGAAGCTCAACTAAATCCTGTTTTTTCCCATGCTTAATTTATTTTTCTAATACAAGTTTTTTTCAGTTATTGTAAGCCTCTTCCCATGATACCTTAAATAGATGTTTAATCTGCCCACTGGACAACACCAGCCAGTATCAGATTTGGGCAGCCTGCTGAGGCAAGTAAAGGTTATTTTCCTAGAATCTAAACTCTCTATAAGCATTCCTTTCCTTACTCTTGAAAACCAAGTGACTATCCGGTTATTGCTCAGTTAGTTGTTGATGTCACTGAACAGATAGATAATCAAGTGGTTTACCAGATTATAAGCCTCTAAAAAGCAGCAAACCTGTTTTTTCAGCTGTATAGCCCCAGCTCTTAACACAGTGCTGGTACACACAAATTTAAAATACATAATGAACTTCATTTTTTTCAATAAATGAAAAAGAAATGATATGAGATGCTTTTCAGGCATCTTAGCAGTTCAAACGGAGTACCAGGTAGCACTTCAGAAAATGTTTAAAAAGAGAAAGCCCTATAGCCATTTTTTACACTCTTAATTCTCTCCACAGCCAAGAGCCTAGAGCAGAGATGAAATTTTTCTTGGGAATTCTTAACCCAGGTGGTTCTTTTAGGAGATGACCTTTAGGCCACCACTTCACATCTCTCTCTAATGTCCCACAGTGGCATAATTAAATAGGCTTTCTCAGGGCCCAAAAGATAAAATTTATCTTAACAGATTCTCTCCTTTGCTTAGGATTAGATCCAAACCATAGCAGAATGTTTTCTTTGAGTTTTGTTAACTTCTGTTTAGACACTTAGAACAATAAAACACAAACTACATGCTGCCAAGCCAATAGTTCAAAGACCATGTGTAAGAGCCTGGAGATGTTTTTTGATTGGCTTGACCAGTGTTTTAATAATCCGAGAAATTTATGTAAAAATTCGTATTTAAGAATTCTCTTGAAAAAAACAAAGGATCTGGTAGCCTTAGGCTCATATTCCCACATGGTAAAAATGAGCAAAACTTGATGGTGGCTATTTCCTTTCAGATGGGACATGTACTCTCCAGGTAGTCATAATGATGACCCATTTGTTATTGTATATCCAGCTAAATTAGTCATTTGCATTACCTGATTAACCACTGTGGGCCTTAAATATACACTATCCATTGCACAGTATTATTATTTCAGGTCCTGATTCAATCCATTCACTCAACAATATTCAATAAGCACCGCAAGAATTCTTTGTTTTCAAACATTGTAGGATTGTTAGTCAAATCACCTACTATCAAATGCTACCGCATTCAACCTGATATGTACCATTAGGTAGCTCACACATTTAACTGCATGTATAATTTATATCATTTTTTAAAAACCGTATAAATATGCATTATAGCTTCATAAGTTTTTAACACATAATAATTACGGACTGGATTATTATTAAAACCACCTCAAGGCACAGTTAAATAAGAAATACTTAAGAACACACTAGAATGCTAAAATTTAAGAAATTTCCTGCCAATCTAATGAAATTGTATGGCACTACACAGTCTACAATTTAGTTAATCAGCAGCTTAAGAATCACCATCCATAATTGTGTTATCCAGTGGGAAAAATATAAGAATACAGTAAAGCCCAATTTCCACCAAGGAGAATTTTTTTTTTTTGAGACAGAGTCTTGCTCTGTCGCCCAGACTGGAGGGCAGTTGTGCAATCTCAGCTCACTGCAAGCTTCACCTCCCGGGTTCAAGAGATTCTCCTGCTTCAGCCTCCTGAATAGTTGGGACTACAGGCGCCCACCACCACACACAGCCTTTTGTTGTTGTTGTTGTTGTATTTTTAGTAGAGATGGGTTTTCACCGTGTTAGCCAGGATGGTCTCGATCTCCTGACCTCGTGATCCACCTGCCTCAGCCTCCCAAAATGCTAGAATTACAGGTGTCAGCCACCGTACCTGGCCAGAGAAATTTTTTAATATAAATTTTTTCAGTTACCACTTAAAGGGAAATATGATAAAAAAAACTAAATAAAGAAGAGCTTTAGTAAAACCAGGCCCTCTTGCTTATCTATTGAGTCAAATCTGAACCTATGTGTTTAATAGCAATAACAAATAATGGTGTAAAACGTTTACATGATACTTTCAGTTCTTCTTACCTTGCTCTTAGGTTTCACTTCACCACAAAGCTTCATGAGCTCTGAAGACAGTGTGCTATATGCAAATAAATAATTAAGCACAAGATTAAATAGAAAATTATTATAGAAAGCTATAGCTCCTCTATATCAATGACTACAAAAAATTTATATGCCTATGGGAAATACAGAAAGACAATATTTAAAGTCAAAATGAATTAATTTAAAAATAATTCATTTATGTTTCTTAAATATTTCAATATTTTCATTTTAAAATGTATGATGGTTAAGCATAACTTACCTTGGTTTCTATTTACTGTTTCTAAGTGCTATTCACTAGGCCATGAGATTGAAAATTATTTGTTTTATAGTAATTATTTGATACAACGAGATAAAAGTATTTAAAATATTATGTAAATAAGTCAACTCTATTGTTTCTAAAGGCCTTCTTACCTTCCTTCTGATCCTGGGCTGTTTAAAGGTGCATCCTCATCAGTACTATCCTCTATGTTTTCTACAAAAAAATGTTTAAAATGTAAGCACTGTCCCTATGTCACAGTTTGGTGACTGCAATCCATATGCTGTAATAAACAACAGCTCAAAATCTCAATATGGGCACGATGGTTTTAGTAACTGAATCTAAATAGACAGAATTGTAGAAAGGTATTTCTAAAAACTCTCCTTTGATTGTGTGTTCTAGAATGAGTAAAACATGTTCAAATAGGAAAATCATGACTTTGAATGGTAGAGTATAAAAGAATAACATCCTTCTGAATGAAATGGGTACATATGACTATTGCAGAATCATGTATGTATCCTGTACCATCCAAACATACAAGAATCTACTGTTTAAAAATATAAAGTAAACACTACATGGGTCTCCTTTAATGTACTAAGCCAACCAAGAATACTACATAAAGTATAAATATAGTTGTTATACTTTATCAGTTATGCCAATGTACTTAGATATTTTTCCTTTTTTAATTTCTGTATTTTTGCCTTCATATAGAAAGAGAGAAGATGTGTATGAGGGTGTTCAGAACGCACATATCAGCATGCAGCTCATTCACATGAACACAGAAGACAAAACCAATAGGTTTGCATGCAACAGCTCTGTAAACTAATACAAAGAAACCACTGCTATTTCAGAACAACTGTAGCCGACTAGTGAAAAGGGAGAAGAATTAAACATACAAAACTGTTAGGAAGTCAGTAAATAAAACAGCCACAGAAAGTAAACGACTTAGAATGCCAGCGAGCCCCTAACATCGGTGTAGGCTGTTTTAATGTATACATTTTATTATAAAAATCATTCCATAAATCTAAACACAAAATTATGGGCAACATATACATTAAAGAACAATATATACAGCTCATCCCCTTTTAATTTTAAATTTTATATAATACAGGTAGACTACGGCACCATTAGTCAATTGATTCATTTCTCTCCACAAATGTTCCCTTCCTTTCTCATTGTTCAGTAAGACTTGGTACTATTATCTAAAATAGAATCATATCTAGGACTCACTCAAAGGGGTTTATTTTCTGAAGTGAAAAAAATGGTGATTTTGAAGGCAATATGTATCTCATTAGAGGAAGGCTCAAGGACTTGCTTCACAGAAAGGATAATTGAGTTCTAAGGTACTGAATTAGTAAAGAATATAGAAAATTATGTTATGAAGAAATGACAAACCTAGCCTCTGTTTTCCCATGTGTTTTAACAGCAGGCTAAGATTTGCTAGTATTTATCTTGTAGAGTGTGACAGAATTAAATGTTAAACATCATGCAAGTGCTTCGTAAAAAGCTCTTAACTCCTGCTTATGCCTGTACTCCTTAGTTAGAGATAATGGTGTCTTCACAGAACCAGTATGGCCAGAGCCCAGAGGATCCCACCCAGAGGGTCACCAACTCAGACCCTCTTCAGTACCAAGTTTGGTCTGAAGTATTATAGTTATCTGGGCAGCAGGACACACCAACAACTCACTGTTGTACTCTCAACTCTGAGAACACAACTCTAGCCCAAAATTAGCTTCTTTTCTTATCACAGTAGCTTTAAAGCCAAAGACAAAACAAAACTCCCAAATACCCTAAAGTTAATCTATATCATTATAAAGTTTCACTGTCTCACTTCACTGGAAGTTAACCAAATAGCTGGATTTTTAAAAGTCTTCCTTTAAAGTTATTCTTTTAAAAACATGTGTGTGTGTGTGTGTGTGTGTGTGTGTGTGTGTGTGTGTAGTTTCCATATACTAATTATATATTTAAAAATTTAACATTGCAGCCCCTGAGACTGCTGTCCTTAGAAATGTCTGTTTGGAAAACTGGACTTTGGCTGACATATGAAAACAGCTCTCAGAGGGTCTCAACTATTAACCAATAAAAGTGGCTCACTGTACATTAGAAACTGCAAATAATATGGCTTATGCTGAACACT
The DNA here is from genome assembly GCF_000951035.1 of Colobus angolensis palliatus. Taxonomy (NCBI): domain Eukaryota; kingdom Metazoa; phylum Chordata; class Mammalia; order Primates; family Cercopithecidae; genus Colobus; species Colobus angolensis. Next base: position 76,068 of record NW_012120999.1, read on the forward strand.
TGCTTTCCTTCTGGAAGTCTAGACCAACAGAAGGTACATATGTCACTCACCATCCCCAGTAAAACCCTTGGACACTGAGCATCTCCTGGACTTTCCTGGATATAAACATTGCACCAATATTGCTGCGTTTTTTGTTCTGGGGAAAGAAAGCACTCTGTGTGATCTCTCATGAGAGGGAGAGAGATACAAATGCCTGGACATGGATTCCTCCAGAGGCCATCTGTGTCTTTTCCCCTTATGAACACTGATATCATAAATCTTAAGTCATGAATACAACCATATGCTAAGCCCTGTGAGTCTTCTAGCAAATCTCTGATGATAGTGGTGACCTTTGGGATCCCAACACAGATACAGAAAAATCAGGATGTTCTTTAAAAGCTACAAAAGTACAACCCTGTGAGCATGGGGCGCTGGCCCTGGTCTTATCCCCTAGCCTTAAGTTCCATCATTCCATGTCATGAACTTGCTGCTCTGGAGCATCAACCTGTTTGTAGGCCTCAGGTACACAAAAGTGTGGCTAAATTCCGATGCCTTAGCTTTTGCTGCCCCTGTGCCTGGAGCGACTCTCTGGCCCCAATTCAACCTTGTCTTTTTCCTGCCTAACTCTTTTTCTTCACTTATATTTTAGCTTAAATGTCACCTCGTCCAGAAAGCCTTCATTAACTCCTCCATTCTTGTTAGGTGGTCCTACTCTGTGCTCCCATAAATCTACAGATCTCAATCATTGCCTTCACTGCAATATATCATAATCTGTTCATAGTCTCTCCTCCTCAGCAGGGCATCAAGTCCATAAGGACAAGATCAGCATCTCACACATCTTTGAATCCCAGCATACAGCCCAATGATTGTGATAAAACTGGAGAACAACTAAATGATTTTTAAAGCAATGTACCTATGACTTTCTAGCTTCTGTGGATTTAAATTTCATTGTTTTCTCATCTCATGCTTTTTATTTAGCTCTTTTCATCTAGAAGAGCCCCAGTTCCTAGGGCAAATTTCTACCAGGAGTCATAGGTTATATTAGCTGAATGAGTTCCTACTCTCTGCTTCTGACCCTTCTTTAAGCTCCAGAAAATTGAAATTTGTTTGAAAGTTGGAAAACAGTAACACTGCTCATTAAATTACCAATTTAATATTCTTCTGCACATGAAAACATCAAATAATTTATCTTTCGAGTTAAAAGAGAGCATATATTACTATGAATTGAGCCACTAAGAAGAACAAAGAGAAGGAGAAGGAGAAAAAGAAGGAGGAGAAAGATAAAGAAGAAGAGGAGGAGGAGAGGAAGAAGAAGGAGGAAGAGAAAGAAGAGGAGGAGGGAAAAAAGAAGAGGAGGATGGACTGGGGAGAAGGAAGAGAGAGAGGGAGAGGAAGAGTGAGAGGGACAGAGGAAGGAGGAGGCAAAGAAACATGCTTGATAACACATGGAATGGAAAAAGGCTAGTTATAATGCCAGGTACTTGAACAGCCTGACCAATATTGTTTCAGCTTGTTCTGATAAAATCCTTTGGATAGTTTTGTTCAGTTTACAATATTTAAAAGTGTGTGCCTAAATTTACAAAAATAAAACAGATAAGAATATACATATATATATATATACACACACACACACACAAAGATATATACAGAAGAAAGTTATTTATGAGGTTAAAACAATAGATGCACGTTAATAGATATATTTAAAAATTTTAACAGAACATATATATTATGTTTTTCTATAAGAAAGAGAAAGAAGACAGGGGGTTTATGAAACTGGAGCCACAACTGGAACTTAAATAATAAAAGAGACAACTAACAAAAGCATACTTCTTTAAACATCTAAGAATTTTAAAATCAAGAATGTTTAATAAAGATAAAAGACTTAGTGTATTTGTGGCCATGGATACATTTCAAAAAAGATCATGCAAAAACCACTTGACCGCCAATAAAAATCTTTAAAATAAGATGTACCACAATTAGTGTACATGAACAATTAGTAATTCATGCAGCTGTACGATACACAGAAAGCTAAACATACTTACCTAATGGTACGCTATCTAGATCTGTGTAAATAACAGCAAAAAGGAAACAAAAAGCAATACTCCAATCAAAACAGATTCAATGTTAAAAACTCCCACATAAAACAAGATTATGTACCATTTACATGTAGAATAGATGCCATAGCAAACACTTGTAAATTTATTTTTAAGGCAGTGAGATACACAGAGTAAAGTAATGAAACTTGGTTAATATTTTAAGTAATTTAGATAACCAACACGAAAACTTGATTGGTCTTCTTTGCCCATAAAAACTAATTGCTTAATAAGGTTAAGTAAGCCATTTTAAGCTGGTAATCATTTCTTGGAATGACAACAATTACCTTGCCAAAATGTACACATGCAAATTAAAGAAAGAATAATTATTAAAAGCATGAGTAAATATAGCATCTATTCAGTCAAGCCATAGGGGAAAGGGATATACTATACCATGTTGAAAAAGCAAAGCTACCATGCAAATTCATTTAACTAAAATCGAATACAAATTACCTTGTAAAGCATGGCCTAGTAAAGCATCTAGCTCGGGATTTAATTCTGCCTTCTCTTTCAACATATGGAATAAGAGCTGGTTTTGGGTAGCACTGGTTATTTCTGTTTGTTTGAGTCGACCTTCCAGTACTTTAATTTGAGCCTCTTTCTGGGCGGCCTGAAGACCCTGAAACACAACAAAAAATTATCTTAGGTCATATTAAACAGGATCTACCACACAAAGATCTGTATCAAACAGCAAATGAATATGATATATGGGCTTGACATCAGACAGACCTTGAGTCATCCCAGCTCCTCCACTAACTGGCTTAGTGATCATGGACAAGTTCACCTGTCCAAGATGTTATCTTCTGGATTCTCAGTTTCCTCATATGCAAAATGAGATCAATAATAATTACCTCTTGGCACATTGTGAGAATTAAGTGAGATGGCATAAGAGCAGAAAGAGTCTAACAGTCCCAACATGGAAAAAAAAAGTGAGTCAGAAACCATTATTGTCTTCAACATTTGGGCAGGGTTTTCTTACAGGTGACAAATTAGAGAATTTACATTTAAAATAAGAGAATGATTAAATTATTTTTTCTTTTCTGATTCATTTTTGATCTATAAAGAATCAATGTTAAATTAGTTATGATACCAAATTTGTTTGCATACTGAGAAATTTTTTTCTAATTTTTCCTTTGTTAAAGCAAAAGGGGAATTATTTCTTAAGCTGTTTATCTGCTCTAATAAACAAACATAATAGATGACATGCTAATGAAATTGATCTAAATATTTCTCACTCTTCCTGACTCTAAAGAAGGGTAAAAGAAATACTTTCCAATTATGAATAATCTTCTTCCTTATTACAAAGCGAAGGGTTACTACAGAAAGATAAATAAAACTACAGTGAATTAGTCAAAACTTAGGTTTTCAGTAATAGTGTGGTTATATCTTACCTTATTAATGCCCATTGACAGGAAGTGATCTAGCAGGTATCGAGCTTCTGTAAGGGTGCAGGCATTAATGACTGTAGTAACATCCAATGTCTCACCTTCTTCCTATATAAAATCAGCATAATACGATGACCATTACTTTGAGCTGAAAACAGAAGGTAACAGCCTATTGTTTCATATATTTATTTCCTAGTATTGGGTTAGCTAATGAGATGCTCAGATAAGTGCAATATATGATCATTACCCCAAGAAACATAGGGTTTAGTTGAAAAGATAAGATACATTTAAGCAGCTAAGAATTCAAAGTGGGATGTAAAAATGACCCATGTGTTACATAAACAATAAATGTTATCACACAATCAGCAGAGAAATCTGAAAAGCAAGCAGGAAGTGGCATACATGTAAAATCCAAGCATTAGACTAGACCAATAAATAGAAAACACCTTCATGTAAAAACTCAAAGTGCTTTGAATAATAAACAATACAAAAGTACTTTTCATTAAGCCATTACACTTTTCAAAAAATTACAAACCTTTGCTTCTTCCATCTGCATTATGTTGGCTTGACAATCAGAAATACTGTCGTTGATGTAATCTATATTAGCAATCAGTGACTCCATCTCTTCATTGATATTAGCCACATTTTTATCTCCCTCTCCATTCTCCTTAACTATCTTCTCCCTTCTTTTTGAAAGTTTCTCTCGTCTTTTTGTCAGTTCCTCCCGTTGCTATTGAGAAAGCAGGTTGGATTTTAAGAAATTATGTTCATCTATTTATATACAGTAGAATCAAAACCCCCCAAAAACTTGGTAAGTGTTAAATTTACCCAGGAAACAAAATTGGAAGAGTAAAATTAACAGTCAGCTAAGGGGGAGCATATCTACTTTCTATTTCCCACACCTTGAGGAGTCTATTCATATCTGCCTCCATGTTGGAAATGGTCATCTTCTGCATGATGATGTCTGTGACTCTGCGCTCAAGGAGCTGCCACTTCATGCGGGCTGTCTTGGAAATAAACACTCGGCCAGTCAATCCTTTCCTCTGATATTTTTTCCTATAATCATATAAAACAGACAAGCATAATTACTTATGCACTTATTTGATTGTGTACTGCCAAATAATGAGCCATTTTTTCATTTAAGTACAACATTCCGTATTAATGGCCAAGAAGATTACGTCAGCAGGAACAGAATTATGTAGACCTGGTTCCATTTGTTGCGGGCGCTGGTAAGGCCTGGACTCTCGCCACAGGAATTCTCATTTTCTGCTGGACTCCTGTCCTTGATGCATCTGTTTCGACAGCAGCTGCACTGGAACTTGTGTCCTGAGCAGGGGCATCAGATGAACTCAGCTTCCGAGTAACTTTCCCAGCCACTTTATCTGACATGGGTCTTACTTGCCGACGAAGAGCTGTAACCTGAAATTGCAGCAGAGGTTAACTCATTCTCTTAGTCTATAGAAAGACATCATATATCTCAAAGTCAGAATGTTTCTTCCAAATGGTCAGCTTGCTTACTGTACCTCTTCCGTTTTGCGACGTAGAACCACTTCTTGGTTTCTTTTTTGGGCTTCCAGAAGTCTAAGTTGATGCTGTAAAATAATATTAAATAAGTGGAAATACTAAAGTGAAAGACACAATATTTCCTATTCCTATATGAATATATTTCCCCATACCCCTGGGAACTATGAGTTCTTAGCAGGATCTGAGTCAACAACCTTGTATACATTATTACAGGTACAGCTGTTTATTCCAACAAACACAAATAAATACAGATATACCTCATCCCTTTTTGAAAAAAATGAAAGGTTATCTCTGTGTTGCATACTTAAATTTGATACATTTGGTGCTTACTACATGCAAGTACTTTTCTAAATTCTTTACAAATGTTATCTTATTTAATTTTGTTAGATATTTTGTTTTAGTTGCTGTTTGAGGCACAAATAGGAAGAAACAAAGTTTAGAATATTTTCAATAGAGTCATCTTATAATATATACAATAATTATAAACTGTTGTAGACATAGGAAGAATATATATTGATTAGTACCTTGTAATAACTATGGATCTTATGGTGGATAAAGTAAATGGACAATAAAACATGTCTGCATTGACTATTAATTTGTTTCCAGGTACTCTCAAAATAAAGATAACTAATTAGGATTACTTCAAGCCATTCTACAGGTATATAATTTAAGAAAAAAATTTGGACTTAAAAAGAACTCAGAGGCCGGGAGCGGTGGCTCATGCCTGTAATCCCAGCATTTTGGGAGGTCGAGGTGGGAGAATCACTTGAGGTCAGGAGTTCGAGACCAGTCCGGCCAACATGGCAAAACCCTGTCTCTACAAAAAATACAAAATTAGCCAGGCATGGTGGCACGTGCCTGTAATCTCAGCTACTCCGGAGGCTGAGGTGGGAGAATTGCTTGAACCCAGGAGGCGGAGGCTGCGGTGAGCCAAGATTGCACCACTGCACTGCAGCCTGGAGGACAGAGCGAGACTCCATCTCATAAAAAAAAAAAAAAGAACTTATATCTTAATTCCAGTTCTATCATTTATTCAATTCTGTGATCTTGGACAAAGTTTAAGAATGACAGTTCACTACAAACTTCCTTTCTAGTACTTAAATCCTGTTATTTAACAAATAATCCCTCATGTTTTGCATTCAAATTCAAACAGATCATTCATTTTAGGTTTATGTATATTTCTGCCTCATCAGATGGGAATTCCTTGAGAAAATGACTTTATCTTATCACAACTACATCTTAATTGCCTACCACAATGATTGATATAAAAGCAAAATTAATGTGTTTTTTAAATTAATGAATTATCAAAAACTAAAATTATCATATAGTTTGAAACTTCTTACTACATTCAATTTCTTCCTATTAAAAATCAAATCTCAAGCTCATTCATATTTTTATATGGTATGTAAATGTCACCCTGAACTTTCTAAGGGTTCAAAGATGAATATGACAAGGAACAATTTTAAAAGGAGGACAATATGTACACAAGGCAACAAATAAAAGGGAGAGAGAGTATGACTGTTAGCTTTATATGGGATTAGCCAGCATTGTGTCTTTATAATAGAATATAGGCATCATATGTTACGGAAAAGATTCAAAAAGTTCATCCTAGGAGTTCAATATTGATCTTCCTATATCTTATATGAACTAGTAATAAAGAAATAGGTAGCATACACTGTAAATAAATTATTCCCATTGTCCAAAGGTTTTCATTAAATATAAAATAAACAGACAAAAAATGGAAAGAACCCAAACGTCTATCAACTGATGTATGGACAAAGAAAATATATTCTATCTATACAACCATAAAAAGGAATGACATGCTGATACATGTTATAACATGGCTGACCCTTGAAAACATCGTGTTAAATAAAAGAAGCCAGACACAGCTGCGTGTAGTGGCTCACACCTGTAACCCCAGCCCTTTGGGAGGCCGAGGCGGGTGGATCACTTGAGGTCAGGAGTTCGACACCAGTCTGGCCAACATGATGAAAATCCATCTCTACTAAAAATACAAAAAGTAGTCAGGTGTGGTGGTGCATGCCTGTAGTCCCAGCTGCTCAGGAGGCTGAGGCAGGAGAATGGCTTGAACCTGGGAGGCAGAGGTTGGAGTGAGACAAGATCATGCATTGCACTCCAGCCTGGGCGACAAAGTAAGACTCTGTCTCAGAAAAAAAAAAAAAAAAAAGGCAAGACACAAAAGGCCACATCTGGTATGATTCCATTTATATGCAATGTCCACAGAGACAAAATGTAGATTAGTGGCTGCCAGGGGCCAGGGGCAATTTTGAGTGACTACCAGTGGGTATAGTGTATCTTCCCGGAGTAATGAAAATTTTCTGTAATTAGAGAGTGGTGATCATTCACACTTTTGTGAATACACTAAAAACATGAATTGTATACTTTAAAAGGTAAATTTTAGGATATGTGAATTATATCTCAACTTTTAAAACAATAACAGAATAAAAAAGAATAGGTAATATGTTAGAATGTGCTTCTACTTGATTTCAGTAGGAACAAATTGATAAAAACACAATTTTAAATGCCCAAGAATTAACTATGACAAATACACTGATTATTAAAATACACTGACATAGTAGGAGAAAAAAAGAAATAAATATAACCTAAATAGGGGAGTCATCTGGCCAAAATATCCACTATCCACTTTTCTACCTCATTTCTCCCTTTTCTCTGTCCCTTTTCTTCGTTACATCCCAAAATAGATTTCCATTTTCTAAAATATGCTTTATGCTCACATTTCTCCAGGGAGGATTTAGGAAAAGTAGAGCAAGTAAAAAGGAATAATGGCTGAAACCTAACCAATAATAAGGGAAAAAGTGAAGGCCTCTTCTTTTTCAAAGAGGGAGACTTGCTGTGTCGTTGTTCAGGCTAGTCTAGAACTCCTGGGTTCAAGCAATCCTCCCGCTTTAGTCTCTCAAAGTGCTGGCTGGGATTATAGGCATGAGCCACTGCACCCCGCTTCTTCTTTTAAGAAAAAAAATCATAACTATAATTTTTCACCTAAAAGAAATAATCATATTGCCAAAATTTTGAAAAGAAGAAGAAAAAAGTCAACCATAACTTATAACTCTAACACAACTACAATTAGCATGTTGAGATGCATCCTTTGAATTTTCTCTCATTGAAATTAAGCATACATTTATTTGTAAGATGACCATGCTTCACACTTAATGTGTGGTCATTTTTCAGATAAGCATACAGTTTCAAAATATAAATGGAATGTACCATAATTCCTTTAACCATTCCTCCCATTGTCAGGGATTTGGTGGTTTTTACTTTTTTCACAATTACAAAGAATTCTAAAGTGAAGATTTCGATGCATAGTATTTTTACTTATTTTAGATTATTTTCTTCGTCTAAATTCATGGAAGTAGCATCTTGAGTCAAAGGATACAAAAATTTTGATAGTCCTTAGAAAAGCCTCTTCTAATAAGGGCTGGTTGTTACTCTAGGATTATTTATAAGTACTTCTAGTGATAAAACATTCTTCAGAACCATCCTAAACTTGCTATCTTACAAAATACTGCAACTAGTTCCTTGGTCATCCTAGAGATAACCAGTCATTCTTGCCATTTACTCCTATGTCATCATCTGGAAAATAAGCCTCAAATAAAATATATAGTATTACAGTGTTTTTTATGAACTCTTATACTGAATTACCATAATCCACATATTGTAATAAATGACATTTTATAATATGTATGCTTATCTATTGTCCTTAACCTGCAATTAGTAGTTAGGGTTACCAGAAATTTTTCCTCCATTTATTAAACCATCTTTTCCAATGTACAATCCTCTTACATAACTGAGAGTTAAAATCCACTTACATCTCTTTTACGTTGATCCTTTTTCAACTGAGCAATCTCTCTGTTTCTTCTAGACTCAGTCAGTCTGGCTTTCTCTTGTTCTTCTTTCATTTGCTTCATTAGGCGAACCTAATCAATTAGGTATATACATCTATTGAAATTACTCTGTCACAGCATTCATTAAATCAAGCACATATATGGAAGTTCTTAGAATTCCGAATACCTAACATGGAAACATGCAGTTTTACTGCACATTTAAAATGGGCAATTCTTATTTCTGTGAGATTCACATATTTCTGTTTCTAATACATTTTTATTTGCTTAGTATTCTATACTTTTTGTATTCAATATTCAGTTGTTCTGCAACTTGAAATCTTGATACTTACCTTACTATCAGTAGCTGTGTGACCTTGATCGAATTACTTTACCTCTCTAGGCTTTGGTTTGCTCATCTATAAAATGGAAATAATATTTCCATAGCATTGGATTTTTGTGAGAACTCAACCAGTTAATACCCACAGTGTATTAACAGTACCTGGCACTTGAATTCTCAACAACTTAATAAAGCACTTATTAATTTTTAGCTACTGTTATTAGCAACTACACAACATAATAATCTAATGATAGTTACGTGCCTCATAACAACATTTAACTCAACAATGAACCACATTTAAGACAGTGGTTTCATAAGATTATAGTGGAGCTAAAAAATTCCTATTGCCTATTGATGTAATTATGTCATAATGTCACAGTACAAAGCACTACGCCTGTTTGCAGTAGTACTGGTATAAACAACCCTACTGTGCTGCAAGTCCACAGCAGTGTATAGCTATGTCCTAGGACTTCACGTTCATTCACCATTCACTCACTGACTCACCCAGAGCAACTTATAGTCCTGCGAACTCCCTTCATGGTAAGTGCACACCTTACAGGCACACCTTGGAGACCTTGAAAGTTTGGTTCCAGAGCACCGCAAAAAGGTGAATTCACATTAAAGCAAGTCACACAAATTTATTTGCTTTCCCGGTGCATATAAAGTTATGTTTATACTATATAGTAGTCTATTGGATGTGCAATAGCATCGTGTTTAAAAAAATAGTTTGCATGCCTTAATCAAAAAACTTAATTGTTAAAAAGAAAATACTGACAGAGACACGAAGTGACATCATTAAGTGATGCATGGTTATACTATCTAAATCACTTCCATATTTGCTATTTTATTGCTATTTTAAGAAAACTACAATGACTTTCATGATAGACGTAAAGAATAATTGATTCCTCAACAAAAACAGATAACAGATCAGGATTTGCATACTCTCTTTGGACAGGGGAAGAAAATTAGTGCTTTTCTATGTATAGGAATGATAAACACTAAATGTAAGACAGTTATTAGGTATTGGAGAATGGGGAATATGATCAGGAAGAGATAAACAGAAGGCTTACTGTGTATCTGTAATGCTTAATATTTTAAACTAGATTGTGGATACAGTGTTTGTTATGTTATTATCTATGCTTTCTTGCATATTTGAAATATTTTATGTTTTTGTTAAGCTTGCGTAAGAGTTGTAAGAGAAGAAATATCCATCAATGTCTAAGAAGCCCTGATGAGCACATGATTTTCAGCTACTCTTGAAGAAAGGCTTTGATGAGGAATGACTATCAGAAACAAATTCTAATTGCCAAAGGAAAGGACATCATTTGTAAGACTGGGTTACCTTTATCGAATATGGAAAGAACCACAATAGTTATTTTTTGTCCCAATTGCAAAATCATACTGAACATCAAACATTAATGGAAAAAACAATCAATACCTTTGTTTTTTTCATTTCCATCACATCCTGCTGCAATTTCTTCAATTGCTTTTCATACTGAGACTGATTTTTAAGCAACCTTGCATGTTCTTTTTGAGCTGCTTGAAGCCTCTGCAGTTCTTTATTCATGGCTTGGAGTTTCTTTTCATATTCAGACCTAACTTTTTTTGCTTTTTCTTCTGAGTAAGATTCTACTGAGCCTAAATGACCACAGGATATTGTTATATGTTTTTTGTGAGACACAGATTTTTATTTCACAGATTTACAGTCCATATCCAAAGACAAGAGCTACTTTCCAAACACTCACATCTCAGAAGACTAGGGTGTTTTTCAATCATTCTCTCTTTATTATCTACTCTTAACCTGTTTAATGATTATTGAAGCTTATTCATTAATATGTTATGTTAAAATGTACCCAACATAAATCAAAACATTAAAACAACCATAAATTTGTATAAAGTGAGTAAACAGCCTAGGCAGATATTGGTATGAAAAAATAAAATAAATAACAATATTTAACATTATGAGACAAATTAACATATAATCTGGTCAGAAAGTATTTACAAGCTACATATAACTTTTAAATAAAAGACACAAACTGAGACTTGCAAAAACAAAACAAACAACCTTTTTTAGGTTTAATATGGCTTCTATCATTTTTTTCTTCTACAGGAAAAGATAAAAAACCCATTTTGAAGATTCAGCTTGAACTTTCATTTGAATTAAATATAATTCTTACCTAAGTTTTGAAGCACCTGGTCTCTTTCAAGCTGAGTGTCCCGAATTTTATGTTGCAGCATCATTAGCTTCTCTTCATACTGCTTTTTCAGAGTCTGCAGTCTTTTCTGGCTGTTTTCTAGTTCATCAATCAGCTTTTGCTTAATTGCAATTTCACAAGTAATGTTTGCCAAGTCTGCTTGATAATTGGCTATTTATAAAAGAAGAAAATAAAAATCCTGGTACTAGGTCAAAATATCAGAATTCTAGCTTTCAAGCAAGAGCATAAAAACCATCAACTAGGTATTTTTATTCACTGAGTAGTCATTAGAAAAATTTCCTGGATAAACCAAAAACCAAAAGGTGAATGAGATAAAGAGTGTTCACTTTGATCAAGGACAATGCTATTTGTACTCAGCAAGAATGGAAATCACACAATGACTACATCCAGCAAGAGAAGTAACTCATTTGTTTAGCACATAAGCCTTGGAAGGCAAATGTAGGTCAGTAGTCACAAAAGTTGCTTTCATCAAGTATGAAATGGAGAATGTTAAGAGTTTTCTGTCATGGTTTAAACAACTTCCCAAAATGAATTTTTGCCCTTATACCAAATGGCAAGTACCTTTTTCATCTGATTCAGAATCTGATTCATCAGAACTTTCACCACCTTCAATGTCATCTTCCTCCTCCTCCTCCTCTTCTTCTTCATCCTCATGATCACTCACTTCTTGACTTTCTTCCTAAAATGTGATTTGTGAAAATTAATAGCAAAATATTGGCAAAACAAACTGATTCCCTCATTGAGAGAGGCTGCTGGAGTACAAAATACAGAAACATAAAAAAATTCACTTTTCATCAGTATAAAAATCCTTCCAAGATGTTAAGGTTATTACATAATAATTTTGTCTTAAACCAAAAAGTATTTCATCTCTCATAGTATTCTACCCTTGCCTCCCCAACACAGTGCTTTCACAATACATAAGATTGAGAGTTGTCAATATTTTACAGCTCATATTTCTGAAGAAACATCTTCAAAGAAACAGACTGAACAGAATGCATCATAAGCAGTTCACTTTTCTACAATTAAGTTAGTAAGTTATCAGCAACCAAGAACAACCAAACCTGGTGACTAAAACTGACAAGTTCATTCTTTCATACTTACCACTTCTAATTCATTGTTTTCTCTTTCTGAAGCACCCTTTTCGTCTTTCTTCTCTTGGTCAGTGTCTGTATTATCCTCTTTACCAGCCACACTAAGAAAAGGAACATAAGGGTATGGCATTAGAACAGAAAGGAAAAGTATTCACTTTTTTTCTCTCAGATTTTTAAAAGCCATCAATGATTTGTGAAAACAAACTTTAAATGTTGGTCACTTAAATGCGCAAAGCTATTCTACCTGATGCTTCAGAGAAAAATGGAAATTGCCAATCAGTCAATAGTGTAATGATTTTTATCACTGGAGAAAAGCTTATTTTCAGAAAACACTGAGGAATAGATTATGCCTGAAAGCACGAGACCTCGACACCCCTAAGAACTAGTCACAGTAGCAGTCAATTAACTGGAATGTAAGGCAACTTAAATTCAAAAGAAATTAAACATTTTTGTTTTCTCATTTGGATACAAAAAACATCTCATATTAATATAAAGATATAAAAAACTACATTTTTATTGATGTCCCAATACATTTAAGAGTAAATTTAAAGTTCCAGATTAAATCTGCCCACAGTAAGCTTGTCTACACTAGCTACATCCATCAGTGTGTTCAGGTCTCCTTCAGGTAGTGGCACAGGCTCTTTTTTCTTAGGCAGCCCATATAGCACAAGGCCACTTCTCATTATGGTCTCACACAATGGGTCTTTGCATATCAAAAACTGTCTAATGTTCAGGCTGCCCTTTGATTGAATAGAAAATTTCAGGGTCTGCCACAAGATTCACCTTATAAGTGGAAGCTCTCCTCTTCAGTTACCTAGTACCTACAACCATAACTACACACATATCAGGGAATGATTCAGCCCTGGTGGTCCTGAGGAAAAGAGAGAAGTTTTGTATACCCAAATAACTCTAATTCTTTGTGGGTTTAGCAATCAACTATGCACAGAAAGTACACTACTGATCACTAGACTCACATATTTAATTAAGCTAAATAACATTAAAAAAGTAAACTTTATATGAATCTGTATATGAACTATTTCCTTTTGTGCTATAGTAGCATTTTAAAATCATTAAAAAGCACTTTGAGAGGCCGAGGCGGGTGGATCATGAGGTCAGGCGTTTGAGTCCAGCCTGGCCAACATGGTGAAACCCCGTCTCTCCTAAAACTACAAATCAGCCGGGTATAGTGGTGCATACCTGTAATCCCAGCTACTAAGGAGGCTGGGGCAGAAGAATCGCTTGAACCCGGGAGGTGGAGGTTGCAGTGAGGCGAGATCATGCCACTGCACTCTAGCCCGGGCGACAGAGCGAGACTCTGTCTCAAAAATAAATAAATTAGTTAATTAAAATAAATTTTTAAAGTAAATAAATAAACAAAATACTCAAAGAATACAATATTCTCTGCATAAAATTCCTCTAGAAAAAAACTTTATCAGAATAGCTTAATAACAGCTATTGTTTTTTCATATATTCTTCTATATTAAATAATTTCCCTAATATATGGATTGATTTTTAGCTTTTAGGCTAAAAACTTAATCTCATTTAGGCCCTATTATAACTATAACTTTAATGATTAACTCTAGGTTTCTATTCCCAGAGATATTTTTATACTGAGCACTATGAATATAAATACTTTTCCCTTGTAAGTACTTTTCAGAGTTTGTCATTTATGTTTATGTTATTATTTATTTAGTGTCTGTATTTCTCACTAGGCAGTCAGCTTCCTAAGGGAAGGGATCATGTCTGTTGGCCTCCACATTACATCCCTAGTACCCAAGGCCTGGCACATAACGAATGTGAAGTAAGTGGTTTGTTAAATAAATCAATCCCTGTGACTACACATAAGCACCTCTGTTTGAACATGCCTATGTGTCTCATGTACTAGCTCGGTTGGAGTACAATGGTACAGTTTGAAAAATGCATAAAGATGCATGAGAGACAGCATATATATGGCGAGAGAAGAAATGATAAGTAGGAGTACCAATATAACAGTCTCAACTGGAAATGAATGAAGTAAATTGTAACAGGGATCCATGAGTGCTGTTAAATCATTTGCATGGAGAAAAAATGAGTTTGAAGAAAACTAGGAACCATCTAGAAAGAACTTTTATGATAAACAAGAAATAATTTTGTGTGATATACTAAATGCCTCTCTTAGGTTGCTTATAATATACTAGGACTGCTGATTTTCCACCATCATGTAGTTTAAGTTGAAAATCTAGAAAGAAATTCCCCTTTCATCCATCATCAATTAAAAGGCCAGCAGCATGTACTCAAACAGTGCTATACTTGAGGTCTAGGTCTAAGGTGTAGGGCTAGGAAAGGACAATTTATTAGGGAGACATCTTCCAGCAGGTTTCCCAATTCCCTCTCCTGGGCAGTCTCCCTTTCTCACCTGTGACTGTTACAGAATACAGTTTTCATTATTCTCTGTTCTTGTATTACTTCAAGTTCCAATCAAATCGCATTATACTTAAGTTTACAGCCATACAACCACCTTATTCCAAACATTTGACTCAACATATCCTTCTACTCCCCACTCCAAGTCACTGATACCCAGTTAAACAAATGCTATCTTTACGTCTACATTAACTCATATATTGTAAGTCATTCATGCCACTTCTGATGCAGAAAAATCAGCAGTCATAACTTTACATTATTAATTTAAAGGCTTAAGCTTTTAAAATATAAGTTGATAGTTATAATTTTTATACCTCAAATATTCAAGTCTTCCTCAGTAAACCGAGGCAAATTGATACCTAAAATAAGTATCTAAGTAGCAATGGAAGATACTTAAATCAGTACTTTATATAGAATCAGAAGCTTGGGAGCTGGAATTAGCAATTAACCCCTTCATTTGACAAACAAAAAGGGAACTGTGGCCTGGAGAAGTTAATCCCCTCAAGAGGACTAAAACCAGTTATCCTGACTCCCAGATCATTTCAAAGTTCAGTTCACAGACTGGAAGCATCTCCATCACCTGGGAGCTTATTACTTATGCAGAAGCTCAGGCTCCACCTCAGCCCTACTGAATCAGAATCTGCATTTTATCAAAATCCCTAGGAGATCTGTACACACGACTATGTTTGAGACATTGTTCTGTAACCACCAAACTACTCTGCTTTTGCTATCCTTCAGGGATCATGTAAAGATGGAAGTAAACTCCTTTCACTGAGTACATTTAAAGGACTTGAATATTTTATGGTGATTAAATGCTTCTACACACAACTTTAATGATGCATCTTATTTTGACCTTTCAGAATAGAAGAAATTTCACAATTTAAATACCTTAATTTAACTCCAGTAATAAACATGTTGTCCTAAATATGTATTGCTTAGGTGAGTTAGGGTATGATCGATAAAAAAATTAAAATTATAGCCTAAGTACAGAATATTTTAAAGAACCTATGGACTTATGGATATAAGTATAAAAACTTTAGAATACTATATAACATACTAAATATAATTATAAAATATACATTATAATTTAAAGAAAAACACTTTAAACTTTAAGATATTTAAAGTAAGATATTCATTTAACTAATTGCATAGTATAAGTTCTCAAGTTCTTAAGTAAAAGATGAATTTCTAAAGTAGGGCTTCCAAAACAGTTAAATATTACCTTGAAACTAGTATGTTTTCTTAATCATTTTGACTGTAATCTAGAGACTTGTTTAGGAAAATCTATGAAGAACAGTTCTGATAAGGAAAATACCACTTGATTCTTGGTCAAATAATCCTAATTCTGAATCAGTAAAATGCAAATCAAGAATATGATTCTAAATTTTGCTCGTTTCCAATGAAAAAAGCAACTACTCTGTTTTTGATGTCCACTTCAAATACATTTTTTTTTTTTTTTTTTTTTTTTTGAGACGGAGTCTTGCTCTGCAACCCAGGCTGGAGTGCAGTGGCCGGATCTCAGCTCACTACAAGCTCCGCCTCCCGGGTTTACGCCATTCTCCTGCCTCAGCCTCCCGAGTGGCTGGGACTACAGGCGCCCGCCTTGTCGCCCGGCTAGTTTTTTGTATTTTTAAGTAGAGACGGGGTTTCACCGTGTTAGCCAGGATGGTCTCGATCTCCTGACCTCGTGATCCGCCCGTCTCGGCCTCCCAAAGTGCTGGGATTACAGGCTTGAGCCACCGCGCCCGGCTCAAATACATTTTAAAAGCAAAAATTGTTTTTCTATTTCAACCTTAAGAATGTCTTATAAATCTTATTTGTAATCAGGCCACAGTTTCCTTTTGTTTGTTGTCATTTTAATGGTTTTTTTTCCAGTAAAGATTATATTAAATAAAGAAGAGAGAGACAGAAGCCCACCCATGACTCAGCATGTGCTACAACAAAATGTCAATTTCCATTCTGCTCACAAGTTTCCGTAAGACAAATAATTACTGTTGTTTTTTCTTTTTTAAATAAATCAAATGGCAGGGGTTTTAGGGCTATTTTTACCCTACAAAAGGTAAGTCATCATCATAATTATCATAGTTTATTCTGTAATCACATGAAACTGCCTGAATTTTAATTCAAGTATCTAGTGAAGATTTTATTCTTAAAAAGTACTTTCTTAAAAATGTATTACAGTGTTCTTGTTAGTTTTATAAAATCAGCATTACTTTTAGGAGCACCCCAGCTTATCTAGTCTGAAACAATCTGTAATACTATAACACATTTCCTTGTGAATGGCAACTCAGTATTTAAACATTTTAATAAAAAACCTGGGAAATATTCCAACCTTCTTTCTTCTCGATTGCTTTCCTCAAGTTTCTGTAGCCTTCAAAATCACGAGGCACAGTATTGGAAGGCCAAGCCAATGAAGGACAAACCAGACAGTAAAAAGCGAAAGTGATAAGAAGGTAAAAATGATACATGAGCTTGAAGACTTTAAAATAAATTTTAAAAGATATCATCAAAGGACAATACACAGTAAAAAGGCAATACATTTGTATGAATAAAAAGTAAGTAGAAAATCAAGCAGCAATATATCTAAGAAGAGTATATAGACTATCAGTTGAAATTATGTAGCAGCAAAATGTATAGTCTCAATTTATAAAAGTTGATAAGGATTAGGCATTCTCAGATGCCTTTTTTTAGTCTGAAGTGGGTCAATTTACTCAGCTTCCCCCAAAAAAGACCACTTTCAATAATATATTCTTTCTTTCAAGTGTTTACAGAAGAATTTTTAATGGCATCATTAAAATAATTCACCAAGTAATGCCTTTATACCATAATATGAAAATACCACTAATACTAAATTCTAGGATACTGCTTTTAAAAACATACTTTCTGTTGTAATATACTACATATGAAAATCACTAAATCTAAAAAAAAAAACTGATTTCAAAGTTATACATGAAATGGTATTGCAGGCAAATGAATACGGTTGTTATGATATCTGGGAAAAACTGTAATTTTATTACTTGAAAATAAAATTTCACATTGGGATTAAAGAGTTTACTAATTATTATAAACTACTGAAAGAGCATATCTACAAAGCAATAGAGGCAAAAAAAAAAAAAAAGAGAGAGATGGGGAGAACTGTAGTACTTTCCATTAGTAAGATTGTTTTTTAACCAGAAACATTTAAGAAATACCATGTGTACAGGGTTTTAAAGACAAAGAATATTCAATATTAAAACTTAGAGATCTTTACTCAGTGGAATGTACTGTATACCAATATTTGTCATGTAGAAAAAAAGACAGATGTGCTAGGCTCTGATTAAGTATATGGCAATTTTGATATAGAACACTTCTGCCCAGAATATTTTTCAGAAAATATTTTTCAGAATTATTAATATTTTAAAATGAAGAGACTGAATCAGAGGTATGAGTTATTTTATCAAGCCAGTTCTTCTCATTTTAATTTCATAATATACGTGCTCCCATGTGATTCTTATTTACTGGTCTGTGATTGTTTTCGCATTAACTTACATGCCGCCATTATCAGACGAGACTAGCAATCTTTCTGAGAAAAAGTCTACAAAGTAATATACAGTAATCAAACGGTCCAGTATAGTGATTAGAAAAAGCAAAGTAAAGCCACTGCCTAAGAAATCTGTTTCTCGAGTTTCAACCCAACACCACTAAATGCAAATCAGTGCAGTGCAGTCTGATGGATGAGTGAAGCTTTTTATGTTGCTAGTCATTTAAAGCTAGATATCCAAAAATATGGGATTTAATGTGTGAATGGTAAATTTTCTTCGTCCACATACACAAAAAATTCAAAAAACTTTTATGTCTACTCTAGGCCTATACTAGTGATAATGAGCTACAATGGCTCGAGCAGAGAATGTGGTTTCCTCATGAAGAACCCAGATTTTCTATTTTCAATATAGAGACTTTTGTTAGCTTATACAAGAAAGCTACATTAAAATATAAAGCTGACATGAGCTAGCAAGTACATAAATTTTAGACACCTCCTAAATTGCCTTTTTAAAAACCATTACAATCAATGGTTCAAAAAGACAATGGAGGGACAGAGAAATAAACTAATAATCTAACACCTCTCTGTAACTTAAAGGAGTTCAGTTTTTACTTCACTTAGTTCCCCTACAATGTTTCTTCTACAGTTAAAGAAAGAGAATGACAATTCTTGCCAACTATTCTAACATTTGTGTAACTGAAAGATACTCAACATAGTTTAATTGTTATTTTCTTACTATCTACACCTCTGGATACAGCTCAACAGAAAATAAGCACACCTACAGCTCAACAGAAAATAAGCACAAGAAGGTAGAAGAGCAAATCTTAAAACCTTACATATTAGCTATTAGTTATAGTTCTGATAAAGACTGATGCAGAAGACAGCATTTGTGGCATCCTTCTTAAACACAAATGCAGCTTCTGGCATTAAAATGATCCAGTTACCACTCTTCCTATCAACTCTTACATTGTCAGAGGCCTTGTAGCCATGGCAACCAAGAATCTACAACACAAAACAATAAATTAAAAGACACAGAGCTTCCAAAGAGTTTGTGAATTCAGTGACAAGGAAAGGAGGCAGCTATAGAAGCCAGGACAGCTTAGAATAGCTGAATCCAAAGGTTAAGCAAGCCCCAGTCAGGTTTTAGAAACTCATAGCCACAAGAAGGTTAAAAAAAAAAAAAAAAAAAAATTCTTTCCTAATCTATCTTTTTTCATTAGATTATGCTGTTTAACACATTTTGTTGTATGGATTAATGTATCCTCTTTAAAAATTACAAACACCCCAACAAAGGAAGCTTGTTGGTTATCAGTCATTTCCACTGGTATGAATTCCTTTAGTCAAACGGCTTTGTTCTAGAGTTTGAATTTAAGGAGATCAGAGAATAAAGTAGATAATTTTGAAATTGGGAGCACTTCAGGGTAGGGCAGAATTACATGAGAACTGGACCGCATAAGAGAGGAATGGATCAAGGTAGCATGGGGACACAGGAAGGTTAGTAAGAACGAATGGCTAAAGCAGAAATTCCCATTGTTCCCCCAAAGACTGGCCTACACCTATGAGAGGGAAAGAAGGTTCTTTCCCCTGTCTTGCCTTTTCTTGCTCCCTTCTGAATTATTCTTACCATATTATAAAACGGGCAGAAATCATTTTATGTGAGTGAGCTGGGAAATTTGGACACCAGGTATTTACAATGCTTGCTAGAGAAAAATCAGGCCAAAGCTTCAATTAATTTTTAACTGAACCTCCTGTATGTGTAAGGTTGAGGCAGACCCACATTTTGCAATGCCCTCTCTGACAGATAAAATAGATAAACATGAAGCATGGAATGCAACTCAATCAGAATCAATGCATCTAAACAGGAGCTATCACTTCCAAGGAGCTCCTCTGGAAGACTGAGCACTTTAGTAAATCTGTTGTCCTTCTAAACATTTCTGGAACTATAGGTACATTGTATGCTGTTTTTTTTCAACTTGTAGGGAATCCTTTGGCTAAATGAGGGCTCAGCTACATTTTAAAAATAGAAATTGACATACAGTTAAAAGTTATTGGGATCCAAGTGTGATGAACAAAATGCTTTATCAAACTAAGTAAAACAGGATTGGTTTTTGTTTTCTAATTCAAAAAAAAATTTGACTATAGTATGGTAAGACATATTCTATTAAATGTTATAAATTCTTATATGTAGCAACAAAAATTTATAAATTGGCTCTAAAAATGTTTATAGCTATATGGTATAGTACACAAGAAAATTTTTTAGATTCACAAATTATATAGGTGTCAGTTTTATAAAATTATATAGGTGTCAGTGTACAAAGGTACACTACAGCATGTGTGAAAATGCTCTTAAAAATGTTTGCATATAGCACTCTATAGGTATATTAATTTTTAGAAAGTATTAATTTGTTTTTCTCATTCTAAGCTATCTTTCTTTCTTTCTTTCTTTCTTTTTTTGAGACGGAGTCTTGCTCTGTCACCCAGGCTGGAGCGCAGTGGCCGGATCTCAGCTCACTGCAAGCTCTGCCTCCCGGGTTTACGCCATTCTCCTGCCTCAGCCTCCCTAGTAGCTGGGACTACAGGGGCCCACCACCGCGCCCGGCTAGTTTTTTGTACTTTTTTTTTTTAGTAGAGACGGGGTTTCACTGTGTTAGCCAGGATGGTCTCGATCTCCTGACCTCGTGATCCGCCCGTCTCGGCCTCCCAAAGTGCTGGGATTACAGGCTTGAGCCACCGCGCCCGGCCGCTATCTTTCATTTCTTATCTGGCTCATTCACAAATATTTTATCTCTAATTATGTGTTTTTTTTGTTAGGAAATGAATTATTTTCTTCACTTAGGCTTTAATGTTTAAATCCAGTTGTTTGATGAGTTCTTATTAGTATTAACATCTATTATTTTTATTGTAATAATTATCACAACTACATAATCACTGAATTAGTCACAACCACTATTAAAATGTTAAAAACAGCCTAGATTTCTATTGGGATCCTTATTGGTTTTTCATTAGTCATATTCAACAAGTGATTAAGGAAATATCTCTAAATTTACCTCAAAAGGAAAAAGCAGTATCAGTTGTGACCTTAAAAAAAAACTTTGCTTATACTTACTTATTATTTATGAATACAAATGACCTAGATCTTTAAAAACAAGTCATACCATTTGACATTTTGACCAACTACAGAAGAGGATTTTACAAGTCAGTGATAAGTCATGTGCAAAAGTCTCCAGTTAATTCAAGCATTAAGTTGGGTAACACTAGTTTCGATAATCCTATGATCATTATCTCAGTTTTAATTGCCCTCCATAAGGGGAGAGCTAATCATTATACATTTCTTAATGCTGCCATAATCATTGATCCATGAAAACATCTAAGACATTAATATCTCAAGAATGCAATTTCAAATGCAATGCCTACTAATCACAATGTATAATTCCTTGTTTTAATTATTCTCTCTAAACTCAAGAACAAAAGCAGAGTTAATTTGAAGAATTTAAACTTCCAATGACTTTGATCAACTGGCTGCTCCAGGAAGAAATGCCTGGCTGCCTAAATACATTTCTAAATAAACTGAGCAAAGCAGCAGGTAGTCTAAATGTCTACATCAGTTCTACAAAGCATTCCTCCTGTAACAAACCAGGTGGCAAATCAGATGATTTTGCTTCCTTTTGAATATCTAGCCAAAAATGTTTAAATTTAATTTGACTGGCATGCTCAAAATATAGTCTCTGTAAGTAATCTGACTGCACAATAGAATCAGTGTGTAAACATGTAAAGAACTTATGAATATTTAACCACTTACACATTACAAGTGATTAAATTTTCATTTTCTTCCTCTCCTTTGCACCCAGTTGATTTTAGAGGGACAAAGTATCAGGATGCAAGAAAGAGAAAGCCTAGAACAGTGGTGAAAAGCTGAGTAACTCCTTGTTGGAAGATTCAAAAAGCCTGAAATAGCATAAATAATTTTCACATAATCAAATTAGAAGCCCTGCAGAAAATATTTAAGAGACCAAATGACATTACATGACATTCTGATGGATTAGTTTAGCCTTTAAACTAATCTAGACAGGGATGAAAATATCCATGAGACTACTTAATTGTATTAGGAAATGGGGAAAAAAATGAAAACACTGGGTTGTAATGGTACAGCAAGCTTTGCCAAAAAGCAAAATGAATGGAATGCAAAAGCAGCTATTTGAAGAAATAATAAAATGATTTATAATAGTAATTTTATATTGTCATGGTCTAAATAAAATTCATTACCATATTATTACAATTAAATCTATTTTTCTTACACATAAGTAGAGATAAACCATTAAAAATACAGTTGTAGTTTCAGCTAACATAGTGATTTATTTCCTATACTAAGGTACTCATTAAACTATGTATGCTCTTTATAATTGCAAATTAAAATACCCTGAAAAGGAAATAGAGATTCATTTAGCAGTGATTTTATAATCCCACCTTTTTTTCTTCCTCTTTTCTTTTCTTTTCAACTTCTCTAAATCTTTCTTTGCTAGGTCTATAATTTCAATGGTTTCTTTGTCTGAGGATAGTATAGTAGGAGAAAAAGTTGATGATCCAGTGAAATATGGCGCTCTTGCTGTGGCTCTTGTCAAGTTTTTTCGAAGGTTCTCATTCACTGCTTCACTTTCTAATAATTTTGCCCTAGCAAATAAAAATATATTTAAATAGGGAGTATTTTTCTCTGTGGATAAAAATACATAACCAAAAGTATACCACACTACCATTTCTTAAGTGTACAGCTCTGTAGCACTAAGCAAATCTACACTGCTCTGCAACCATCACCACCATCCATCTCCAGAAATTTTTCATCTTCCCTTACTGAGACTCTATACCCATTAAATATTAACTTCCCCCTCAGCCCTTTTATCTCAGCTCTGGCACCCATCATTCTACTTTCTGTCTCTATGAATATGACTGCTCTAGCAATAAGGCAGGAACATTTTAAATGAGTTAGTCTGCATGTTAAAAAGTTTTCCAAAATGCACTTCAACATGGCTACAGGATAAGGATTTTTAAACTAAATAAAATTCTCAACAAATAATAAAAATAATCACAAAAGAATGCTCACAAACACTAATGTTTAAAATTTTTTTTCAAATTTCCTGATTGAATAATTATACATTTGCAATCATAATCTTAATACTCAAAAGAATTCTACATATTCAGATGCCAGTGGTAATTAGATTACTTGAATTCTGGCCAGTGGACATCAGTTGTCCTTGCTTGTAAACCTATTATTTAAACTTAAAAAATACACAAGCAGCATGCGCCCCTTAGTTTCAGTTCCTCATTCATCACACAATAGTAGCATTTCCCAAACTGTGCAAGGAATAAATTGTCAAATTTGCCCCAAACTGGCTGACAGACATCTGGCTCCTGAATATAGCATGGGAAAAGACAGTATCTCCAAGGAAACTTGAGTTTGATAATTAAAAAAATTCTTTTGTTTGCTCAAGCAGTCCTAATAATGACAGGAGAATAATGTACACACTGATCCTAACACGTGAAGACATCAAATCATGAAATCCTAAAAGAACCTAGATTATTGAGACTAAAAGGATTCAGAGAGTCCTCTAGGCCAATTCCCTTATTTCTATTTTATTTAAACCACCAAAAATACAACCAGCTACTTACATATAATAGATTTTCAAGGTTAGTTTGGCACAATAGTGATTGAGACGGAAAAATAAGAAGAAAATACAACCTATCTCTCTCAACACTCTATTACTAAGCACCTTTGCCATATGTTCAAATATTTCAGAGAAAGATGCTAGATTATTTGCAACACTAAGCTCTAGAAGGCACAGTCAGCTCAGTGCTTTTTCATTGCCTACCAAAATTGTTCATTCTACTCTTGAAATAGTTGAGACAGACGGGGTCTCACTATGTTGCCCAGGCTGGTCTCAAGCTTCCAGCCTCAAGTGATCCTCCCACCTCAGCCTCCCAAAGTGTTGGGATTACAGGCATGATCCACCCTACCTGGTCCTACACATTCTTTAATGAAATTGTTTTAGTATAAATGTGATAGTATATGTGAGCAGAATAATTACAGTATTTTTAGATGGTTAAATAGCTGTGTACAAACTTCTAGGTTAATTAAATGACTTCAAAATTGTTTTAGAGAAAATTCACATAAAAACTCAAAGTTAAAATTCATGATTATCAAACAGTAGAAAAGTACAAACAATATATTACACTTTTCTATATTTTTAATTTGTAGCACAAAGCCTGGGTACCTAATAAGGAATGCTAAGAATGAATGAAAATATAATAAATCAGCTAACAATAATGATCTATATTTTAATGGGCTCCTTTATTATTATGTAATAAATAATGTGGGTATTTTATTTTAAAATTTACGTTTTTCACCTAATGTTAAAAGTCTGCATTTGGTAGGGGCATATCCAATGACTCTTTGATCCTAGTGCTAATAAAGGCCTTTTAGTGATTACCTCCACAAACTCCAGGGTACATTAACAGAATCTACTTTTTGTATGGTCTACAGGGAGACAAGTTGAGGAACTGGAACAAGGTATTAACCTACACCAGGAAAGATGTGATCAGCGATTGAACTCAGGGCCCATGAGTCATCTCTGTTCTCTAAATGGCTTAAGGAACGAATAGTCTTAACTCAAGACTTAGAAGAAGGAAGATATTAGATGCTACTTTTAGCCACTAGAAGGAGGAGAAGTGGTTCTGGCAGTTTTCTAGGAAATAAGGACATTAGTCAAGCAATTTGCCTAACAGTGACAAAAAGCCGAGGTACAACCTTAGAATACAGAGTGGAGGAAAGGAAAGAGAGACTAAGAACTGGAATAGGCAATCGGCTTTAACAATTGGCAAGTGCCAAAGAAATAAAAGTGATAAGAGAAGCAGCCTAGGAGCAGGAAGAGGATCTTCAAGAATTAAAAAACAGAGCTATCAGTGTGTCTCAAGGAGTGGTAAAGATGGGGTCAACAAAATCAGGAAAGACTGGTCAGAGAACAAAGTTTTAGCAGTAGGCGAGGAACAGTACTGCCAACAAGGGGTAGAAACTGCAAGTCCAGGTTGGCTGCTGAGCAGAACTAGGATGCAGGGCCCAAAGGTCTCTGTCAAAAACGTGAAGCATGAAAAATTATATATACATGTACTATGCAAACATATATAATATATATGTACACACACACACACACAGAATAAAATTATACTTGAATAACTATATTGCCACATCAGGATGTGTTTTCATTTGTTTTTGTTTTTTGAAACATTTAAGAGATCCAGTGTGCCTTGTGTAGCCAGAAACAGTGGCGACAGTACTTGCCACAGTTTGAGAACCTCTAGAATAGCCAGAGGAAGAGAAAGAGAACACAAATACAAGACAGGGTAACTGAAAAAGACAATCTCCTCCCATTTGCTTATGTTCTACAAATAGTTAGCAGAAGTGAGATTTGAACTACTTAGATGCTCTGCCATGGAGCTGACTAGAGTTTTCCTTCAAGAAAAAAATAGCTCAGTCATCACAGCAAACCATGGAACCTGAAAATATTATTGACGTAATCTTCTTTCCCAACCCTATTCCCCGTCTACTCCCCTCCACATTCCTACACCAGGCATGGGCATCCTTTAACTAAATTCTGTCATTCTGTTTACTACATGTGATGATTTATGTATGCTGCCCAACCTAGAGTGTGAACTCTTTATGTTATGCTTGCCCCCAGCCCCAGTCATGGTACTGACATATGCAAGTATGTGTGGCATGTTGTATGAAATGTGAATAGATGTACCACAGAGGGGCAGGCAAATTAGTAGGTATGCCATGATGTACATGTAGGAATAGCTAAAGATGTAAAAGAGAACAGGAGATTCAAAAAATTGGAGATGACGTGTAGATATTGATCTATTCCCAAGTGATGAGGAAAGAGGCATATGAAGGAAAGGCATCAAAGATAACTTCAGCAACATAAATTTTGCCTGTTTCATATGTCAAGTTAGGTAAGCACCCAATATTGGGATATAGCAGTAAGAGTAGGAGAATAATACGGGAAGAGAGGGGAGAAAAGGAGCTTGGAATATGACATCAAGGGAAAGGTAAGTAACAAGTCTCCTAAAGTTAACCTAACCAAAGGGCTGAAATATCACCATGGACAACTGCCAAACAATAAGCTCAACAAACAGAAATATTATAACATTGCAAAATGCAAAAAACCATATGCATTATATGTTACAGAACATGAACTATACCTGAGATCTTCGATTTCTTTTATATAACTATGAATCATATTACTAATCTCCTCATTTCCTTCACCTGAAAGACAAAATATGAAATAAAAATTTTCCTTTAAATTAAGACTTCAACAAAACAGGAGAAAAAAAAGTCGGGAAACAAAACAGTAAATTTTTAAAACACAATGCTTACAGCAAATTTTCTACCCTTTATTAGATGGGCAGACCAAAAGATAGTATTATTATAAAGGGAATATTTTGTTTATATAAGAATTTATTATTTTTTGAAATTAGGTATTTAGCTTAAAACCACAGACTGTATACACAGAGACTGGCATTTCTATTTGAACTATGCTAGGTAATTAGTGAACACAAAGAATGTTCCCTACCCTCCAGAAGTTAATCCCTCACTTATCCCACCCTACCCACATACCTGCTCTGGCAAGAACATGGTTGGCCTGATCACTAACAAGCTGTGTAATTCTGGACCTCAATGCATCAACTGTCTCTTGCATGGCTTTAATTCTTACACGCAGGTTATTATTTTCAGTCTGTAGCATAGCATTCTCATGGAACATGTCATTGATGCTTTCCACACCCTCTTCGTCAATTATTCTTTTACCCTAGTAAAGGAAAACAATGTCCTTGTTGCTTGAGGAGTCAAAAACACAAGAGTTTTGCTTAAGGATACTCTATAACTATACGTTCTCCAACCAAGAGCGCTTTTATCTTACCAATCCCAAGGCAAAAGAAATCCTTTCGCCTCTAGCAGAACACTCCACAGTGTATTTGTTACTAAAGAAATTGATTAGCCAGGTACAGTGGCTCATACTTGTAATCCCAGCACTTTGGGAGACCAAAGTGGACAGATCACCTGAGGTCAGGAGTTCAAGACCAGCCTGGCCAACACGGTGAAACTCCATCTCTACTAAAAATACAAAAATCAGCCAGGTGTGGTGGCGGGTGCCTATAATCCCAGCTACTCAAGAGGCTGAGGCAGGAGAATCATTTGAACCTGGGAGGAGGAAGTTGCAGTGAGTTGAGATTACACCACTGCACTCCAGCCTGGGTGATAGAGGGAGACTCCATCTCAAAAAAAAAAAAAAAAAAAAAAAAATGGGTAGGAAAGCTTTTGAACAAACAGTTGTTAGGTTAGACTGAACATAGTTAAAGACTGCCCACAAGGAAAACTAGAGACTCCTACCTCCAAAAGGAAGGAGGACACTATTATGACAAACAAGAGATTCCAGACACACGTATGTGTAAGGCATTATTGTGTTCAGAAAGTGCCAGCCTTAGATGTATCACAAAATGCAGTCAAACGCATTAGCTTACTGTTTTGTACTCCATGAGCTCCATCTGAAGTCGTGTGATTTCACTACGAAGTGCATTGATTTGCTGACTAGCTCTGTCCTGATTGATCATCACCTTATTCTTGATATTTCTAGCTCGATTGGCATATTTCAGGGTGTTTAACGTTTCCATAAAGTCTCTGTCTGAAGGGCTGACACATGCTATCATGATTGTTTGGCTGAAAGTTACAAATAATAGTTAGGCTTACAGATAAAAGCACCTACAATGCTAAAATGATCATTTTTAAACGCCTGACATTTGAATAGTATCTTCTCTTCAAGATACCAAAATATTGAGCAAATTTAAAAGCCCCTGTACTTTAAGACTATCTTAAAGAAAAAGATTTTGTTTACTTTGGGGAAATACATTGATATTATTCACCTTTGACCTTGAGAAAGTATAAGCACATACATTTATTTCTTACCTCTTTGCTAAAAAGATTTGAAGCAGTGCATGCAGTAATTCTAAAATTAAACTGACCACAATATATTATATTGAAAATAAAAAACCACTTCTTTCATTATTCATTTATTCTTTCAGTATTTTAAAAACTTATTCGTAATCACCTGTATGCTGACTTTTGATGTCAGCAAAGAATTGTACACAAAATCGAATCACATTGGAACAAGATGAGTACTTAGTATATTCTTGTGTTTCATTATATAAACTGTCATTTGTGATTGAATGATCAGAGTTCCAGTTTCTGGCCAGATTACACAGGAAAAGTGGGAAACATTACTTTATGGTCATGCTAAATTGATTTAGCCACCAAAGATTAGGATAGTGAAACGCTAAGTATGCCCCAATTAGTATGTTTGTCAATAAAGCAGACATGGAGATTCTAACAGACACTCACAAACTAACTAAAAAATGTGCAGGAACTGCAATTAAGGAGCAGTCTACTTATCCTGGTAGAAAAATCAATGCCTATCAATCATAATCTTAGCCTCCTAGTCTCCTGCTTCCAATCTTTCTTTCCACAATAATCTCAACACAGTACTCGTAGGTACCCCTTGTCCCATTCCACACCTTTTCCCTACAACTCTTGCTTACTCTTACTGTTACTATTATTCAACAATCAACTAAGGTATCACCTAATCCAAGAACCAAATCCTCAGTTTGTACCCTTTCTGCCTCCTCAAACTTTTTGCATATCTCTTTTGCATTCATTATATTATTATTATATTGAAATTTTCTAGACCCCAAAACTCTTAGACTTTAAATTCCTAAAGGACAGGGATTATCAAGTTTTATTTATCAGTGTACTTCTAAACATATAACACAACATTTGAACCAATATTAGGTCATTAACAATTGTTTGTGGTGTGTGTCATGTATACATAATATTTACTGGGGGTCAGAAAGTTAAAATAATTCATGTCATTTTAGTTTTCTCTTTTGATAAAGAGAATAAGATAATTCAGTAAGCATGAGGATTATGGATGCTGATTAGAGAATAGGGAAATTTGAAGTGTGGGCCCCAGTCTAGCACCGGTCTGCAGATTATTTTTACTTACGTAAAATTGGGGAAAATAAATTTATATTAGCCTTCTTTGATCCATTACACCTTGAGTAAGCACAGGTACATACACCGATTTCTCATTTCTTTACAAAAAATGTGTAAAGTAGTGCAGAAATTGCAAGTAAGCACTTTAGAAACTTCCACAACACTGGAACTTCCTGTAATCAATGACCTCCTCTCATTGAATGTAGATCAGTTCTAGTGTTTTCAAACTCCCATGGTGAGTCACAAATGGGGCAAGCTCTGTATGGTCATGCACAATATTAACCTACCACAAATTGGAAAGAAGAGAAGGACTCGCCTTTAACAAATATTTTGAGAAGTGCTGGGATCAAGGGCTTAAAGGAATGAGAGGAACTGGCAAAGATCAACTGTATAGGGAAAATGTCATATATTAAACAAAATCCAAAATAGATAAATTTCACCAATGATTCTGTTTATGAAAAACTCGAAGAAAATATTAAAGCTATTTATTTTAAAAGTTCACACAAAAACCACAATTCTGTTTTAAAGTTAACCAAATCACTTAAATATTTTATTATATTTTATATTTCCAACAAATTAAGTTATACTATACATCTGGAAGAAAATACATCACAATGTTAGCAGTAGTTACTTCTAGGTATTAGAAATATAACTGATTTTTTTTTTTTTTTTTGAGATGGAGTCTCACTCTGTCACCCAGACTGGAGTGCAGTGGCTGCAACCTCCATCTCCTGGGTTCAAGTGATTCTCCTGCCTCAGCCTCCCAAGTAGCTGGGACTACAGGTGCCCACCACCATGCCCAGCTAATTTTTGTGTTTTTGTTAGTAGAGATGGGGTTTTGCCATGTCGGCCAGGATGGTCTTGAACTCCTGACCTCAGGTGATCCGCCCACCTAGGCCTCAAAGTACTGGGATTACAGGTGTGAGCCACCGTGCCCAGCCAGAAATATAACTGATTTTTATTCATGCTTTATACTTCCCTGTATTTTCCAGAATTTTTGCCATAAACTGGTTATGATGTTTATTAAACACTGTAAACGTAAAAAAGCCAGCTCGACTTTTTTAAAAGACACTAAATTATGCACATAAACATATGGGGCTTATTTTCAAAAATATCTAATTTTTCTTTTAAGATTAATTTGTATAAACTTCAAAAAATGAAGATATTTTGCTCTCCAAGGCTTACACAAAGTACAGTGCTTTTGCACTAGGAATGCAATCCTAAAATTTAAGCAAAAATTGAGGCACACGAAGAAAGGAATTAGAAGGGGTCATCTCCTTTGAGAGATTACTACCCATTAAGGAAATGGGTGAGGAACATGAGACTATTTAGCTGTACCTAAAACTCAACAGAAATTCAAGACTCACAGTGAAAAGATTTTAGACCACTTGCAAGGCAAGCAAACTTTCAAAAGTATTGAAGTTTCCAAGAGTTAAACTTGTAAGGGGAGGACATTTATCATCTCTGCTTTGTTTTATAGTTAAGAAATAAATATAGGAAAAAGCGACAATTTAGAAAACCTGAAAAAATTTATACTTGGCTGAAAAAATGAAAATTTTTATTCTGTTATAATAAGACCCCTCTTGATACTGAAAATCAAACTGAAAATGTAGAACACAAGCAAGAAATACATTATAGTGGAAAGAAAACTGCATTCATACATAGGATGTGCTGGAAGAGACATGAGTTAAGACAAATGCCAATATTACATAAAAGGAAGAAACATAAAAACGACAATGTTGTATTCTACAAAACAGAACTTTATTTCTTTTTTCTTTGAGACGGAGTCTCGCTCTGTCGCCCAGGCTGGAGTGCAGTGGTGCCATCTCGGCTCTCTGCAAGCTCCGCCTCCTGGATTCATGCCATTCTCCTGACTCAGTCTCCCTAGTAGCTGAGACTACAGGCGCCCATCACTATGCCCGGCTAATTTTTTGTATTTTTAGTACAGACAGGGTTTCACTGTGTTGGCTAGGATGGTCTCGATATCCTGACCTCGTGATCTATCAGCCTTGACCTCCCAAAGTGCTGGGATTACAGGTGTGAGCCACCACAGCCAGCCAAAACAGAACTTTATTTCTAAACCAAATGGATTATAAACTTAAAAGGATTTAATACTATCCAAAATTATTTGGATAATAGTTGTTGATAAGGTGTGGATCTGTGCCCTTGCACAAATCTCATGTCAAATTATAATCCCCAATGTTGGAGGTGAGGCCTTGTGGGAGGTGATTAGAGGTTGGGGCAAATTTCCCTCTTGGAACTATTCTCATGATAGAGTTCTCAGAGG
Source organism: Colobus angolensis palliatus (assembly GCF_000951035.1). NCBI lineage: Eukaryota > Metazoa > Chordata > Mammalia > Primates > Cercopithecidae > Colobus > Colobus angolensis. Next base: position 107,852 of record NW_012120999.1, read on the forward strand.
ATCTGGTTGTTTAAAAGTGTGTGGCACCTCCCTCTTCTTCCTCCTGCTCCAGTCCTGTGAAGTGATCACTCTCCCTTTGCCTTCTACCATGACTGTAAGTTTCCTGTGGCCTCCCTAGAAGCCAAGCAGATGCCAGAATCATGCTTTCTGTAGAGCCTATAGAACTGTGAGCCAATTAAACCTCTTTTCTGTATAAATTACCCAGTCTCAGGTCTTTATGGCAGTGCAAGAACGAACTGACACAGTTGTTCAAAAAGAAACCTTGTAAGTTTAAATACTAGATTTCTTGTATAGCATCTAATAATCTTTTCAGTAAATATGATGTTACATTATTGCAAACACTGTAAAATAGATTCACTGTGGTTGTTGGTAACTTGTTGAATTGTGCTATGATTGAATTTAAATGCCAAAAATGTTTCCATTTGTAAAGCCAACATGTTTACAGAAGGGAATACATTACCCACGCCCCCCCCAAAAAAAAAGAGTTGAAAAAACATATCAGAATGATGCAAGATATGAGAAAGAAGAATGTCAGTGATACTGGCAAAGTTAATAACCAGACAACACTCTGTATTTCATTCAGTGGACATTAAGAAGATTTTTCTACATATAGAAAAAATTTGAATTTTTAGAAGATTTTGTAAAAAAAAAAAAAAAGTACCAATAATATTTAAATTACCTTGTAATTACTTAGAAAACAGTATTTACTTTTTCAACAAAATTGTATTAGGTATCTACTCTGTGCTAAGTACTTAAAGCAGAAGCTATGATAAGAGAGAAAGTCTACACACTATTGACTTCATATATAAGCTAAGTGACCTTGAATAAATGACTTAACCTCTCTAGATTTCATTTTCCTTATCCAGAAAATAGAATAATAATACCTACACCTCAAGGGATGCTAGAAGGATTATGTGAAATAATATACAAAATTATTCACACATTTCAGATTCTTAACAGTATAAGGATTAGTTCCTCATCCTATTAGTTTGCTTTATAATAAAAGTAATTCTTATAAATCACCTTACAAGCTTACTTAATAATGAATAATCAAAACTCTGAGTAAAGGATAATCATCTACGCATACCTATTACCCCCAAGGGAATCCTGTAGTAGTCTTGTTAGCTTGGAATCTCTGTAGGGGACATGTGTGGCCCTCTTGCTCTTGTCTCCCAAGGCACTAATTACATTGCCAAGCGCCAACTAAAAGAAAGAGAACGAAAGACGGCAAAATGATACAAATTTATTAATTATAACATTTTTAAATAAAGCTTACAGAGAATAATATAGAGACATAATATAATTAAGAATATTTGTGTTTGGTTTTGTTTTACATTTGTAATCATGGTTATAGATGTTTGCATTACTGATGGCTAGTGTGAGCAACATTTTGGATAATGTTTATCTTGTAGGTGATAATTCAGTGACAGTAGGAAAAACAGCAGGGTTGAAGGAGGAGTGACTACAGAGTTCTGTAATTTGACTAGTTTTTAAATAATTGGATGCTAACACATATATTATTGTATTTATTTATTTATTTATTTATTTATTTATTGAGGCGGGGTCTCACTCTGTTGCCCAGGCTGGAGTGCAGTGTTGTGATCCCAGCTCACTGCAACCTCCACCTCCCAGGTTCCAGCAATTCTCGTGCTTCAGCCTCCTGAGTAGCTGAGACTACAGGCCCATGCCACCATGCCCAGCTAATTTTTGTGTTTTTGTTAGTAGAGATGGGGTTTTGCCATGTCGGCCAGGCTGGTCTTGAACTCCTGACCTCAGGTGATCCGCCCACCTAGGCCTCAAAGTACTGGGATTACAGGTGTGAGCCACCGTGCCCAGCCAGAAATATAA
>NW_012120999.1:109749-123713 GCF_000951035.1 Colobus angolensis palliatus
ATGGGGTTTTCCCATGTTGGTCAGGCTGGTCTCGAACTCCTGACCTCAGGTGATCCACCCACCTTGGCCTCCCAAAGTGCTGGGATAATAGGAGTGAGCCACCGCACCCAGCCCATCTTATTGTATTTCTAGGGATAGATATACTTGCATAGGAATACCTTGTTCAGAGAAATAATACTGATTTTTTTTGCTGTGATTAAAGAAGGTTTTCTTTTTCCATGGGAACTGTATTGCAAAATGAAAATTCACATCTAACTGTTAAACTAACTAAACATTTTATTTTTCATTGAGTTGAGGAGAAGAATTTGTAACATGAATGGACAATTTTCTGGGGACATAACCTGATGCTTTGATAGTTCTAGGGATAACTAAAGTTGTCAATCTTATTTCTATTTCAAAGAATTAGTACTTAGTACTACAGTACTAATATACACATAAGGTATTATATATAGTACTAATATATATGTAACCATGACTTTGTTAGGAAAAACAGACCATGAAGGGAGTGGCAACAGGATCACACTTTGTTGTCATTCCCCCTTTCCAGAGCGGCTACTGTCATAAGCAATGGTAATATTGAGACTCTACTAGATATGTCTCAACATGCCTCAAGAGCCTAAAGAGGAAAACAAAGCAATGGTTTTTGTCTTTTCCTGACAACATAAATGTAAATACCACCATGATTGTATCTCCTAAGAAACGCAAAACAATACACAAAGTCCAGAATCCAGGCATGCCGTTTTACACAACATTCATCCACATGGTTGGACCATCAAGATGAGTATTGGAGTTGGAAGGTCTGGCTCTTTCTAATCAGCCTTGGTTGATAATTTCCCCACAGAAGGGTCATAATCATATAGAAGCAAATATTGGGGGGTGATTAATGGGAGGAAAGCAGACACCACACACTCTGAAACTGCCTTTGCAAAATTCATATCAGTGAGAAAAGCATGACAGTGAGGAAGATCCGACCTAATCCACTCCATCTTGCCTTTAATCTCTAAACTGCCCTTTTTCATTCCTATGCTGGGCTAACTAAAGGAGGAATTTAGTTTATAGTTCAAAGAATTTTGAAAAGATGATAACAACCTTTTCCTGAAACAACCCTTCTTCTTCCCTGGGGACCAGCAAGCCTTTGTAAAACTAACAAATTGGTCACAAGATTATTAGAAATTATGATTTAAGAATCATGCAGCCAGAGGCCACGAGATTCCTAACCTCCCCAGTTGCTCCTATGGATAAGATCACTATTGTAAAACCTAAGATTGGTGTTTGGATATTTTTTCAGACCCTGCATTCTGATGCACCAGCTGGCACCAGGCAGACTGGTAATCTAGCTCAACCAGTTCTGTAATCCCACCTAGGAACAGAAGACAGCAAGAAGAACCCACTGAGACATCCTATGATTTCACCTCCACTCCCCACTCCCTTAGCCCCCTCATTCACCAAATTATACTTTAAAAACCGCAGTCTCTGAATTTTTGGAGAGACTAATTTGAGTAATAAAACTCCAGTCTTCCATTTAGCTGGCTCTGTGTGCGTTAAACTTTTTCTCTATTGCAATTCCCCCATCTTGATAAATCAGCTCTATCTGGGCAGTGGGCAAAAAGAATCCATTGGGTAGTTACAACTCTGATGCTACTGGCGTCACAGAAATTTAGGGATGTCATTACATTTGTGCAGGCACAAATTTCCAGTTTTGTAATGAAGATAATAAGAACATTTTAATGCACAAAACTTTGCTCTAAAATATTTCTTTCCATATAATGAAGCTTTATGCTAACTAAATCACAAGTTTTCCAATCAAAATGCCATCAAGTGGCATGGTATTAAAGTTAATTTTCAATATAACCTAGAAAAAGTATCACTTTTAAAAAATCATTACCAAAAACAATTATAATTTCCAAAGTCAGTAAAACGACTGTCATAAAATATTATCAAAAGGCTACTTTGAAGGTCTTCACCCATGAAATAACTTAATATTAAATCTTGGGCCAAGCGCAGTGGCTCATGCCTGTAATCCCAGCCCTTTGGGAGGCTGAGGTGAGTGAACCGCATGAGCCCAGAAGTTTGAGACCAGCCTGGGCAATGTGGCAAAACCCCATCTCTACAAAAAATACAAAAATGATCTGGGTGTGGTGGTGCTGGCCTGTGGTCCACACTAGAGAGACTGAAGTGGGAAGATCAACTGAGCCCGTGAGGTCAAGGCTACAGTGAGCCGTGACCGCACCACTGTACTCGAGTAGGTGACACAGTGAGACCCTATTTAAAAAAAAAAAAGATAAAAATAAATAAATAAATTGATTTTGACAATATATTGTTAAATGTGGAAAGAATTTTTCAAATAATTTGTATATCTATAATTTTATGCACATACAAATTTTAGTACAACTAAATTTATACACATGAAGAAAATCTGTAATATAAAAAAGAGAAAAAAGCGTGAGGAGATCAGAGATTCAGTGCATTACTAATAACTGTTCTATAATTTTCATTTCTCAGTTCAGTGTCTGAAGGATTTCCATATGGATATTATAAATTACAAAAGACAAAAGGACAATAGAAAAGCTCTGATATATTCTCAGCACAAAGCCTTAATCTTACAAGTCCACAGTTGATAGAAATGCCTTCTTTTGCCCTCTCGCCTGTAGCTCCAGTACGCTTCAATCTTTCTGACCCTGCGAGATCAACAAAATGGAACTTTGCAGTCAGGGTTTCAAATTCATTCATCTGTGCTGATTCAGAAATAATTTTATTATCAGTTGCACTGTCCTGAAATTAAGAAAAATAATTGAATATATTTTATTAATGTAACATTAAATATCCTCCTACTCTACCTTGAGCTCATCCCACATACACATATAGGCACAACCAAATAAATAGGCAGAAAGCCAAATAAATAATATATTCAAAAAATGTCTGCTGGCAATTAGAAATTTAAAGGCAGAAAAAGCCTGGATGTTCAGAACTCAACTATTATCAACTGAGGCTTTGCTTATGCTAATGAAGGGAAAACTACAGCATATAATCCTCAAAAGCAAAGGGTCTCAGGTGATGACATCCAACACATGGCCACAGCATCCTTTTTGGTTTTTCAGACATATATATAATTTTTTATTTCAAAATCTTACATGGCTGACCAGCTTCAACTTAACTAGGATCAGAAGAGGAAATCAGAAAAAGGAATGACTAAATTAACTGAATTTGGCTCAAATATATTCTCACAGAATTCATGTGGTTTTGGGGAGATAAAAATTGAAAGTTTAAGAAATTAGAACTGATAACTCACAGCATCAATTTGGGGACACACTCTGGTTTGACACACATGAATGGTAAAAATGGCATGTGAACGAGAGCTCTGAACATTCATCTGGGTACTGGCAGTTGTCCGGGATAAAGCACCCAACTTCAAACACTGCATCATCTGAAAAAGGGGAAGAAACAAAGGACTTTACTTCATCAATAAACAAGATACTATACAATCTAAAGTCTGAGGTAATGGCTAAAACCCACCATGTTAAGGGATATAAAAGATGTGGAATTTCACATTACTAGTTTAGTTACAGGCACTTTTTGAGATGAACTTCTCAGTATAATAGTGTATTATTTTTTAAATAGAAGAAAACACTGAGATTCCATTGTTTGCCATTTGCTGACATTTGCAGCTTCCATTCCAAAACTGTTACAGTAGAACACTCTGGTACAAACTGAGCAATAACTTGAATTATTCAGGCTCTTCTCTAGCTTCTGTTAAAACTATTTTCTGTAATTTTTCTCAACAATGTCCCTCTAGGAGCCATGATACAGTTCTACATAGGTTAAAGCAAAAAGTACAAAAGTATTGTGGTCTCATTCTTCACCATCAATTGTCTAACCCTCTTTCTCTAGCTGTGAATGAAAGCTATTCATAAATTTTCTTAGATTCTTTTGATGCTATGACAAATATGCTGACTTTATCATAACCCTGATATTTTTATACTAATATTCTGATTTTTAAAATGTGAGGAAAGACAAGATTTTAATTCCATGTCATGCTTCAGGATATAAATTTCATATCTTGATCTTAAGCAGACTATCAGCAAAGCTCACTATTTAAACAAAGCCAGCTATGCTCTGTTTTAACTACAATATAAATATTACCTCTGATTCTGTATTCACAGTACGTGTTGTAACGCCCACAGTATAAATTCCTCCAGTTGAATCTTCATGAATTCTTATACTTGATTTTTTATTTTTTGCATCAATATCACGAGTGGTATCAAATAAGTCAAGGACCTCTTCATTATAGAGCTATCAAAAAAATATTAGAACTCTAATTTTAGCAGAAATTGTCTGGGTAGTTGTCATAACAACATATTACATAATGTTTTCCTTCATACAGATTTTTAAAGTACTTCAAAGTGACACATATTTTTTCAAAATAACACATAAAAATGAATGAGGCTATTATTACAACAATTACAAGCAAATGCCAGATTTATTTACAAGAGTAAAAACAGTAAGTGACTTAATCATGACTAATGGGTTGAGAACTAGCTAAAATGATCTAATAATCCTTTGCAAGAGATAATTAAATATTTACAAATACAAGCAAACCCTAGAAACATGTGCCAAATGTAGACAAATCTTAAGCTTCAGAATATTTAAAGAATTTTTACTACTTCAGCTAAAAACATATTTCCTATTGCCCTGAAACTTTTGTTAACGAGTTGAAAAATTAACACTTAGCATGTTTGCAAGGTCAGCAACAGTATTAGTGTTCCTGTACCAATAGAGGCTGAAGAAACCCAGATACCTCCTTAAAAGAGGATACACACACCTGTTTTTCTATCAATATGTTTTAAAGTTACAATGCCCAACATCATTTTAGAGGGTGAAAGGGAAGATGGAATAACACTGTTTCTTTTCTTCTTTTACCATCATTTACTTTCCTTGGGAACACACAGTTATATTCTCTTTGGTTTTTACTAAATAAGAATGTCCATTAAAACCAGCAGAAAAAAAAAAAACAGATATTAATTTTTCTATTTTGTGCTACACAATGCTGAGTAAAATGTTTCATCAATGATGAAAATGATTAGCTCATGGATCAGGTAATTTAGACTAAATTCTCTTTGCACCAAGAACCCAGAATTATGCCACTGTCCACCAAAGTGCAATATTGGCTCAAATCCTAGATGTCCTCTTAGTGTTACTTTCCTTCTATCACACTAGACAGTCTAAATTAATCCAAAGCCACCACCACCTTTGGACATTATATCAAAACATCTGTCTACCTACACAAGGATAATAATTTCTTCAGCCAGATAAGTGCTACAATCTGAGACCTATGATTTCTCACATACTTCCCCTACTTTTGGCCTTAGTCATTAAGTTCCTACCACTTCGTAAGCCTGTCTAAATTACAACAGTAATTAACATTTATCTATTGATAAAAATAAGTACTCACACCTGTAATCCCAGCACTTTGGGAGGTAGAGGCAGGTGAATTGCTTGAGGCCAGGAGTTCAAGACCAGCCTGGGCAACATGGCGAAACCCCATCTCTACTAAAATTACAAAAATTTGGCCGAGTGTGGTGGCGCACGCCTGTAGTCCCAGCTACTCAGGAGGCTGAGGCACAAGAATCTCTTGAACCCAGGGGCAGAGGCTGCAGTAAGCCGAAATAGTGCCATTACACCCCAGCCTGGGTGACAGAATGAGACTCTATCTCCAAAAAAAAAGGGGGGGGTTCTTAAATAAGCAATATTAATTGTTATTTTATTCTATGGACACTGGTCAAGTGTTTATAATCTTAAACTCAAACATCACTTCCTACAAGTAAGGAAAATTTATTTCTATTATCTAATGTTAATTTACTCAAACAACATTTATTGAGTACTATCTTCAAAGCACTGTACTAGAAGCCAACAGTATAAAATCATGAACACTTACGGTCTATAAAAACAAACTTTAAAAGAAATTAATGCCAAAATTGGATTATTACCTCTAAGAATTGGGCATTCACTTTAAAATCTGGAGGAGGAAGCCCATTTTTAATTGCTATGTGTTTTTTTTCTTCAATACTCTTAAAAAGATGTTTAACAGCTCGAGAAATAATACCCTGTTCTTCCTCAACAATGTTAACATCAAAGCCTGTCCCCATTGTGTATGTTTTACCAGCTCCAGTCTAAACAAAAGAACAGAGAAAGATTAGTGTTCAACCTTAACATAACCTTCAGAAACAAAAATGAAAGCGCAACTGAATTAACATTTCTGACAAGTTTCAACTCCTATGAAAATAATATGGCACTTACTTGTCCATAAGCAAAAACTGTAGCATTGTATCCTTCGAAGCAACCTTCAATTAGTTTTTCTATACATTGAATGTAGATCTGCTCTTGCTGGGAGTCAATGTCAAATACATAGTCAAAAGTAAAAGCCTTATCTTTCCCTAGGAAGACCTGAGGCTCTCCCGGTGTGACAGATGTACAAATATGGCATCCTTCAATCTTCTCTTTGGCAAGCTGTGGTCTTATTCTGTGAGAAATAATCAGGAAAGAAAAAAATAAAATAAATGCAAAAAAAAAACCTCTCAAAAAATAGGACTTAAAAATTCTTGGCCAAATCTTTTTTAAAACTCTAATGTAATTACCTAATGCTTATTCAGTTGAAAAGTTTAAATAAATTGAATTATAATGAATCAATTTCAGTATATGAGATGACTTTCTTAATTTCAATGAGTTACTTAACAATCCCCCAAAATCATGAACAAGAGTAAAATGTATCCTAAAATTAGATACTTATCCAAGTGGATACGTTTCCTCTACTCTGTAAGAGGTAGATACTCAATCCAAGAAATTCTGCTACCAAAGTGCTATTTGCTATTATTATTGTTTTAGATTTTTTTCTCTTTATTTCCAGTGGTAATAGTATGGAAAAATAAAAAAGCAAGGACATTTATTTATCTTAATGTCTTGATGCTCTTGACTCGTCTTTTTTGCTAACTCTTCACCAGTGGTTTCTGAACCTATTTGACCATTATGTTCTGTCACAGTAACATGTTTAAGCATATTCCCACAACATATATATATTCATTTATAAATAATATTCATGTTCTACCATATTGATTTGTCATATACTGAAATATTGTCATCTCTCAGTTTCCATGAAAGATTGGTTTCACAACTCCCCATGGATAACAAAATCCACAGATGTTCAAGTCTCTGACATAAAATGATGCAGTATTTGCATATAACTTACACACTTATTCTTCTGTATACTTTAAATCATCTCCAGATCACTTATAATACTAATACAATGTTAAGCTATATAAATAGTTGTTATACTGCATTATTTAGAGAATAATAAGAAAAGAAAGTCTGTACATGTCCAGTACACATGTAACAATCCATTATTTTTTCTGAATATTTTCAATCCACAGTCAGTTGAATCTGTAGTTGTGGAACCCCTGAATATGGAGAGTCGATTGTATATATAAAAGCAGAATTTTAAAAAGAAATAAATTAGAAATAAATATAAATGAAAGCTCTAATATCTTCTCTCCAAAACAGTGAATTATTATGAGTTGCCTTTCCTCCACTTGGAGGATCACTGCACTACACCCACACCACATCCTCGCGCATCCACTTGAATACAATACCTTCCTGTCTGTCTTCTCTCTCAAATTTCAAAACCTATTTTCAAAGAAGAAAAGTAAATATGAAGATATGTTCATAACAGAACAAACCAAAATCTAGTCCTATTCTGTAGGCTCTATAAACAGGACACAATATTCTGGAATAGATACCACTCACTTACTGTACCTAAGTTTTTAAAGAGATTCCCTACTTGCCATGGTGAAAGAGAAGCAGTTTAAGGAAGAAAGGCAAGACAAACACAGATTAAAAATATAAAATGAGGCCAGGTACGGTGACAAGCCTATAATCCCAGGACTTTGGGAAGCCGATTGCTTGAGATGCAGGAGTTTCAGACCAGCCTGGCTGACACGGTGAAACCCGGTCTCTGCTAAAAATACAAAAATTAGCCCAACATGGTGGTGCAGCTGGTAATCCCAGTTACTCGAGAGGCTGAGGCAGAAGAATCGCTTGAACCCAGGAGGTAAAGGTTGCAGTGAGCCACCAAGATAGCACCACTGCACTCCAGCCTGGGCGACAGAGTGAGAATCCATTTCCAAAAAAAAAAAAAAATGAAAAAGAAAAATATAAAATGATCAAGGAACAGATTTTAAAGGAATCTGGTCTCATAGCCTTATTTTCTAAAATTAAAAAAAAAAAAAAAAAACCTCAGGTCAATAGAGGTAAAATACAGGTAAAACAAGCTCAGCTATTTATTAGAGATAAAGCCAAACCCAAGTTCAGATCCCCTAAGTCTAACTCTTTACAGTTCATCAAACTAAAAAGGAAAATAGGAAGAACAGGAATGACAACAGACAGAAAGGACTGAATTTCTGCAAACCTGGTTTTCTAAAATAGAATTTTGTATGCCTCAAAAATATCTTATGTAAATAATATGTTAAGCAAAGAATATGCAACTATTTTTTGTCCTCTATGATACTGGTATTTTTCTTTAATAAACTCTTCAGCTTTGTTTGTTAGCTGTAATAGAATGTACTAATCAATGTGGAGCTGTCCAGGTAATGAGGCAAGAGCAATGGAGTGGCCAGTAGCAGACCCGAGTTTTACTACTTGTCACTCCATAGATATCATGTGGTCTTCTCTCAGAGCACCAGTTTCCTCAACTGTGGAGGAAAACCATAATTTCCAAGATTCCTTTTAGATTCAATAATACTTAACTGTAGATACTGCATTTTAGAAAAGGGAAAGATGGAAATAATACTTGTGTACTGTAATACATATTAAATATTATTGTAGCAAATAAAACAAAGAATTTCTTGTAATTTCTTGTAGCTATGCACATAGACTATAAAAACAGCCCGTGGTAGTAGCAGCTTTGGCTTCCTGGTTCCACAGAACCTAGATGAGTGGTGCTCTCTAAATTAATAATTTTTTGTTTCCAAACTCCTCTTCTCCTACCACACTATATTTAGTCATGTGGAGGAAAACACAGCAAAAACCCCAAGCCTCTTTAGGAAAAATCACCATCTTGATTGTTGCCACACCAGAAATAGGAGAGTCAGAAACAACCTCAATGCCATGTCAATTCCTCCCTCTTCCCTATTCCACCTATCTAATCTAAGAGCTATTCTCCCTGAAATACATCAGCCCACCAAGTTATTTCCCCCCCAATCAACACCACCCTAATGAAGGTCATCATTATCTCTTACTTAGAATATTGCAAAAGTCTTCTAACCAGTCTTCCTGTGTCAACTCTTGCCCTCACTAACCTGTTCCACACACTGTAATATGAGTAATTTGTAAAACAGGAAGTTGGTCAGCTCACTACCCTGCATAAAACCCTTCAGTACATCTCTAAATCCCTCTGCTTTGCCATACTACATCTTTGCATTAAAGGATTTTCACTGGTAGCCATGGTGATGGTTTATTTTAAGCAGCTTCACTACCAGTTATGCTCTCTCTTATTTCTATGCCTCCAACTACATTATTCCCTTTTCCTTGATACTCTTTCCACCCTTTCAATTCCCAACTCCTTTACCTGCCTGAACATTTTTCTTTTGATATCTCGTTTTGGGAGCTCACACAAACTCTGCATTTCAACATAAAGTACTGTCTGCGCTCAGGCTGTTCTCTCTCCTGAAAGCTACCTCATTAACTCCAGGTCTCTGCTTTTTCTACCAGGTTTACGGTTGCTATAGTACTCTGTGAAACTTAACAAATCCCACGTAATAAAAAAGACAAAAATAATAAACCCAGCTCTCTAATGAAAACGAGTACTGGGCTACTACTTAATATCAGTGTGCCATTAATTTTAGGTAAATGATTATAACCACAAGCTAACTTATTTGGCTATTAAGATACTTTAAATTTCATTTCAACATAATAAAGAGAAAAACAAGGTGCCATTTTAATTGCAGATATGATAGCCAATTTTAGAATCTAATGTCACTCAGAATGTCTTTAACTTATTCTCTTAATCTCTACTCATCTAGTTATTATTCTCGCTAATGGCAAGGAGGATTCTGTTTGAAACACGGATGATGCCCAGTTTCATCCATTTGCATGGGTAGAGGAGAGAGAGTGGCTTTAAAAGCCAACAAGATGGGTGGAAACTTTTCCACTGGATCCAAGCAATGGCAATTTTCCAACAGGTCTGAGAAAGTCGTACCTAGGAGGGGATGGTGTCCCACACATGCAGATTAATTGGAAGCTAACTATACTTCAAAGACTACGGACAGGTTCACCTTTTTAATTCCTCTTCAAAAATTAATATTTTAAAATCTCCAAATCCCTAAATTAGTACTCAAGTCAGTAATTCTCACAGGAACACCCAACCCAAGTCAATTCACCTGCTTTGTAATTGATGAGTTTGAAACCTAGCTACAAACCTCAATTTCAAAACAATTACTTCAAGTTCTATATAGACAAAATATACCTATCCTTCTGTAAAAGAGAAAATTGGAAATATAACATTTACAACTTTGGATATTTTGAAGTATCTTCTTTCTCAGTATTTTTATGTAAAAAATAAGATCATTAAACACATACATCTAATCCCAACACTAGGAAATAATCAGCATTAATATTTGGATTAACTAATGTTAATCAAACTGACTAACACTAAGAAATAATAAAGCCAAGTAGATTTTTAAAAATATATTGTTCTACAACTAGATGTATTTAAAACTGCTTCTTAAAGAAAAACAATTATGGATAAAAATTGAATTCTTATTTCTCCATTAGCAAATGATTCTTTGAAGACAGAGAATATATCTTATTCATTCCTAAAGCAAAGTAATCCACAAATATTTACTGACTTACCCCTATAAACTACATTAGGTAAGAAAAGAGTATTTTAATGCAAGATATATGATAATTACAATAATATAATATCACTTTATTCTGTCACTAGAAACTTGTTCTTGAACAAGCATTTAACCATGCTACATGTCGATTTTCTAATCTACAAGGAGCCTGGCTTTACTAATTCCAAGTTTAAATTCTATTTTAATTAATCCTTCAAGAAAAGCAAATCAAAGTTTCTCTGTGCTGGGTTTTAAAAGGTTTAAATAAACTACTTTTTTCCCCTGCCACACACTATCCACCAGTACTTCTTACTGTTTGTTCCTTATTTCTTCATGATTCCTATTGTATAACAAATGTTGCTGTGGACACAGGGCAAGGGACTGCTTCATTTATGAAAACATTATCATGGGCTCATTGCTGTGGAAGGAACTAGTGAAAATTAGGGGAGATTCTGAGACGAAATAGAGGAAATGTCTTAAAAGTGGGCCCTGCCTTCTCTTCTTTGACTTTGTAATAACCAAAACTGGTTTTAGTGATTGAATATATTTAAATAAGCCAAGAGGACATGTTTTGAAATGTCCTAAATAAAACAAAAATTTTTAAATAAAGTATTTTGGGGGAAAGGCTTAACCTTTTCAACTTGAGTTTCAGTCATGAAACTTAGCAAAACTGAGTTTATACATTAGTTCTGTTACATACTGCTATTAAGAGGCAATTCACCACAACCTTAGAGTTCCTGCACATTCTTGCTGGGTATGCCAAGAATGCAAGACCCAGACTGCTCTCTTCATGGATCATTTCTCAAGGTTGTGTTGGAAACAAGCAAACTTTAAGGATATGGTAATGTCTTCACGACAGACCTGGCTTGCTTCTGCTTACTATAAAAGTGATTAATCCATAAGCTCAATGTTTCTCAATGCCCACCTGCTTGCACAGCACCCATATAATAGGTGTATCAGCACTGCCCCCAATGGATTGAGAGGGAATGGAGAACCAGGTCAAATCAACATGAAGCTCACATTACTTATTATACCACAAGTAATAAAGGTCCTTAGTCTCCAATCGGGAGTTTTGTGTCTTCTGCCACTATTTATGATACAGTAATGGGTTAGCTTGCTAGCTTGTAAACAGAGTGAAAACTCAGTTCCTTCACAGGTCTTAATACATACTAGCTGTGACCTTTGGCAGGTCACTCTCTCAGCCTTGATTTCCTTGTCTATTAAATATCTATTAAATATAATATTATTGCCATATCCACATGATAGCATCTTGAACAAATGAGCTAATATGTGACAATGACAGCCTACGTAGCTATAAAGTGCTGTTACAATACCACCTGCAAATTCTCTAAGTCATTTCCCTCATGAGGCACCCTAACATCTCAGCTTGGGCCTTCCAATGTGTTAAAAAATGCATGATTTACTCTGGCTCCCCAAACTATTGCTATATTTTTTAAATTACCCTTTGGATACCTTCAGTCCCATAGAAAATTAAATATAGAACTCCTACATCATCAATAGAAGTGTAATGCAACAATGAACTTTCCTGCATACATGTATGCATATATATACATAAATATATTGTTACGCAAAGATAATAAATCTGGGTATCTTTACACCTCCACTCATAAAAAGTCATAAATCCAAAATCAGCCTTTTCATAGTAATAAATAGTCAAGTCCCAATCATCCTTCTACTTTTATCAGTATAGGGTACAACAGGAGCCAAAATAAGAATTTTTATTATTTAATATTATTATCATTTTTTCTATAGACATATATAACCAGTAAGGAAATTTCATTCAAGAAAGGAATATAACTAAGGTCCTGAGTAACAAGTCTGTTTAAAGCTGGGGATTAAATTGTTACGGTACAATTTGTCCTTATACTGAATTAAATTGAATTAAATGCTAGTGACCAGAATGTTGACAGATGAGCTACTGAAGGAATGCTGACCTAGGGAAAATAATTAAGTCTGTCTTATAGTTTATAACTTATGTGTGCTGGAACTCATACTTTTTTTTTTCAAAATTATAACACTAGCACCAACATCACTGAATAATCTGAGTCCAATGATGCAAATGATCAAGATTAAATTTTTAAATGCATGTGGTTTTTGTAGTACTTTTCAGACTCTCTCTTACATTCCCACCCCTTCTATTCCTCTGTTCCCCATTTTACTAAAAACATCACAAGGGATAAGCCTTTCTTTTGCTCATTTATTGGTCAAGTTATTTCTCCCTACAAAAAGAAGAGGAATAACAAAAAACATGTCTTCCTTTTTGCCACTAGCCATTGCTGATTTGTTGTCCTATTAGAAAGTACTATTGTCCTTAATCAATGGTTTCATACATGTGACAAATTTTTCCATTACCTAAATGTCTTTGTAAACTGTCTCTCCTCTTTGGCTTGAGTTATTCTGATCTCATCCCCACAAGATTGTGGTAGTTCTCCAATTTATTCAATAATCTGACCTGATTCCCACTTTGTGTAGTTCTTTTTATTTTTTTTTTTTTTACTTTCACTCTATTTTTTAAAATATATGTATTATTTTAAATCTCCACATTTGTGAATAGTAATTTTGATCTATGAGGATAAGTAGCTACCAAATATACAGTCATCTTTCATGAATGCTATTTTTCCTTTGATTTTCTGGGATGTTTTAAAAATACTTTTAAAAAGTTCTTTATCAAAAGCTTTTTAATCTTCATTTCTTTGACCATATTTCTTCAGTTTGTTGAATCTTTTACTGTCTTTTACATTGGTTTAAAATCTCATTTATCTATGTGTGCCCAGAGTTATGACACCTGTCCTGTCAGTGGGTCTTGAAGTCTGCTCAGGACACAGCTCCAAACCCAACAAGCTCTGGGCACCTATGTTTGAGGATTTAGCTCATTACTGGTGGTACAATTCTGGGTCTTGCACCTGTATTTATAGCACAGGCCTGAGTTCCAGTTTCACAGGTGATGCTGCTTCTGCTGCTGGTCATAGGTTGGCACATTATATCTTGCTGCAGATACGAGCATCTGGGTATGGCTGTTCCCAGGTAACTGACACCTTTTCATTTCTAATATACACAGAAACT
>NW_012120999.1:128896-132825 GCF_000951035.1 Colobus angolensis palliatus
CTGGTCAGGCTGCAGCAGCTGACCAGCACCGATTGTCCGGCACTCCCTAGTGAGATGACCCCAGTACGTCAGTTGAAAATGCAGAAATCACCAGTCTTCTGTGTCGTTCGCACTGGGAGTTGGAGACTGGAGCTGTTCCTATTCGGCCATCTTGCTCCGCCCCTCTGTGTAGTTCTTTTACTTACACCTATCTTTTACTACACTTATCTGTAACTAGCCCACTTGGCACCTTGGTAACACCTTTGTTCTTCCTACAGAACACCCATAAATCTGTCCTCTGTACAGGTCTTTTGCCTTTCTTTATCTCATTTGTTGGTGTTTTGGATGATCATTATGTTGGATGCTACTTACTGGTGTTCAATTTCATTTCTTGATGTTAATTATATCTTACTAAATTCCTTCCTTCCATTTCCCCAGAATCAGGACAGCTATCATTTTGTCATCACAACTGAGCCCCTGGGGTTTCTGGTCCCTTTTTAAATCCTCCTCTAGTTCATTCCAGTTAGTAGATACCACAATAAGGAAGCATCTGCCCTACTTTAACTCTCCACCTTCTGTTCTAGAAATGAGTTTCTGACACACCATAAGAACTTGTTAGGCCATTTGTGGACTTGCTGAACTATTTCCTAAGAGATCAGGCACTGCATAAATAATAAATAACTCAAGTCCATAAAAAGAAATTCCTCTCCCTCAAATGGATCTTTAATTACAATGATGGGTGATGAGAAGAAAGGTATTTCTTCAAGACATTCAAGGAAGAAATACACCTCAGTAACTCCATTAGAGAGATTATTAATTGAGTGAAAAGCCTAAAGGCAATAAAGCACAGTAATGTGTTCCAGGGACTAGGGAGTAGACAGTGTTATGAATGAAAAAGATGAAGAAAAGAACCTGTTTTTAATCCATTTAATGATGAACAGCTGTTGAAAGCAATCCAGAAATCTTATCCTAATCTATATAATTAGCTCTGTATTCTACCGTGTCATCTCTGTGTGGTCCACTGGACTCATAAACTTTATGAAATTTATTCTTAATAAACAGATATTCATAAACATATACAGTATGAATTAAAATCCCTAATATACAGCATACATAGCTAATGCTTCTGGCTGCAATTCTAGACTACACTACTCAGTCTCTGGTTTACAACACCCCTTGGAAAAATAAAGATTTATTTCTCTCAAGGACAGTTCTGTAGTGGCAAACCAGAAAAAGAAAGCAGGAAAAATAGGATGATGAGCTATTGTGCCATCTTCCTCTGACTTCCACTCTAGTGTCTCCTACCTTTTATCTCATGGTTCATTTAAGGACACAGAGCACTGATAAAACTTCTCTCAATTGAGGAAACCAGTATCATTCACAGGGGTGTAACACTGTGCCACTCTCTCCATTGAATAGCAGATGTTCAAAGAACTACATTGAAATAATGCACATAGGCTGACAAAATAAAGAAAAAAAAGTCAAATTCTGGATTTTTATAAAAGTCCAATCCTATGCATAACTGTAATTAATTCTTCTGGAAACTCCAGAGTTTTCTTTAGCCCTTCTCCGGGAAATAGAAAGCCTCTACCCCCACAAAACTGAGGGACTGAGGGAAGGAAGTACTTTAAATGACAAAAGGAACCACGTGCCTACTTTCCAAAGTGCTCATGAAATTTCTGTTGATGCTGGTGGCTGTATGTGGTGGCCTATTGATAACCCAAGGCCCACAGAAAATTTCATTTGGTCAACAGTGCCCTGTGGAGCACCTACTAAATGTCAAACAGTGTGTAAGGAAAAAAATGTTTTAAATAAAATCAAAAACTTGAGGAGTGCAACCATGGTCAGGGTTAGGGGAACTATAAGAAAATTAAACATATGGTCAATGAAATATTGTATACAGAGGATAAATGGAATAAAGATCAGCCAGAGGGCAATGGGGGAGGAACAGGAAAAACTGCATATAGGAAACTATATTTGACCTGGGTTTTGGAGGGTGATTAAAATTTTCAAGACTGAGAAGGGAGAAAAAGTCAGTTCGGGGAAAACAAGTCAAAACTTCTTGAAGTGCATTTGTTCCCTGGTTATGACACAGTCCTTAGGGGCAGAAGCACTAGCATAAAAGTTGTTAAAATTGGCCAGGTGTGGTGACTCATACCTGTAATCCCAGCACTTTGGGAGGCCAAGGCAGGTGGATCACAAGGTCAGGAGTTCGTGACCAGTCTGGCCAATATGGTGAAACCCCATCTCTACTAAAAATACAAAAATTAGCTGGGCATAGTGGCGGGCACCTGTAGTCCCAGCTACTCGGGACAATCGCTTGAGAATTGCTTGAACCCAGGAGGCAGAGGTTGCCGTGAGCCGAGATCATGCCACTGCACTCCAGCCTGCGCAACAGAGTGAGACTGTCTCAAAATAAATAAATAAATAAATAAATAAATAAATAAATAAATAAATAAATAAATAAATAAAAACCTTGTTAGAATTTAGGGAAGTTTTGTGAATATTATGAGACCATCTAATTAGGCATACCAGCTAACACATTATCCTCTAAAATGAACACTCACTTTGGTCTCTGCATGATGAAAGATGCTACCAAAAGGCTCACAAAAGGCATATTACAGATCTCTGCCAAACGTTCCTTAGTTTCTTCCTTCTGATTGATCCTTCACCCATCTTCAACTTAGCCTGTACACTGGGAGACCGACATTCATGGGCGTCAACCAGGTGCTCCCTTGCCCTCAGGCTTCCAATGAAGCACAGCAATGGGAGGTATCAGTAGGACATTAAGGGGAGGAGAGGAATGAGGTCAGAATATTTACTGTCCTGATTCCTTCCCTGCCAGTTCCCATCAGTGGGCTCTGTCGAGGAAGGCCACAGCTCCTATTAGGCAGCCACTTCTTATACCATAGCCAGTGGTATAGCAGTCCACCTTCTGTTACTAACACCAGAGCACTGCCTCATCTCTTGTCGCCTCCCCTGAGGCTGCCTGTTCTCCTCCAAACTCTCCTAAATTATCTTGTTTCGATATATCATCTGTTTCCTGTCGAGATCCTGACCAGATCAGGGTTAGTCTCAGGAAATGGTAACAACACTTTTTTTTTTTTTTTTAAGAGACGGAGTCTTGCTCTGTTGCCCAGGCTGGAGTGCAGTGGTGCTGTCTCCACTCATGGTAACCTTGTCTCCCAGGTTCAGGCAATTCTCCTGCCTCAGCCTCCCGAGTAGCTGGGACTACAGGCGCACGCCACCATGCCCGGCTAATTTTTTGTATTTTAGTAGAGACAGGGTTTCACTGTGTTGCCCAGGCTGGTCTCGAACTCCTGTGCTCAGGCAATCCGCCCGCCTTGGCCTCCCAAAATACTCAGATTACAGGTGTGAGCCACCGCCCCTGGCCTAACAATGATTTTTTAAAGCACTACCACTGTGTCATCATTCCTTCCACTCCCATTCCTGAAGTCAGTATTGACCTAGAATATAGGTCCCTACAATTCTCCAGCCTTTCACAAACAAGTCATTGACCCAGTCTCTTTCCTGGATACAGCTAGAGATTTCAATAGATTTTATTGTTAAATATGTAATAAACGATAACACGAAGTTTATAAAATATCATCTTTGTTGGTCAACTGAATTACTTTTATAAATTCTTATAATAAAAAAGATTTAATTAACACTTCAGTTTCATTTTTAAAACTTAAGGAAACCGAGTGTGGTGGTTCAAGCCTGTAGTGCCAGTTACTCACGAGGCTGAGAGGAGAGGACCACTTGAGTCCAGAAGTTTGAAGCTAGCTTGGGCAACATATTGAGATTCCGTCTTGTATTAAAAAAAAAAAAAGAAAAGAAAAGAAAAAAAATAAATAGGCCGGACGCGGTGGCTCAAGCCTGTAATCCCAGCACTTTGGGAGGCCGAGACGGGCGGATCACGAGGTCAGGAGATCGAGACCATCCTGGCT
>NW_012120999.1:133010-176111 GCF_000951035.1 Colobus angolensis palliatus
AGAAAATTCAAGAAAGGAGGAGCAAAAGGGAAAATGTATTATCAGAATAAAAGTAATAACTAGATGGTATTTCAACTCTCATTCTCAGATTAGTAAGTTTCTAGTACCTTCTATTTTTTTCTTATTACATTCCTATACCAATTATATAAAGGATATTCAAAACTCTCCCGTAAATTTCTTTCTCAATGAAACTACATATGTTCTTTGGGGAAAGGGATGGATCTCATTCTACTCTTCATAATAGTATATGTTTTATTAAAACTATTTCATTATGGGGAAAGCTAGCATTATGACTCTATAATGATAGTAATACATCCTTGATCCCAGATGTATATTATTTGTGTTTACAATCACTCTTGGAAGGAAAAAAAAGACTTCTTATTTCATCTTGCTTCCTAGAAATAAAGATAACATTTTAAAAATATAGATGATATTGTGCAGATTAAGAATCTGGTCCTAAAGTAACAAACATAAGTTATTGACACCAATTTTTACTATCAAGGAAAAAAAAACTCCTACCACAAACATTAAAATAAGCCATAATTCTGTCATCTCCCAATAACCACAAGTGACAGCTCAAAGCCAAGACATTAGACTGTAAGGAACACTTTATTTTTGTAAGGAAAATGTGGTAGGCAGAATTTGAAGATGATCCCCAATGATCCACACCCACATACAATTCCTGCCCCAGAAGTGTGGTAGAACCTGCAATTATGAAGACATACCACTTCCAATTTAGTTACTAAACAGTTAGAGTTAATTAAAGGGAAATCATCCTGGGTGGGCCTGATCTAATTAGGCAAGTGAGTCTTTTAAAGAAGGTGAAGCATTAGACACATTTCTGCTGGACTGCAAGAAGAAAGCAAATAGTTACGTTGTGAACTACTTACGGAGAAGACTACGTTTAAGAGCTGAGTACAATCCCCAGACAATAGCAAGCAAGAAAATGGGGACCTCAGTCATATAAGCACAAGAAACTGAATTCCACCCAGAGCAGCAACCATCTTTTAAAATTATGTATTTGGAGATTGTTTCAATTAATAGATGTCTGGCTTTGTCAACCAACTTTGTGAAAAATTACCTTTCTTTCAAAAGTTACCCCAAGTTGTGGGGTCAGGAGGGGGGAGACAGAGAATCAATCTGTATTTCATCATTCTCTTAAAGCACAGAAGATTCGGCTCTTACATATTTGTAAGATTTTATATTAAGAAAAGATAATTTGTTGTTCAAAAAAGATGCCTGAAAACCATTGCCATAGAGAAAATTCCTCCATATGGTAAGATGAAATAAGATGATCCTAAGGTTCTCTTAAGCATCAACTCTAAAATTATGAAAATTTTATATTGTGATGATTCTAAGAACAATTACAGGTAATCTGGTTGCCAATAAAATAAAAACATGAGCCATGTTTGAAAGGGTAATGTATGTGTCTTAAATTTATCGGGTCCACATGAATTTAATTAGAAAAACATAATCCACTCCAATGGGGCATTTTCAATAGATTCAGCAGACTCACATTTTTAAAACTATTTTATAGTGTATTTGAATTTGCTATATGAAACAACTCTGATATCTTACTGTCGTGCTTACTAAGGCAAACTGAAGAGTCTCCACAAGACTCAGGATAGAAACAGATTTTTTGTATTTAAAATCCAAATGAACAATCAACAAATCCCCCTCCCAAATAATCAATTAACAAGCCATATTTTTCTAAATGCACACACACATACACACAAACAGCATGTGGAGTGAACTTACCTGTCAATGCAATTACCTTTCTAATAAACTTGCATACATTTGCTTCATTTTTTTTTTTTTTTTTTTTTTTTTACAGATTGTTTGCCTTTTAGAAAGCTAGCTGAATGTCATCCATGGAGCATTACATTACTGCATGAAGTATCAAAAATGGAGAATACAAACAGCATTTCTCATATAATTCTGGCCAGTTTAATTTGGTCTACTACTTTTAGGACGAAATCAGAGGGAAGTGAAAAAATTCACAGCAAGTGGGCAAGAGCAGGTATCTAGGAAAGATGGCTCACTTTTCTAGACATTTTAATGCATGAATGTACTAGAGAAACATTAGAGGACAAAGTATCTTTGACAAACATGCAAAATGCACTTAATCCTCTTCTTGAATTGAAGGTCAACGGAAATAGATAAATGTGATCCATTAGCATGAATACTAATAGAGTTAAAAACTACATTTGTACATTCTGAGAGAACAATTTGAGTATTAGGAATTGAATAAAAATATCATTAGAGATTTTTGAACCATAATGAGTTGTCTTAGCCACTAGCTTTCCCCTTCCGGCAAAGGCCTAATGTCTGTAAGCACATTATAAAGGTTCCTGCTATATCAACAAAATGATGTCCTAAATGACAGATATTTGAGACTAACTATAAAAATTGTTTCCAGAAAATAGGAAGAAATCCTCCTTGTGTCAATTCAATTTAACAAATAATTTATCATGACCCTATATGTAAGGTAACCATGTTAGCCACTGCAGGAGAAATAAAGAATAAACCTTAAGCTCCTGACAACTAGGAATTTATAATATAATAATAAAAAATGAGGCAAATACAAAAGTAACTGTATGAGCCAGGCTTGGTGGGTCACACCTATAGTCCCAGCTACTGTGGAGACTGAAGTGAGAGGATCGCTTGAGCTCAGGAGTTCAAGGCTGCAGTGAGCTAGAATGGTGCCACTGCACTCCAGCCTGAGTGACAGAATGAGACATCTCAAAAAAATAAAAAATAAATAACTGCAATTAAAAATGTATACTATTAAAACACCATGAAGAGGCTTAGAGCAGTACTTTTCAAACTTTAATGTACACATGAATTACTGTAAATAGTTTTAAAAACATAGATTTTGATATTAAGGATCTGAGTGGTCTAGGAGCTGAGATTCTACATTTCTAATACATTTTAGGTGACGGTGCTGATGTTGAATTCTGAGTTTCAAAGCCTTAAGGTAAAACAGATGGAAGACATCAGCCCAAGTAAGAAGAGGGAAGAAAAGTATAGTCATGACAAGAAGAGATAACATGTTATTTCAGAGGACTCTTGAATAGGTGGGATTTTTGAGGAAAAGGAAATCAAATATAAAATAAATCAATAAATCAACAAAAGAAATATGCTTTGATTCTTTTTTTTCCCTTAACTCATGGAGTTTTTTCAATTAAGGTAAATCATAATAATGATTATTAAGTCTACTGTTTTAAAAGAGCTATCCTAACATTATCTGTACAGATAGAATTTTATTAACATGGCATTCCTAATAACTTAGGTGGTTTCTAGCTTTTGCAAAATCAAATATCTTCACACAACTACAATTTTTAAATCAGTGTTTCACAGCATGAGCTCAGACAAGAAAGCTCAACAGAAGCTGAGACTTGTAGACCCAATTCTGGATTATATCCCTGATTCTGGATCATGTCTCCGACTCCCCCATCCTTGGACAAGGCTGCTCCAAATGTTGGCAGCCACATCCATGAAGATGGGAGGCAGGATGCAGAGTATAGGAACATAGGGCTTTTTTTTCCCCTTAAGCAGCAAAGAACTCTTAACCTCTACATTTTTTCTATTGCCATGAAACAACTTACTATAAACTTGGAACCTTAGATAATACACATTTTACTATCTCACAGTGTCTGTAAGTCAGAAGTCCAGGCACGGCACAGCAAGGACTTCCACTCAAAGTCTTACCAGACTAAAATCAATGCAAGAGCTGGGTGGCATTCTCAGTTGGAATTCAGCATCCTCACCCAAGCTCATTCAAGTTGTTGGAAGAATTCAGTTCCTTGCAGTTCTGGACTGAGGCCCTTTTTTCTTGCTGGCAAAGGGCTAGCTCTCAGCTCCTAAATGCCGCTCTCATGGCCTAGCCATGTGACCCTCTCATAGTGTGTCAGCTCACTACTTGAAAACTACCAGGAGAATCTCTTGCTCCAGTCTGCTAAAATCTGGTCCCATATAATGTAATCATAGGAGTGATATCCCATCACCTTTGCTGTTTTCTATGAATTCAAAGTAATTCACAGGTACTATTTAACTCAAGCAAAGTAAGTAACCAGGAGGCAGGGATCATGGGGTGTCAGTCACCTTGGGGTCTGTCTGCCATAATCAAGACAGTTCTTTCTCAGAAACTGTGACATTTGATTGGAGACTGGTAGAATGAAGAATCATTTATGTGAAGGCAGTGGGCTGAGGAAGCAACCACTGAGAACAGAAGGGCAGAGAAAATAAGGAACGAGGTATCCCTTAAAATGTCTGCCACCAGTACCCATATCAGACATCTTTTAATTCATCACTGGATGCTATTGGATATGAACAAAATACATCACATAAGTTTTATAAGCCCCACTACCCAAATTTCTCAACTATTTCATCCGTACCCAAAGAGGTATGCATCAGCGTGAAAGACACAGAAAAAATACTGTATATCTTCCTGGAGCACCAAGTTTATATTTGGCAAAATTAATAAGTAATTTAAATATTGTTATTTTAAAAACAAATGTTTTTATTTTATTAATAAATAATAATATATTATTAAATATATTATTATTTTAAAAAATAAATATAAATACAAAATTTATACTAATCTTTTAGATAAGACTTGAAGACTCAAAGAAATTTCTAGTTTGAGAGTACATTACACATTTCTCTCACTGTAGTTAGGGGAGCTGTGCTGGAAAGGCTTGAGACTATGCTATTTTGAGCCTACTCTGTACTTTATACCTCATTAAGTATTAATGAGGGGGAAAAAACTCACAGGTGCAGACATAAATTTTTAAACACATTGTATCAAATGTAATGCACCTAAGCATTTCATTGTGGTCTCTGAAAGGCAAATTGCAGACTAAATTATTATAAAGGCAGTTTAAATACATATATACATATATATGCAGTCAGGTATTGATGCTTAGGTTACTGTACTTTACAATTATCCAACCCAATAATTAATTTTTGGGGTGGTGATAAAGGCTTTCTGTTTATTTGTTCTGGGTTTTGTTTTTGTTCTTGTCCTATAAGCTCCAATGTGTATACTATGTTTTGTGGCATAAATTGCTAATGGTACTCCAAAATCCATTCTCTCTTTTTTCCTTATTAAGAAAATCTTTGCTTGGACATCCTGCACATTCTAAGCTTCCTTGCAGCTAGATGTGGTCATGTGGCTAACTTCTGGTCAATGGCAACAGTAGAGTCCTTAAATGGAAAAGATGGGCCTCCTCTTTTTTTCTTCTTTTCTCACTGGCTGGAATGTAGAACAGTCGCGCTGCACTATTCTGGATCATGTGAATGGGAGTAATACCTGAGGGATGGTGAATCATTAAGACAGAAAGATCACAGGATACCAACACAATGGTACTTATCAGTTCTGGGCTGCTTATAGTCTGGTTGTAATGTAGAAGAAATGTAAAATTAAGCCCTTGTAATGTTGGATCTTTGTTAGAATAGCTCAACCCATGTCCTAACAGAATTTGACAACCAGAAGTAGTTGCCACCCTAATGGAACCTGTAATATGTGACACTCACTAGGAAGTTGAACGGCAGCTGCTGACAAAACAAACAGTAAGATGAAAAGCTACTGACTCTTTCTAAGCCACACCAAAACATTTAGTATGGATTGGCTTCTTCTTGCTGCTCTCAACAAAGCCCTTCAAGAGAAATAAACTCAGCCTAAATAAAGCAGTCTCAGGCAGAAGTGGAAGTGAATTCAGCTCTACTGAGGAAAGTCCACACCACATACAGCTTGAAACCTAAGTTGACTTTACCATGGGGCTTTATAGGGTTTAAAAGTCAGGTGTTTCTATATTCCTTACTAACACAGTGAAAACAGGAGGTTCAGAAGACACAGACTAAACTGATATAATCCTGGGACCCTAACAGTTTCTAGCCAGACAATGGCAGCCTGCCCAGAAATCAAAATGGTAAAGGTATTACCTTCTCACCTAAGCATGGAGGTAACTGTCATTGATTAAGACATTGGGGAATTTGCAGAACACAAAGACCAACAGTTTAAATCCAGAATTTTTAGTTGGAAAAAAAAACTATGCTTGGCTGTGGTTACTTGCATTTGGAGTTTGGCTGTGGTTACTTGCATTTGGAGTTAATCTGCACAAATAGGCAGACAACTCAATGAGTTTTTGAAAGCGTGCAGTAGTTACACACACACACATGCACACACACACACAAGCTTGGACTATAAAAGCCTATGACTGTTCAACTCAAAGACAACCTCTCAGGCCCCCTTACAGGTACCAGCAGGAAGTCAGCTTTGAAAGCTATCTAACCCCAAGAAAACAGTACTCTTTCCAATGTCCATTTTAAATTTGGCCATGGAGAACAACAGACAATAAAGAACCTCCCAAAGGGCATAACCAGAACCATGGAGAACAAGTGATTTTCTCCTCCACAAAGACAGTGGGGCAAGCTTGCCAGGAGGCTAACAAAGACCTTTTTCTACTGCCAGGATAAAAAAAATAATGATTCCCACATAGAGGATTTGACAGTTGCTAAGTAACTGCTAGGTTTCCTATCTTCCCCTTTTCCAAATGAAGAGTCTTATCTTGCAATCTTTTGGATGTGTTACTTCACCCCTACTTATACAATGGACACAGTATCCATTGTACATTGGATCCTTACGTGGGCCATTAGTAGATGGCAAACAAATTTGCTCTCAGATTGGATGTTCCAACCACAAGAATCCACATCAGAACTTGGGGAGAGAGCTGACTTCCCACCTCCCAAGTACAATAAATTATGAGATGGATGAAATGTGGTGAGGGAGTAGAGATGCTCCATGGATGGAAAAGAGAGTGCACATGGCAGTAACTGCTAGATGTCTCCCAAATGCATGTTCTTTTTCCTCCACAGTAATAGGAGTCTTAGCTAGGTATATGGTACCCTCTTTTGCTATAGGTGGTAACATGTGTGATATGAGTGAGTTCTGACTAAAACGCTGCAAGAAAAGTGATGTGTGCTACTTCCAGGTCAGTTCTTTTGAAGAAAAGAGCATGTCCTCTACTAGAATTTGCATGTTTGTCCCCCACAAACTTCTGGTTGAGGTTTGATCCCCAATGTTGGACATGAGGCTTAATAGGAGGTGTTTGTGTCATGGAGGTGGATCCCTCATGAATAGATTAATACCTTCCATGGTGGAGACCGGAGGCAGTGTGAGTGAGTTCTCCATTTGTTCCTGTAAGAGCTGATTGTTAAAAAGAGCCTGGAATCTCCTCCCTTCTTGCTTCCTCCCTCACCATGTAATCTCTGCATAACGCTGCTCGCCTTCACCTTCCATCATAAGCGGAAGCAGTCTGAAGCCCTCACCAGAAGCAAATGCTTCTTATAGCGTGCAGAACCATAACCAAATAAATCTATTTTCTTCATACATTACTCATCTTCAGGTATTTTTTTATAGCAACAGGAATGGACTAAGACATTCTCCCTGTTCCTCTTCCTGCTAGGCTGCGAACATGGCAGTCTCCATCCACACATACATCAATATCCTAGGGAGAGCAAAGCCACAAGATAGAAGGAGCCTTAGTCCCCAACACTGCAGATTCCTTACTAGCCCTGGACTACAATAATAATTTCTATCTTATTTACACATCTGTTGTTTTGGATCTCAGAGCAGCTAAGCCTATATTCTAACTTACATATGCTTATAAAACTATGACAAGAAACTTTTTAATTTGTTGTAAAAATATATCTCTAGAATGGCTTTAAAATTCTATTCCAGGCTGGGCGCGGTGGCTCAAGCCTGTAATCCCAGCACTTTGGGAGGCCGAGACGGGCGGATCACGAGGTCAGGAGATCGAGACCATCCTGGCTAACATGGTGAAACCCTGTCTCTACTAAAAAATACAAAAAACTAGCCAGGCGAGATGGCAGGCGCCTGTAGTCCCAGGTACTCTGGAGGCTGAGGCAGGAGAATGGTGTAAACCCGGGAGGCGGAGCTTGCAGTGAGCTGAGATTTGGCCACTGCACTCCAGCCTGGGCGACGGAGCGAGACTCCATCTCAAAAAAAAAAAAAAAAATCCTATTCCAACTAAACTTTTGGTTAATTTAGATTGTGACTCACTACGCAAAAATCAGTGTTTTGCAAAACCATTTACTGCCAGATACAGTGCTAAATTACCACTTATTTTTAAAAATAGGAAACCTCTAAACATACTGAAATCTCACTGAAATGAAATGCATTCTTTAACAGAAATTTGTAAACACAGGTAAAAATGCCTTGAATTCTAAAACCTGGGAATTGTTTAACCAATTTTAATATAGCACTTCTTAATATGTAAATTTTGTATTAGTACATATGTTTTAGAGTTTGTTAGAACTGAGACTTTTTATCAGTTAATTTTCCACTATTAAAAAAAAAACACCTTTAAATTTAAATACCTGTCATATAGAGTAACATTTATTCAATACAGGTATTTGGTTACTTAATATTTATTCAGTAAAAAAAAAAAAAAATATATATATATATATATATATATATGCTGATGTCTCCTGAAAGCCTAAGAACAAAGAAAAATAGTTAATAAAATAATATTGTATATGTCCTTGATGTTTCACAATTCACATATGCTTTTTATGTATCTCTAATATACAAACATTTGCTTTGTCCATTTAAGAGTTTGAAATCAATAAAGGGCAATATGGAATCATCCATAACACAAATTTATTCAAAGGAGCAACATGTGGTATAAACTGATAAATAATGTGCACCATGATGAACTTGCTAGATGCCCTGGATGGCAATTAAAATGAAATTGATGGCAAATTAACTTGCTAGATGCCCTAGATGGCAAATTAAAAGTTTAATTGCTAGATGGCAATTAAAATATAGGTTCCTATGCATCTATTTTCAATGGAGTCTGCTTGCCACTACCACCAGTCCATAACACCCCAAAACCAAATCACATTTGTGAGCAATTTAAACCACAAAAGAACTTTCGAAGATAAGACACATTTACCATAATCAGATATCTCTTCCATTAAGCTCCAAGGCATGCCAAGATTTGAGGACCCACTGAGAGAATGACCTCCTTCTCCTAGGAGCAGTACAATAGATCCCTATCCATTACTCTTTTGGAGTGCAGGGCATTTTCTTTCTGAGGTATCTATTATTATGAAGATGGATATCTTTTAAAATGTTAATTTGCAGTAATTTCAATAATTTAATTCAGGTTCCATTAATGACTACATATTTTGAAGATTTTTATATGGTGTCAACCCAACAGCCTATCCCTCTACTCCAGATCTGCTGGGATGTCAAGCAATGTGGGATGTGAGATGTTCACATCTTCCTCTTCTCCCCATACTACCCCATACACTATACATCTTCCAATCATTCTGTACATTTGTCTGTCTCCCACACACACTTTCAACCAAATTGTGTTTTAGGGACACTACTTGCATCTTTGATTGATCTTTGTATCTCTTCTCCCATATACCTAACCTCCTATATATAGCACTATGCTTCCCATATGGCAGGTTCTTAGGAAAATGAGAGAAGTAAGACTATGGAAACTATTCAAAATGGCAACAACAACAACAACAAAACACCTAAGTTTTTTCTCACTTGTGCAATCCACACACTGTAAAACCTTTACAAAGTATGAGTATTCAGATCATTTCCATTATATTTTCATGGAAGTGAATGATTTAAATAAGAATTGTTAATGGAAGGAGAAAATTCTGGTTTAAAAAGACAATAGCACTCAATTTATGCTAATAAGAGGTGAATGATTCAAGTTTATGAGGAAAAGTAGAGACAAACAGAATTACTGGATGTTAGATTTTGTTTCCTTGAAGGTAGTCTTTATTTAGGAGACTAAAGTTTATTCAAAAAGAAAAAAAAATTAAAAACAACGAAAACCTAAGATCTAAACTTTGCTCCACCACAACATTGTGGGATAAACTTCATTTATGTTATACCGAACTATATTAAAAACAGTATTATATATAAAGTCATATATACACTGTAATGTATAACCTACAAAAGATATTAAACAAAAAATACTTGACTGATTGCCTAAAAGAAGGAAATACATATATATATTTGTCAGAACTGAAAGATGATTAATAGCACTGTTGGAAAAAAACAACAATATATGTCATTCAACAAGTGCCTACCATATATGGCACTGCCATCTGCCATATATGGCAGTCATTTTACATGCATTATTTTTACTCTGTACAATAATCCAAAGAAGTAGGTATTAATTTTATAAGTTTACATGTGACAAAAGTAAAATATGGACAATTAAGTGCCAGAGAGAGCCAGAATTCAAGCCAATGCATGTCTTATTCCAAACCCTGTGAGCATTCTCTAGGTCACACTTCCTGCCTAGCCACAGCCCTCACAATAGTGGTAACAGTATGATTATTTTACTTGAGTAATTATGATAAACATAATTGAGTGTAATTATTATACTGAAGTCAGGATAGAAGGAGCCATAGCGAGAGTCTCAACGTAACACATGCTGATTCCATCACTGAAACACAACATAAATATGGAAGGAGAGTATCCTATGCTGTGCAAATCTATTTGGTTCTTGGGCTTAGACAGAGTTTCAATAACAAGCTCAAAATGCAAGAAATTCCAAATCAATTTGGTTCTTAATTTTTAGGTAGCAAATAGCAAGTTTGGATACTGAAGGATTCAATAAAAAAAAAAAAATTTTCACTTCCTGAGTTCAGATAGCTAAAGTTCAGTTGACAAACGATACTATCTATCTAAATGGGTTTTATAGTGTGCTTCCTATGCATTCTGCACTAAATTTAGTCGTGTATACAGAGGAGGCTTAAGACATTTGGTTCATAGCTGGGTGTGGTGGCTCACGGCTATAATCCCAGCACTTTGGGAGGCCGAGATGGAAGAATCGCCTCAGCCCAGGAGTTTGATACCAACCTGGGCAACATACAGAGACCCTGCCTCAAATATAAAAAATAAAAATAAAAAACAAGAATTTGGTTCCAAAGAGTTATAATCTACTTGGAGAAACAAGTCTATCACATTTATGTATATGTAATCACATACATTAAATCTACAATAGTGTATGAAGTAAAAGCCAAATCAAATGCTAAAAACTGCAGCTTTTTTTTTTCTTTGAGATGGAGTCATGCTCTGTCACCCAGGCTGGGGTGCAGTGACAAAATCTCAGCTCACTGCAACCTCTGCCTCCCGGGTTCAAGCAATTTTCCGCCCCAGCCTCCTGAGTAGTTGGGATTACAGGTACCTGCCATTACACCCGGCTAATTTTTTGCAATTTTAGTTTGGCCAGGCTGGTCTTGAACTTCTGACCTCGTGATCCACCCACCTTAGCCTCCCAAAGTGCTGGGATTACAGGCGTGAGCCACTGCGCCCAGCCTTAAACTGCAATTTTTTAAAAGAAGAGATTGATAAAGATGGAAATAATCACAAAAGCACAAGTCAGGGGATAAGACACAGTAAATGTGGAAGGAAAAATCAGCAGGACTTGGGGATTAAAAGGATATTTCCAGCGAAGAGGAAGCATCATTAGTTAGAGCTAATTAACAGAGCTTAGAAAAAGCGCTGCCTGGCTTTTCATGAATGAGTGACAAAAAGAGTGTGACATGAAGAATGAAAGAGAGTGACAAGAAAATTGTGATATAAATATATGTCTGGCTCTTCATGGTGCCTGCAGCCACAGCATGCCTCAACCATCATTCTCCCAACCCTTGTTTGTATAACTACCAGCCAGTCCTCGCAGGCTGCAATGATGTGTGTGGTGCTTTTTGCTGCACATAAGGGAGATTACTCTGTTTGCTCAGCATTTCCTAGAAGGAGGTTTCACAAGAACATTTTCATTTATAATCCAGTGGTCATTCCTTTGTTTCTTTGTGGCAAACCCAGCCCTTGCATACCTTTTGTCAACCACTTATGTTTGCCAGAAAGTGAAATAAATGGCGGTGAAATAAATGGAAAGGCCAAAGTGAAGTGCAAGCAAGTTAGATAAACTTCTTCAGTTCAGGATAAGGAGGTAGTTGGTGTTCTTGTTGGCTGAGAGTATTTGCAGCACTGTGCACTCATATGTTCAAAGGCTGAGATAATTCAGCACCATGTGTTACACTGGCTGTCACTAGTAAGACAATAAAATAAAATTCAGATTGTGGGAAAATATGTATGATAAATGAGCCATACTAGATGTTTGCATAAAACAAGGATCAACATTTTAAAAGAAAAAGACAATTAAAAAAATTTATTGTCTCTTTAAAAGAAAAAGACAATAAAATAGAAAAGAAAATAAATACATAAAATAAAATAAAAAGACAATAAAATAAAATTCAGATTGTGGGAAAATATATACTATAAATGAGCCATACTAGATGTTTACATAAAACAAGGACCAACATTTTAAAAGAAAACGTTTCTGAAATAAATAGCATTCTAAGGAAATTGCTGTGTAGGGAACCCAGTTTTTGGTCTTCTGTAGATCCTTCAGCCCCACCTGTATCACCTCCTAACCTTGTCAGCTGTCTCAGCCTCGCCTGGAGAGAGGGCTGAGCTCCTGGCACTGCACAAGACCTGCAGTAGTATGGCATCAGACCTGGTCTGACTAGACTCACAAAAATCCTTGCACTTCCCACCATTCTAGACACAAATGAAGGGCTGCTCCATGGGGTTGCAGGATCTAGCTTCCCAGTAGCTTCTGGAATGAGTAGCAGAACCCAGCAGGGCAGGAGGCAAATGCTAACCACGGAAGACAAGAGATAGGAAGAAGGCACAGATAAATTATTTCCCTTTCCTCCCTCCAATGGACTAATCCCAAATGAATGTTTCCATATGGGTTGTCCAGAGACACGCCTGGTCACTTGGCTGTGTTCGCAGCTCCATTATGTGTCACCTTGTATTTGTCATTCCGTCTTCTCTGCCTTGCTTCATTTTTCCCTCACTTCTGTTACACTGTTATTTCCCCACTTGATAGAGCATAAGCTTCTAGGCACTGTTGTCTAGGAAACCCAGACTAAGATAGGCAATAATAAACTAACTGAGGCAATTTTCTAATGCTTTCCCAAAAATATTAAGAGAAAAAGAATAAATTTTTAACTATTTCTTTGCTTGCAGTGGAGTGAGGAGAAAGGGAACTAACACAGGTTGGACATTTACAATGTGCCTGGCACTGAGGGTAATAACATTACATGAAATAACATGAAAATCACAATTTTTTTTTTTTTTTTTTTTTTTTTTTTTTTGCATGCCCATTTATTCAACATGATTAGGTAACTGTATCATATATATGCACCATACAGGAATATCAAGTTTTTAAAAAAACAGAACACTGAGTATTAAAAAGGTATTGTGGCCTTAATTAAATCCTTGATTCAGAAAGCACTTCAGTAACTTTCAGTGCTTTAAAGTCATTAACATCATCACTGTACAGTAATGAAGAAAAAATTTGTACCATGTGCAATTTCCAGTATTTATGCAAGAAAACCTTATTTTAGGTATTTTCATTTCTATACAATTAAAATAAAATAAGTATTAGTACGACTTTTACAAATATCGTTCATTTTAATGAAGTTGGTACAGACAATGTCCATTTAAAACCCATATCCCAGGCCAAAAAGTACAAATAAAATCAAAAAGAGCAGTGTTCTGTTGTATTCATTTCTGCATGTATAGCTTTATTAATTGCTAATGAAAATTAGAACTTTTCTGGGATCTTCTGATAAGATTTTTAAAAAATCTTAAAATGATTTTTCTTCAGTGAAGCCATCTTTGCAGTTAGTCATTACTCTCACCTTATCTGTCATCTTGACTTCAACCTGATATTCCTCTTCTTTTCGTCCAGACCCTCAAATTTTAAAAGTAGCTTCAAGTTAAGGAAAGGTCATTTTTCCACAGTTCAGTTCTCTGAAAAACTTCCATCTCCCACTGAAAGTCACAGTAGTGACAGGAGTGAAGGAGTGACAGGAATGAAGCAATCACATGCTAGAACATCAGGGCCAATTGGAAAGTCATTATGAACACTTGCATTGGTTGATCTTATTTATCACCACAAGCCTGAAAATGCAATGTCCTGAAAAAGGTGGCCTCTTTGTGCACACATAATTTTTGAAAAGGAGAGGGTAATATGAAGGGGACTGAGGCTTGATCACCAAAAATCAGCACAATGAAAACAAACAATAACGAACAATGAGCACTAGAATTCAAATTACCAGATGTTTCAAAGAGACGGGGTGCCAGTTTTCAATTCCGTTTTGAACACCACATTACAAAAGAACTATTTTTAAAAATAAAAAAGGATTGAGGGAAAAGAAAAAAAAATAAAAAGAATATGTAAACTGTTGAATGACCCCCCGTTTGTTCCTGATATACTTCAATCACATCTTCTTCCTCCATTCCCAGTTCTTTTGGAGTATGATTATCAGCAATTCTCTGACCCTCAAAGAGAAACCTGAGTGAATTCATTGGAACACCCTGTCTTTGACAGTATGATTCTTTGAGTTTCTTGAGATGTGTTGTCATTTTCACTTTGAAGTGAATCTCACTGCTATCCTGTCCAATGACTTTGAGTTTAATATATTCACCTTCCTTCTTATCCCCCAAGTCCTCAGTTGAAGGTTTTGCCTCCTGGTCAGACATGATGACGGTGGCTTCACATTGGGGGTCTCCGCACAGCAGCAGCAGCAGCCTCGAGTAGGCAGAATCTCGCTCCAGGGTTTACAAATCTGTCTCCCTTCCCCACAGCCACAATTGGGTTTTCATGTAATTTCATGTACTGTCATTTAACCCTCACAAGAAACCATCCAATTTTGTTGATGAAGAACAAGGAAATATAAATAGAAGTAGGTAGGTTTTTAACTTTTATAACACTGAGCTCAACATAGCAATACAAGCATTGCAGCTTAGATTAAGTGTTGTAGTCAGCCAGACCAGGTCAGGCATATTCCAGAACTCAAGTATCTATACTACTAAACCAATCTGCAGGAAATCCATTAGTCCTCCTCATTTTGAATGCTTGGTTTCATCTTTTTCATTCCTCTATTCAGATGCTAATCAAAGCTCTGCAGCAGCCAGGCAGCACTTTTTCTAAGCCAATTCTTCTGCAAGTTTTGCAGAGTATGCAATACATAGGTCACCTTCACATCAAATGCTGCAGTCTTTGTCTATTTACCGTTTTGAAGCAGAAAACCTGTTGAATTTCACCTAATTTAAACTTCATTTTCATTAACCAAATCTTTAAAGAAACTGCATGTGGCTCTATCCAAGCAATATTTCTTACTGCTTTCGGCAAACTTATTTATAACTAATTAGACATAAATAAAACATTGGCTTGCATTTTTGTCAATTTTGCTGTAGATTTACAGAATAATCACAAACACTGATATAGCACATGCTATGTACTAGCCACTGATTTACATAGTTTACATTAGTTCCAATCTCAAGACTTGAAAAGATCTTAAAGATATTGGAATACAACCCCAGGGACTGCTTATATCCCCTCCATGATAATGGTACAAGAGTATATTTCACTGAGTAGAAGAGCTTCTGCACTGGAGTCAGAAAACCCAGATCTACCACTTTGTGTCAGGTGATTATGTAATATTAGCATGGCAATTTCAGATGTCATTGCCTTTGATTCTCACAGTGATCTTATATATAGTTACAGTTCTGAAATCTTCATTTCCATCCCAATCTCTTTCCTAAAGAAGGGATGTGGGGGAGTTCCTGAAACCCCCATATATATCGAAGGACAACTAAACTGTCTTTATGCATCTCTGCACTTCCCACACCAATCCCTAGCTCCATTAATGAGAAATGCCAGTCTTCCTAGCCTTCTCTCTTACCTATCTCACATCTAATCCATTATGAAGATCTCATTGTGTCTGTGTAAAATCTCTCAAACCATCCCAACTATTAGCTCAGTTCAAAGCCATATCTCACCTGGACAATAGCAACAGTCTTCTCACTGTTCTCGCTACCTCCACTCAGCCCATTTCCCTGTCCACTACCATACATATATTTTAAACTGTTTTCCATAAACCTGCTAGAGCAACCTTTCAAAAACATCAAATTTAGTAAAAATTCTAATTTTCTATTTAAATCTCTTAGTAGCTCCCCATTATTTTTAAAGCTAGGTTGACTCATTTCTGCCCTCAAACACTTCAGGCTCTTTCTCTTTCCATTGCTCTAGAACTGTTCTATCCTCTGCCTGAAATGCCCATCCTTATCCCGCTCATCTCACCCACCCGCTTCTTCACAGCATTACTTCTGTTAGGAGGCCAATCCTGATCTCCTAAGGTTAAGGGTTCTTCTACCACGTATCCATACCGCCATGTTTCCATAGCATTTTCATTAATCTGTCTAGCTGTGTATTTTCTGTTATGCGACCATAACCTATGTCCTCAGTTATAAAAATCCCCCACTTTCAGCCGGGCGCAGTGGCTGACGCCTGTAATCCCAGCACTTTGGGAGGCCAAGGCAGGCGAGTCACCTGAGGTCAGGAGTTGGAGACCAGCCTGCCCAACATGGGGAAACCCCATCTCTACTAAAAATATAAAAAATTAGCGAGGCATGGTTGCCGGCGCCTGTAGACCCAGCTACTCGGGAGGCTGAGGCAGGAGAATCGCTTGAACCCAGGAGATGGAGGTTGCAGTGAGCCAAGATGGCACCACTGAACTCCAGCCTGGGTGACAAGGGCGAGGCTCCATCTCAAAAAATAAAAAAAGGAAGAAAAATCACCCACTTTCTTCTTCTTCCTTCCCTCCGCCTCACCTCTTCATTCCTTCCCTCTCTAAACACCCTACTCAAGCAATACATGCTTATCTAATTAGGCTCTTAAAAAATTCCAGAGGCTAATCTTGAAACAAACCAGGCACAGGACCCCTGTGGAATCCTCCCGCTTAGCGGGGTCACAAACAATTAGTCTACCACCATCGGGACAAAGTCAACCTGACCTCCGGACCAGTGATTACTTAAGATAGCCATCAGAACAAGGCACAGAGACCCTCCCACTCTGTACCACACCCATATATATCCCATACCAAGTTGCCCTTTAAAAACCCTATGGTAAATTTTAAAATGTAAAATTGCACTTAAATGTTTTTTGGTTTGCTGGCTCTCTGATTAAAACCTGCTTTTTTTCTCAACCCTCACCTCTTGTGTTTGGTTTTTAAGCAGTGAGCTGTCAAATCTGGGTTAGGTTACACCATGAGATCCCTAAGGTCCCCAAGGATTTCCATCTTTTATCTTCAGCACAAAGCAACAGTCAA
The DNA here is from genome assembly GCF_000951035.1 of Colobus angolensis palliatus. Taxonomy (NCBI): domain Eukaryota; kingdom Metazoa; phylum Chordata; class Mammalia; order Primates; family Cercopithecidae; genus Colobus; species Colobus angolensis. The sequence goes on from NW_012120999.1 coordinate 150,261, forward strand.
AACTTAATAAATGTGGAAGTAAATAAATGAACAATTCAACAATTGATCTTACTAAATGAAACGTTATATTTTTACATCCCTAAGCAGGAAGCATACTGTTTTCCTCAAATAATGAATTAAAATGGTTAAGAAATAGAGTAATTATATGGGTACACACATATATACTTGTGCACTAAATTATTATATAATAGAAATTGAGGGGGCCTGAAAGAATACTTACTATAACTCCCTCATTTTATAGAGAAGAAAAGTCAAGCCAGGAGAGACGAAGTAATTTGCCCAAGTTCCCAAAACTGGGGAAGACATATGTAATGTCTTTGGGTGGACAGAGAAATATGTAAATATTTGCAGCATTCTTCAAAAATAACCAAAAACTAGGCGTAATGCAAGTATTTATCAATTGGTGAATGAATAAAGTGCAGTATAACCATACAATCCAATACTGCTCTGCAATAAAAAGAAATGAACTACTGACATATGCAACAGTGTGAATAAACCTCAAAAACATGATGCTAAGTGAAACACACCACACTCAAAAGACTAAATAGTGTATGATTTTATTTATTTAAAAAATTTCTAGAAAAGGCAAAATTACATAGATAGAAAACAGGATCCGTAGTTGCCTGAGACTGACTATTAGAAAATACAACAGAACTTCTTGAGAAGTGTTTTAAAACTGGATTGTGATAATGGTCACACAACTGCATCAATGTACTAAATTACTGAACTACATACTTGCATTGGGTGAATTTTATGGTCTATAAATTATACCCCAACAAAATTGCTAAAATACTTGTTGTGGTTCTTTATAACTCATAGCATAATGTTTGTGTTCAATACTTTTTTTTTTTACTTCAAGAACCACAATTGATGGGAAATCATACTAAATTATCATTTTAAATTATAATGTCTACAGCAGTGTTTTTCAAACTATAGTGAAACACATATCAGAATAATACTGAGAGCTAGGTAAAACTGCATTCCCACTTCCACCTTCATTCTTAGCCCCCATTGAAACCAACTCCCATACTGCTGATTCACCTTAATCAACTCTATTTTTTTCCACAGTACTTATCACCTTCTAATATATTATGTAATTAACTTATTTAATATGTGATTGCCCTTTTCCCAGCAGTGACTCCCAAGGCTACAAGACAGTAGTACTGATATATTCCTATGACCCAGAACAGTTCCTGGCATATACTGTAGGTACTCAAGCATTTGCTGAATGAGTGAAATTCATGTTTCTGAGCCTCACTGAAGGAAGCCAAACAGACTGTTGGAGTAGTAGGGCCCTGGGATCGACATCTTCACCAATTCCCCCAAATAATAACACTAACATTTGGATCCACTGGCCTACAAAGAGTCTTCACACGTGGCCATAGCAACTTGAGTGGTGGCAAAAATAATCTAATGACAGGCACTATTCAAAAACATGTAAATAACTGAATGCAGAGCTTACAGACTTAACACAATGGTAGATAAGTAAGAAACAAATTCCTCAGATTTTGAGTATGACTCACAAAGTTTTGCCTCAACCACAGCCACCCACACAAATATGACACAATATTCTTAGCCAGACTTTTAAATTGTATCCCCAGGGGCTCTTCTATAACCACAAGTAAAACTGACATCTAAAAATGATTGTTCTAACTGTAATTCTGTCTGCAAACTCAAAGCAATTGACACATTCTTATTATCTATGGTACAACAATGTTGTATACACTACGGTAAATATGCACTTGAGTGTTCTAGGAAATTTACACTCTACATTTTAAAAACCATCATAGGGAAAAAGGTCATTGAATCGTGGTTTCAAGTGGCCATCTTTAGTACTGAATGATAGTTCATGAGGAAGTTCTTTTACATGAACTCATGCACAAAGATATAAACACACAAAAAACAGGTTGGACATGGTGGTTCATGCCTGTAATCCCAGCACTTTGGGAGGCTGAGGCAAGAGGATCACTTGAGCTCAGGAGTTTGAGACCAGCCTGGGCAACACAGCAAGATCTCTTCTCTACTAAAAATTTTAAAAATTAAACAAGCATAGTGGCATGTGCCTGTAGTCCCAGCTACTCAGGAGGCTGAGGCAGGAGAATTGTTTTAGGCTGGGAGATCAAAAAGGAGATTAATAGAAGGTACTTGAAGAGCCCAAGTGAGAGGATGACAGAAATAATCCCTGGAGTAAGAGGGTTACAGAAAGAGAGGGAACCACAACTTCAAAGGCCCTATAATGTGAATTTGGTTTTGAAAATATGTAATTCTGCTATAGAAGACGAATAAGCATACAGTTTACAAGACCTAGGTAACGCTTTTAAGATGTGTTAGCATAGAAAAGTAATCAGTAAATAAGTAGCTTGTGAGACAGGCAGAATTCATAAGATGCATTGAGTATAAAGGGAAATTCAGGCAGCCCTCTATATCCCCAGGTTCCACATCTGTGGATTCAACCAACCAAGGATCAAAAACAAAAAAATTAAAAATAGCACAATAACAAAAACAATGAAAATACAAATTTTAAAAATACAGTATAATGTCTGAGAGTGGTAACTCATGCCTGTACTCCCCATTATTTGGAAGGCTGAGGCAGGAGAATTACTTGAGCACAACAGTTAAAGACCAGCTTATGTGACATATAGAAACCCCATCTCTACAAAAAAATACAAAGTGGACATGGTGGCATGCACCTGTAGTCCCAGTTACTGTGGAGGCTAAGGCTGGAGCATCACTTGAATCAAGGATGTCAAGGCTATACTTAGCCAAGATTACAGCAGGATTCCATCAAAAGAAAATATAGTATAACAATTATTTACATAGCATTTATATTGTAGTTTCTATTATAAGTAATCTAGAGATGATTTAAAGTATATGTGAGGATGTGTGAGTATATATGCAAATATTATGCCATTTTATGTAAGGGACTTGAGCATCCACAGATTTAGGTACCCACAGGGGGCAAGGAGGTGGGGCTGGAACCAATTCCCCAGGGATACCTTGGGACATTTGTAGTTAATTAGTCTAGTATCTATCCCTACAGAGAGACAGAATGGAAGAACCAAGAGAAATCTACATTGATGAGGCACTACATATGCAGAAAGCACCTAATATTCATGAAGTTGTAAATATAATAAAGCATCTGATGCATTTAACATTCATAATACATTACATAAACATGAGACATATGAGGCACTCTGTATGCATGAGGTCTTAATTTGGTTATTCACATCTTCTCTCCCCAAGTAACAAATAAAACCCAAAGCTGCTCAGCAGGTTAATTGGCAAGCTACAGCTGAGGCCAGGCATACTTGCCCCTGTGTCTCTCTGATAGGCCCCTAGGCATCTTCCACCTGATTGGGCCTCTCACTCCCTTCAGTTCTGATCCTCTCTGCTGATAACTGGCCCTGCTGAAAAGATAGATTTCACACTTCTGACAACCAGAGGCAGAAAGCATTTATTTACTAGAAGTTGAAGGAATTAAAATATATATTTATGTGACTCCACCCCAATTACTTTATTTTACATCTTACTGAAATTAAAGGGAAAGAAGGGGGATAAATTGTCATCATTTATCATTTATATATTTATTCCATTTACCACTTGTACCTCATGTATATAACATTGACACAAAGCTCTTTGCTAATAAGTGAAAACACTAATACAGAAATAAAGCCGAGAGAATGCTACACAAAAAGTTCTTCCTGGTTTTAGTGAAAATCCTAGTCCCAAGACTTTAAAGCTATTTTCCACTGTTTACAATTTTCTTTACTTATGGCTGAAAGTTGTTAACGCTCAGCTTCTACTTTAGGTGATGGGAAGGAGAGCTGAGAGTCCAAGATCTTTTAAATACTAGAAAGGGAGAGTTTCTTTTTTTCCTTCAACTTTTACGTTCCAGGGTACATGTGCAGGATGTGCTGGATTATTACAAGGTAAACATGTGCCATGGTGGTTTGCTGCACAGATCAACCCATCACCTAAGTATTTAGCCCAGCATTCATTAGCTATTCTTCCTGATGCTCTCCCTCCCCTCACCCCAACCCCCGACAGAGCCCAGTGTGTGTTGTTCCCCTCCATGTATCCATCCGTTCTCGTCATTCAACTCTCACTTACAAGTGAGAACATACGGTGTTTAGTTTTCTGTTCCTGCATTACTTTGCTGAGGATAACGGCTTCCAGCTTAATGATAAAGAAAATGTGGTACACATACACCATAGAATACTATGCAGCCATTAAAAGAAAGGGAAGGGTCTTTAACTGCTGCTACTTTCTTGCTAATTCCAGCAATGTGCTGATAGAGTTAAGAACTATCACTAGGTCCAGAAATAGAGAAAGGCTGATTTAGGCTACAGTTCTAGAATGTGACTATCTTATTTCTAACCAAAACAAAAGAGAGACATGTACTGCCAAGATGTGTCGTTCTCATAATGCATCAGAAATCAGGACAAAAAAAACCTAAAGCAGAAAATGACCAATTATACCAAAGGAAAAAACCATCTTCTGCTCAGGTTTTACAAAGGTTCCTGGAGACAAGTGATTTTTATATAATTATACTCATGGAAGCCAAACTAGAAGATTAATTTAATCCAAGAGAATAAATAATGATTGAGATCCACTCATTGAAAAACCCCATGCTTGACACTTATAAGACACAAATGTAAATAAGCTGAGAGTTTACCCTCACAGAGTCTGCATTTCAGAGAATACAGACATGTTCCTTTAAAAATGCAAGATAAAATAAGTACCACAAAAGAGAATCATAAGTGCTCTAGGAACCAAAAGGAAATGAGGTAAAGGCCAGAGAGTATATAGTAAGCAAGGAAAAACAGACATTCACAAGGAATAGTAACAGTAGAAAGCTTCAGTTTTCAAAAAAGCTAAAAGATTAGAGAAGGATACAGGAAAAAGAAATTGTTTCCAGGTCAAAAGCAACAAAAATAATGAATGGGAAAATGGAGCAGTAAGGAAACAAAATTCTCAAAGTAAATTCTTTACTCAATTGTCTTGTCTTTTAAAAAGACAATATTTGGGGAAAAAACAAAAAAGCATTTCTAGGCTGAAAGATGCTTTAGATGAAATTTTAGTATGCCAAAGATTAAAGGGTGTTCACAATAAAATATTATCAACAACAGTAAAGGCCGAATTCCCATGATTCTACAGATATTCACTGAGGCAAAATCACAGTGTGGCCAGAAAGAACTTGAAAGTGCATGGGAGGAATGCTTGGGTAAGCACCAAAAACTGAATCAAAACCAGTGCCCAGAACATCTACTGAAGGCATGTCTTCATGAGAAGTGTTTAGTGTTGCCTCCTCTTAAATTCTTCTCCAATCTTTTCAAGAAAAAGTATTTTGCTAGACATTTGCCTTTTAGAAACGGGATTTCAGGATTGGTAATGAATGCACTTAACAACTATATGTAATATCTTTTAAAAAGGAGAACTGTAGAAATACATGAAAACCACAGCTTATCCAAAACTTCTTTTGAACCACTGATTCAATATAATTCCTTACCGAAGTAGTTACAAGTTGCAAGTATGCAGAGAAATAGACTAAATTACACTGCATTCATGCATTCTTCCTACCCCTACCAGACAGAAAAATTAAATATACTGATAAAAACAAAATCAAACAAAACTAGTGGCCTATCAAAACTGCATATTTGGACATTCTGGGTAATTGGCAAAGGGATAATCTGGCTCTAAGATAAAAAGGGTGATTGTGCCTCTTAGGAGATTTTATACAATTAGGAAGAGACACCAAAAAATTTATATTACATAAAAGGATATCTTCTAAACAGATAACAGAATAGTGAAAATCTTTCTGAACCACCACCACAACTTGGATAGAACAGGAGTTGGATCAATGTACTTCTAGAAAGAAAGGCAAGAAGAAAGCCACAACACTAGTTCAAAAGTTTGTTAGGTTTAGAAACATTTTTTTAGATATCCTCTAAAGGGTTCTAAAGTATTTCTACAATAAATAGTACACTAGGCTTGGTGGCTCATGCCTGTAATTCCAGCTACTCAGGAGGTCGAGGTGGGAGGATTGCCTGAGGACAGGAGTATGAGACCAGCCTAGGCAACACAGCAAGACACTTGTATTATACATACCTATACAAATAAATAAATAATTTTTAAATAATAAAATAAGAGGAGCCCCTTTCTTCTCTACTTAGAATTTAATTTTACCCAGTAACATACATTATATCAAACTTGTCCAACCTGCAGCCTGTAGGCCACGTGCGGCCCAGGATGCCTTTGCATGTGGCCCAACACAAATTCATAAACTTTCTTAAAATATTATTAATTTTCCGGGCGCGGTGGCTCAAGCCTGTAATCCCAGCACTTTGGGAGGCCGAGACGGGCGGATCACGAGGTCAGGAGATCGAGACCATCTTGGCTAATACGGTGAAACCCCGTCTCTACTAAAAAAATACAAAAAACTAGGCGGGTGAGGTGGCGGGCGCCTGTGGTCCCAGCTACTCGGGAGGCTGAGACAGGAGAATGGCGTGAACCCGGGAGGCGGAGCTTGCAGTGAGCTGAGATCGTGCCACTGCACTCCAGCCTGGGCGACAGAGCGAGACTCCGTTTCAAAAAATATATATATATATATATAATTAATTTTTTTGGCTTTTTTTTTTTTTTTTTAGCTCATCAACTGTCCTTACTGTTAGTGTATTTTATGTGTGGCCCAAGACAATTCTTCTTCTTCCAATGTGACCCAGGGAAGCCAAAGGCTAGACACCCTTGCATTATATTGACTGAAAAAAAAAATCACCTGTAAATACCTAAAAACTGTAAAATATGTCATAACACATTTCAAGAGAAGAAATTACTATCATCATACGATTGTTGTGCTGGTTCATGAAGCAGTATTTGGCATCTGCTTGTGAGAACTGGCACTACATGTACTCATGACTCAAGAATGTGTGTCATCCCCACTTAAAAGTCAAGAGCTCAATAATGAACCTTTCCCACTTTGAGACAAAAATACACATCAAAAACCTTTAAACACCCCTTGACAAAAAAACCTAAAGGTCATTCATTTAACCATTTGTTCATTCATCAAACCCTTGAATACCTGGGGGCTCTATGCAAAACACTAGGCTAGGCAATGAGAATACCAAGATATACAATACACGGTACATGCCCTTATGGAACTCACAGTCTACAGTTTGTAAGACAAACCATGTTTACTGCGTAAAACTGCCAACATCTAATCAGCATACTAAGTTTTTAATTAGAAAAAGTTTAATCATTTCTGATGATACATGTGTATATACATGTGAGTGTGATACATATACACATACATATTTAAATGTACGCACATGCTTTTTCAGTGCTTCAATTTTAGATAACTTAATATGGGTTGATATGGAAAGAGCACGGGTCTAGGAGTCAAGACTTATGTTCTAGTGAATCTCAGCTGTTTATTAGCTACATGACCTAGGGCAGGTTACTTAACTTTCATTAGCCTGTTTCTCAGTACATGAAATGAAAGTAATAATACTGTTTTACCTACCTTACAGGCTTTTTATGAAGATAAAATGGCAATAGATGTAATAGTGACTATTAAACTATAGAACTCTACACAAATATGTTATTATAATCTAAAACACGAGAACTCATTATTTTAACTTTCAAAGCTATTAAAATAGCTAGAGTACGCTCATGTAAGTTTTTAAGTGAAACAATCCCAGCTCAGTAGCAAAGACTTACACCTTGAAGACTTAATGAAAATTAAGTTAATGTTGAAATTAATGTTGAGTTAACATGAATGAGAACTGAATTAATGTTAATGAACTGCTACCTGTCAAAAGTTTCTCAGAGGACCAAATGCATCTTAATCACCTGGGAGCTTGTTAATCACATAGACTGGTAATTCTGAATTTCTAGTGGGTTTAGGAATCCACATATTTGTCAAGTACCCAGGAGATTCTTTTTAATTTTTAGTCATTCATTTTATAGACAGGGTCCCACTATGTTGCCCAGGCTAGAGTGCAGGGTCTATCCACAGACACAATCATGCTACTCTACTACTTTCAAGTGCACTACTGTCTCCCGGACTCAAGCGATGGTCCTGACTCAGCCTCCCAAGTAGCTGAGGTAAGAAGCGTGTGTCGCCATGCCTAGGTCCAGGAGATTCTCAGACACACTAAAATGTAGGAGCCACTGACATATGGTGAAAGACTACCTTTTCCAACTGACCTTATTAACAAATAAGATGAGAAAATAATGGTAACTTTATTAGAAATAAAAATAATGTGGAATAATTACTGCATTTTCTAGCTCCTCTAAAAATATTTTTTAATAAGAAAGAGTAACATATTTAGGGTATTCATTTCACTACTGTAAATAGTGCTTAAGATAATCTGAGTTGTTACTCTTTTTCATAACTAAAAAACACATCCACAAGCAGTTGAGAAATACAAAGTAAGAATTTGGGGCCATTAAATATAAAAATCCTCCTTTCCCTTGAGATAACACTATTTAGCATAAATGCCATCTACTTGCAATGCAGTACTACCATCCTGTTTTATTATATAGGTAGCAATGTAAAAACACATAATCGTAATCAATGCAAATATGCTTTCTACAAGTTAATATTAAATGAGACTCCTAACATGTTCCAAAACAGAATTTTATATACATACTATATCAAGAAAATAAAGGAATTTTAAGAGTTCTTTGTCCTGGCAAATTAAATATAAAATAAGTGATACCTTCATACTATTTCAGCAGTATCAATATTATTCTAAATAGTATATATTCTTTGCTGAACTAATACAAATTTCAAATGCACAATGTTAAACAAATTCTGTCTATGGAAAGTAAATTTTCTTAAGGCTTTTTTTTTTTTCAAACTAAAAAATATATAGTAGATAGCCATTAAAGGGTATAACAGAGAATTTAAAGCTATTCATGTGGTAAAAATATATTTGAAGGCCAGGCACTGTGGCTCATGCCTGTAATCCTAGCACTTCAGGAGGCAGAGGCAGATGGATCACCTGAGGTCAGGAGATTGAGAACAGCCTCGCCAACATGGTGAAACCCGGTCTCTACTAAAAATACAAAAATTAGCTGGGCATGGTGGCAGGCGCCTGTAATCCCAGCTACTTGGGAGGCTGAGGCAGGAGAATCGCTTGGACCTGGGAGGCAGAGGTAGCAGTCAGCCAAGATCGTGCCATTACACTCCAGCCTGGGTGACAAGAGCAAAACTCATCAAAAAAAAGAAAAGAGATAATTTATTTTTTAAATTTAATATTAAATGCTATTTTTAAAGTAAGAGATTAACTAGAAAAATAAACGCAACTTATTTCTCAAAAATGTATATTTGCCAAAATAATTGCAACATTAAAAAAAGTATTTGTAAGAAAAATTTTGTTTATGTAAAACAAATTTAGGGTCTTATGTAAAATTGTTGCCATCTTACAGTAAAACTACAGTGCAGAAAATATTTAACTAGTAAAAGTCAAAGCACTGTTAAAAAGCTTCACATAGTTCTTTAAATATCCCTTACATTAACATTTAAGAAACAAAAACCTACGCACACTTTTCCTTGCAGCTGCTTTTAAAAAGTGTATGTAAAGTTCCAAAACAAACCGCTAAAAAAAGCCCTACATTATTGTTGCAAATTTCTTACTAACAGACATTTCTCTGTTTGAAACAGAAGACTGCCTGTTCACCAAAATGACTAAAAACACGAAGTTGGTCATTCTTAACTAGGCTGTAAGAAAAAAAAAATATGCAATAAAAAAAAGAATAAAGTCACTCAGTAGTGGACAAAATAGTAACAGGACAGTTACAAACCCATCATTATATGTGTGACTAACATTTTATTTTGTGTAGAAGAAAATGTCCCTTTTAGCTCATATGTAAAGCATGTCTTTGCAGATTTCCTTCCTTGCCACCCTTCATGTTCAAGACAAATAAAGCTTAGAACATTCAAAACACATCTGTAAATTTCAACCAAAATTTGAAGTAACAGAACAGAGCCTGAAAAAAAACAAACAAAAAAAGTATTATTCTATTATCTAACAGCACCCCACTTCCTCCAAAAAAGCCAAACACACACAAAATAATACTTTTAAGTTTTAACAAATTTTCAAGCAATATATTTGATATATTATGTACAAGTGAAAACATCTCAAGGTCATTACAGTGTGATTATACCTCCTTTGTGGATAACTGTAACATTGTATTATCTTCAGACAGAAAGGGACACATCAGTGTCTCTATCCACCCAATGCCACAAGAAGCAGAATCAACAGATAGGCAATTCAAACGCTCTAAATAAAAGAAAGCACAGTATTGGAACCAGGGAGTTGCTAAATGATTATTCTTCTGGTATCTGCACATACTTTAATGTCCAATCAATGCTTACCTCCCACTAAAGCCCTCCATGTCACCCAAAACGTTCAATCCCTCCTCTGAAGGGACAAAGCCTGTGTTCTAGGTCATTTGGCATTTATCATTTGCATACTTATGTATCCTTTTCCCTGTGTATCATTTAACTTGGCAGGTACACTTTAAGCTTTCCAAGGGAAAGAACTGTTTTCTTCCTTTCTTGGCTTCACCAGATTAATTCATCTTTCGTTCTTTCTCAAGGATGTCAAGCTTCCTGCCTCCCTTTTCTCTCCTACCTCCACAATCTCCACTTTACGTGTGTGACCACAAACTCAAATGGGCCCTCAGCACTATCAGAAGACTCATTCATAATCTCAAATCAACCCACTCTCCAAAATAACTAATTCACTGCTGCTTCTACAATACCTACATACTCATGCTCAGCTCATTCCCTTGTTTCTTACTTCAGTGAGCAAATACAGACTATCAGAATAAAACTTCATCTTTCCTCTTCCAAATCTATTCATATACTCTGCTTTCAATATTGTTAAATGAATGCACACTCCCTGCTCCTGTTAAAGGTCCCTCTTTCTACTTGTGGACTACATTCCATAATTTCCCACTTATTTGAAATTTTGCTCCTAGAATTATTCTTTCCAGTTCCTACATTGTCAATTCTTCCCTTCCCAGGAGATCATTCTCAGCACACAAACATTTTAGAATTGTATTCCTCTCTTTATGCCAGAGATCTCTCATTTTTACAGTGGGGGTCAAAATAGTACTCCTATACAGAATTACTGTGAAGTTTATTGTAATTACAATTATTACAATGTTTCAAACTTATCCTTGAACTTCATGTCTCCCTCTGGCTACCAGATTTCTCTAATACTCTTTCTGACAATCTCAAAACAATGGCCTATTCTTGCTGTTTTGAATTCCTCGTTCTCTCCTGTACCTCCTTTACTCAGGCCTTTGTCTCTACCCATCCCTGAAAACCCACTGTCAAAGACATTAACGACTAACCATATAACCAAATCCAATAGTCTATTCTCAATCATCAATAAGTAATATATCAAACCCTTACTATGCTGCCAGAAATATTAATTTATTCCTTCCAGTAACTCTGTGAGATAAATACTACAGTTATTTCATTTTACAGTAGATAAAACCAAGGCTTCTAGAGGTTAAGTAACTTGCTCAAGATCATACAGCTTACTCAATCTCTCAGAAAGTCCTAGAGAAAACCCCATTATCATTTTAACAAATATTCCCCTACTCAGTGTCTTCACAAGCAACAAGGTGCTATCTTCATGTTCCTATTCACAGTGACTCTCAAACTCTCTTAACCCATGCCCATTCCAAAACAAAAAACAAAAAAAAAAAACAAAAAAAACAAAAATCTCTCTCAATTGGCCTTTTGCATATTATTAGTATAAAACCAGTAGCATCAAGGCATATGAATAGAGAAAGAAAAGCATGACAAACAATCAAGAGAAAAAAACAGATAATGGAAAAAAATATTCGGATGATCAACATGCTGTAGTTAGCTAATGAGGATTTTTTAAAAACTTACAAATACATTAAAGAATGGAGAAGAAAAAAATATAAAAAATTTATTAAAACAGCAGTCCCTGACCTTCTGGCACCAAGGACTGGTTTCGTGAAAGACAATTTTTCCAGGGATGGTTGGTGGGGGGTTGGAGTGGACGGGGATTATGGTTTTGGGATAAAACTGTTACACCTCAGATCACCAGGCATTAGACTCTCAAGGAGCATGCAACCTAGATCCCTCACATGTGCAGTCTGCAATAAGGTTCATACTCCTATGATAATTTAATGCCACCACTGATCTGACAGGAGGCAGAACTCAGTGGGCAATGCTGGCTCAACCGTTGCTCACTTCCTGCTGTGCACCTGGTTCCAGGATTGAGGAACCCCAGATAAAAAGATACAGAATTTCAAGAGAAAATTTGAACCTATAGTTAAATGCATATTCTCAAACTAAAAAAATAAAGTATCTGAAATCAGGAACTCATTGCAGCCTGGACAAAAAAGATGTGTTTGGTTAGCTCAAAAACAGATCAATAGAAAATATCCAATCCGAAGCACAGAGAGAAAGAAGAAGAAGAGAACAGAGCATAAAGGAGAAGTGGGATGCTCTCAACATACAACACATGTATAATTAGAGTCCCAGAACAAGAGAATGTGGCAGAAGCAATAGTTGTGGGGGCTTTTGTTTGTTTTTGGGTTTTTGTTTTTATTGAGACAGGGTCCCACTCTGTCACTCAGGCTGGAGTACAGTAGCATGATCATGGCTCATTGCAGCCTCAACCTTCTGGGCTCAAGTGATCCTCCCACCTCAGCCTATTGAGTAGCTGGGACCACAGGTGCATGCCACCATGCCCAGCTAATCTTTTGTTGTTGTTGTTGTTGTTGTTGTCGTCTTAAGGGTCTCCCTATGTTGCCCAGGCTGGTCTCTAACTCCTGGTCTCAAGCAATCCTCCTGCCTTGGCCTCCGAAAGTGCTGGGATTACAGGCATGAATCACCACACCTAGTCCAAAACCAGTATTTGAAAGTATAATGGCCAATAATTTTCCAAAACTAACAAAAGACAAGCTTAGAGATGTAAGAATCTCCATGAACCCTAAGCAAGTAAGAAAGAGCCACAATGAACCCTAAGCAAATAAGAAAAAGCCAGGTGTGGTGCTCACATCTGTAATCCCAGCACCTTGGGAGGCTGAGTCAGGTGGATCACTTGAGCCCAGGAGTTCACTATCAGCCTAGGCAATATAGTGAGACCTTGTCTCTACAAAAAAAAAAAAAAAAAAAAAAAAAAAACAGAAAAAAATAGCTACTCAGGAGGCTGAAGTGAGAGCATTGCTTGAGCCTGCAAGGCTGAGGCTGCAGTGAGCCGTGACTGCACCACTGAACTCCAGCCTGAGTGATGAAGCGAGACCATGTCTCCGAAAAAAGAAAAAAAAAATGAAAGAAAGAATAAAAGAACAAAAGAAAGAAAAAGAAGAGTTTATGGTAAGAAGTATTAAATATTAGCCAGGCGCAGTGCCTCATGCCTGTAATCCCAGCAGTTTGGGAGGCTGAAGCGGGCAGATCATGAAGTCAGGAGTTTGAGACCAGCCTGACTAACATGGTGAAACCCTGTCTCTTCTAAATACAAAGAAAGAAAAATTAGCCGGGTGTGGTGGCGTGTGCCTGTATTCCCAGTTACTCAGAAGGCTGAAGCAGGAGAATCACTTGAACCTGGGAGGCAGAGATTTCAGTGAGCCAAGATCATACCACTGCACTCCAGCCTGGGCAACAGAGCGAGACTCTGCCTCAAAAAATAAATAAATAAATAAAATAATAAGAAGAAGTATTCAATATTGCCAAAGATAGAGAGGAATATTTCATAATAACAGAATTGTGATAGAATAATGTCTATCATCTCATCCCAGCCCCAAAATAGCCATGCCCTGATACCTGGAGCCTGTGAATATGTTAATTTATATGACAAAGGTGACTTTGCAGATATGACTACATTAGGGATCTTGAGATGGAGAGCTTATCCTGCATTATCTCTGTAGGCCTGATCTAATCACAAGAGTCCTTACAAAAGAAAAGGCGATGTGAAGCTGGAAATAGAGAAAAATTGAAGAAGGTACTTTGCCGGCTTTTTTTTTTTAGACAGAGTCTCGTTCTGTCTCCCAGGCTGGAGTACAATGGTGTGATCTTGGCTCCCTGCAACCTCCGCCTCCCAGGTTCAAGTGACTCTCCCACCTCAACCTCCCAAGCAGCTGGGATTACAGGCACCCACCATCATGCCTGGCTAATTTTTGTATTTTTATAGAGACAGGGTTTCACCATGTTGGCCAGTCTGGTCTCGAACTCCTGACCTCAGGTGATCTGCCCACCTCATCCTCCCAAAGTGCTGGGATTACAGGCGTGAGCCACCGCACTCCGCTCACCCTCTGCTGACTTTCAAGATGCAAGAAGGACCATGAACTAAGGAATGCAAGAATTGCAGCACTAGAAGTTAGAAAAGGAAAGGAAAGGCATTCTCCCCTAGAGCCCTTGGAGAACCTTAGTTTTAGCCCAGTAAAACCAATTTTGAACTTCTGACCTCCAGAACTATAAGATAAATTTGTGTTAAGTCACTAAGTTTGTGGTAACTTGTTATAACAACAGTAGGAAACTAATACAAGGATCCACAAAAAAAGAAAATATAACGAAACTGAATTTACCTCCACCTAATAATATCAAATCTAAAAAGCAAAATTTGACAGAACAAAATAAGAAACTGGTAAGTCCATTATCATAGTTGCATAATGTTAACTCACTACTCTTAGTAACTAATAAAGCAGACCAAAAAAACTTAGAAGCAATATGAAAGATTTAAGCAATACTATCAACTATCTTGACCTATTTGACTTTTATAAGACACTACACACAACCACTGTAGAACACACATTCTCTTCGAGCACACAAGCAACATTTACTGAAACAGACCATATGCTGAGCCATAAAGCAAGTCTTACAAATTCAGAGAACTGAAATCATACCAAGTTTTTTTTTTTGCTGATCAAATTAAAGAGGAATTAAACTATAAATAAACAATAGAAACATCTAAATAATAATAATAAATTTAAAATAAAACGACAAAAAAACCTCTATATACTGGAAAATAAGAGAGCTCTCTCTCTTCCTCGTCCCCTGCAAAATTCTCCCCTGCAAAGTTCTCATACCCTGGAGGAATGGACGGAGGGAGGGAAAGAGAATGATTCTCCCTGTCCTAAAATGTCACCACCCTCATTCAGATTCATCTTGGTCTTTACCACTGCTCGCCTTCTCTGTAAAGTTTTTTCTTTTGCCTTTCCACCAATTCCTGCCTCTCTTCAAGGCCTAACTTAAACCTTGCCTTTGCCATAAAGCAGTCCCTAATTGCTTTTTGTCCATAATGATCTCAGCTTCCCCTCAACTTTTAAACTAGATATTGTCGACGCCTCTTTTAGCTCTTAACCACCTCTTATCCTGAAGTCTTATTTAAATATTTTATGTGGGTAAACACTAACTCTTTAGTAAGAATGCCAACTGTTTAATGATATAATCTATAGCCTTGATATACATAGACCAGAAACAGGAGCATCAGCCAAGGAGTTTGTAAGAAATGGTGGGTCTCAGACCCCACCCCAGACCTAATAAATTAAAATCTGCATTTTAACAAGATCCACAGGTGACTGGAATACATACTTAAGTTTGAAATGGTATGCCTTATAGTGATTCTCTTTAATCCACCACAATATATTGCATATTGTAAGCAATTTAATAAATACCATTCAAATTGATTTAAAAATATAACACACGGCCGGGCACAGTGGCTCACGCCTGTAATCCCAGCACTTTGGGAGGCTGAGGTGGGTGGATCACGAGGTCAGGAGATCGAGACCATCCTGGCTAACACTGTGAAACCCCGTCTCTACTAAAAAAATACAAAAACATTAGCCGGGTATGGTGGTGGGCGCCTGTAATCCCAGCTATTAGAGAGGCTGAGGCAGGAGAATGGCATGAACCCAGTAAGTGGAGCTTGCAGTGAGCCAAGATTGCGCCACTGCACTCCAGCCTGGGACACAGAGTGAGTCACCGTCTCAAAAAAAAAAAAAGAGTATACATTTATTTTTTATTCTTTTAGAGACAGGGTCTTCCTTTGTCACTCCAGCTAGAGTGCAGTGACGTGATCATGGCTCACTGCAGCATCAATCTCCTGGGCTCAAGTGGCCTTCCTGCCTCAGTCTCCCAAGAACCTGGGACTACAGGCATGCACAACCACAACCAGCTAATTTCCATGTATTTTATTTTTATTTTTAGAGATGAGGTTTTGCTATGTTGCCCAGGCTGATCTTGAACTCCTGGCCTCAAGTGATCCTCCGTCTTCAGTTTCCCAAAGTGCTGGGATTACAGGTATGAGCCACTGTACCTGGCCTGCTGCTAATTTTTTTTTTTTTTTTTTGAAAGACTCTCCTTCTGTCACCCAGGCTGGAGTGAAGTGCCATGATCTCAGCTCACTGCAACCTCCCCTCCTGGGTTCAAGTGATTCTCCTGCCTCAGCCTCCTGAATAGCTGGGACTATAGGTGCACACCACTGCACCCAGCTAATTTTTGTTCATAGAGATGGGGTTTTTACCATATTGGCCATGCTGGTCTTGAACTCCTGACCTCAGGTGATCCACCCGCCAGGCCTCCCAAAGTGCTGAAATTACACCAGGGCATGAGCCCCAGTGCCCTGCCTGGGGCTACATTTTTAATATCCAAAGAGCAGATAATAAATTTAAGATAAAAAAATGTATATTCTCAATAAGTACAATGATTAATGGTATTTTAATAGACACTTGTAAAATCCAACCACATAGCAACATGACCATAAAAATCAAGGTTTATGCTTCTCCTGCCTGTTTTCTAGATATATTGATGTAAAAGATATTTAAACGTTTGACTAGTCACTAAGAATGACCCAAGATGAATAACAAACGGAACGGTTGTTTATGCCTACTCTACCATCAAGTGGATGAAAGGATTTGTTGAAAAGTAATTAGCACCCAGGTGTGGTGGCTCATGCCTTTCATCTCAGCACTTTGGAAGGCTAAGGTGGGCAGATCTCTTGAGCTCAGGAGTTCAAGATCAGCCTGGGCAACATGGTGAAACCCTGTCTCTACAAAAATACAATAACTAGCCGGGCATGGTGGCCTGTGTCTATAGTCCCAGCTACTCAGAAGGCTGAGGTGGGAGGATTGCTTGAACCTAGAAAATGGAGGTTTCAGTGAATTGAGGTTGTGCCACTGCACTCCAGTCTGGGTGACAGAGCCAGACCTTGTCTCAAAAAAATAGAAAAAAAATTAATTAACAATATATCTATTATAACTAATGCATCTCCATAATTAGAGCAGTAACTCTTTACAAATACCTACTTCTGAACTACCTAAGTCCCACGTCAAGCCCTCAAAGATGATTATGATACTTAATTTTGCTTTTAAAATGCTGCACTAAAACTACTTCTAGATTTTAATAAATGTTATACAGTTTACCAAAGAACCAAAAAACTCTCATGCATTTATGAAATTTTTAAAAACCTCATTTAAAACAAACAAATATGAATTCAGCCTTCAATCATTCTGGAGGACCTATCCCAGTGATTTTGAAATTTGAATTTGAAAGCACCTGTTTTAGTGTATTTCTTTTTTGTTTTGAAACCATTAATATAGCAAATCTTTTAGAAATGCCTCGTCCATTTTTTCAGGTCAAACATCCACTTAATTTTAATTACCTAACTGAACTTCTTCTTTATTAAAAAAAGAATACAGCACTTGAGAAGGTGCCATTAAGAATAACTAAAATTTTGTTATCTTGACTCTGTAGTATCTAAAAATCTTTGTTTCCAGTTTAAACAGATAAATTAGTAGCTAATATTGCATGCCTAGGTTCTTACACCCATTTTGGAAACAATTGGTCAATTCTTCCCTCCTGCCCCTACCTATTGAATGCTATTCCACTTAAACAAAACATCAACACCTAATCCTTTGAGTTCCTTGACCAGGTGAAATACTTAAAAGAGGTTCCTCGGGGACAACAAGAAAGTGTGTCAGATAGATGCCTACTGTCATACCTCACTTCTTTATTCTAAAAGAACAAAATTAATTCTGACAGATAATAATTTTGAAGTTCTGCAAGGATTCACTAATTCAAATTACTTCAAAACTGTGAAATAAGAACTAAAAAATGATACACATATCATAGAATACAAAAACGTACTCAGGGCCAGGCACAGTGACTGATCCTTACAACCCAGCAGAGGAAGATTGCTTGAACCCAGCAGCTGGAGGCTGCAGTGCACTATGTTTGTGCCACTGTACTCCAGCCAGGGTGACAGAACAAGAACTTATCTCTAAAAATAAAAATAAAATAAAAATGTATTCAGGTAACCTCCTCGTTTTTGCCATAAGAAGACCATCGTATGTAACATATGGAATTAAAGCTATATTAAAGTGTAAATAGTTATCTCATAAAGTTGTTTTCCCAAAAAAAAATGTAATATTTGAGGCCTACAATCCTGACAGATAAGATCAACAAAATACCATTTTAAAAAATTTACTTGTTGAAGCTAATGAAAGTTTTGCACCTACACCCACAAAATGGGCATAAACATGTGTTTCAGTTTCACAAACGGTTCAGATGTACTCTAGTTTAAAAGCTTGGAAATCTGACTTGATTCTTTCTTTTCCTTTATATATTAGCAGAAATACTCAAAATCATTCTATATACTTAAGATGTTTCATTCAATGAATTAGGTATAATTAGTCTTGCTGTTATCAGGAACGGTCATATAAAGATTATGTTTTACCCAATCGTCCTTTTTACTGTCTCCTCCCCCACAATTTATTCAATGACAAAAGGGCAGCTTGCAGAAAGCAGACCAAAAATGCTCACTATGAAACCATTAATGGTTATTACATTACTGTCTATAATACTTTATTATCAAAAGATCTAGCTGATATTTGACTGACAACCATGTACTACAAACATAGTCTGAAAATCATCTTTAAGAAAGAATTTAAAGTTTCAAATGACTCTTAAAGAATTCTACACAGTCTTGGTAAACATCTCGTCCAGTTAAACGTAAGACCTAAAGATCAAATAGATATGTTGACGATTAGAGAGTCCCAGAAGCACCATAACTATGGAAAGAAATCCATGCATTCAGGCTAGTAAAAACAAGTAGGTCTAGCAGTAGGCAGAGAACATTAGGAATATGAGGTTAAGCAGCAGGCAGTGAAGTCTAAGCAGATATACAGTCGGCCTCAGGAAAATAATGTCAGCCGGTATCAGAGAACCAATCACAAAGATTTACTTTGATTTATAACAAAAATTTAGAGCATCGATCAACAAATGTTTATTGAAGGACTCATGAATTAGTCACTGTTCTGAATACTGGGGATCTAGATATTAATAAAATGATGAAGATTACTTACTGTATACAAGGGTCTGTGCTAAACATTCTGTGATTACAAGTGTTTTTGTTTTTTGTTTTTTTTTTTTAATGGAATGGGTTTATTAGAGGAAAAAAAAAAGCCAAGCAAAATCAGACTAGAACTGGGAAAACAACATCAAAACAGTGCAAGTAACTGTTAGAGGTCACTGTGGACAAGCCTAATGAAGTTAGTCTAAACGTACCTGAGAAACATTGCTTGCAAATCTGTCTTAGGAAGGCTATTCAACAGAACTGAGTTCCTAGCCTTTCCTTAAAGTCAGTTTTTTGTTTTGTTTTGTTCCTATAGTTAAATTCAAAATCAGGATGGAAATTTTTTAAAAGTCTGGTAGAGAATGTTTCTTTAAAACATAAACGATTTTAGTTCCCTCATGTCTGAGAAGCTTTCCATGACCTCATCTTCTGCTTCTGTAACCTGGCAGGTCATTAGAAAAGACACTTTATTAGTGTCCCTCCCAATTTGCAGGAGATACTTCAAGCTTCACATCTCAGCTTCACATTTTGTTGTGTTACCTCTTTGACTTGACTTGAACTCCTCCCACCTTTCTCTCTCTCCACCTACTCTCTATTCCAACAATGTTGGCCTACCTTCTATTTCTGAAACATGTTGGGGAATTTCCCACTCCAGGGCTATTGTATTTGAATTCCCTCTGCTCAGAAAGCTCTTCCGCTAAATATAGGCATCACATCCTTGGGCCACTTCTTTCAGGTACAAGTGTTATTTGGTTGTTGATATTAGTTCAAGGGAAAGCTTAATGATGAACTAACCAGTAAACAAAGCTGGTAACTAAGGTACAGGGAGCAACAAGCCAGAGGACAAATTATTGGAATAGTGATATAAGGCATGGCCAAAATTCAGTTCCTGGAATCAAGCTATTGAAGAGCCAATAATAAAGTTTTAATTCATTCAGAAAGGAAAAAAAGTTTATGCCTAAAGGCAAGACAATGTTGACCTTCTAAGCTACTGGAGCTCAGGATAGCCCAATGTTTAAGAACAGGCACCGTCCTAAACTCTGGGGTAATGATAAATCTAACTTCAAAGAGTAGCAATATGCAGGGGCAAGAAGACAAGAAGATCAGTAGAGATGTGTTGAAAGGGATACTTTAGGAAAGAATGATATGATAGCAATGAAATAGAGAATTAGAATAGATGTAAGAAATGGCAGAAGGACGTAATAGAAAGAGTATGTGATGGGAAGTCAAAAGACCTGGTTCCAGTCATTGCTCTTTTAATTAATATTCTCTGATACTCTCAAAGTCTCTGGTTTGTCATCTTTAAACTGGGAATAACAATAAGCTGATTACAATGCTCAAATAAAAAAACTTGACAGCTGGGCATGGTGGTTCACACCTGTAACCCCAACACTTTGGGAGGCCAAGAAGGGCAGATCACCTGAGGTCAGGAGTTCAAGACCAGCCTGGCCAATATGGTGAAACCCCTTCTCTACTAAAAATACAAAAATTAGCCAGGTGTGGTGGCGGGTGCCTGTAATCCCAGTTATTTGGGAGGCTGAAGCAGGAGAATCACTTGAACCCGGGAGGCAGAGGTTACAGTGAGCCAAGATGGCACCACTGCACTCCAGCCTGGGTGACAGAGTGAGATCCATCTTAAAAAAAAAAACCTTGAGAATTCACTCTCTAATCTACAAGGAGCCATATAAATGTTAGCTATTACTACCATTCATTAACAGACTATAGCATTAACTCAATCATTAAATAGTAAACACCAGAACTAGCATGAAGGCCATGTGTGTGGCTAGGAGTGGGACCAGAAGAAAAGTGCAGTATATAAGACATTAATGAGAAAGAAGCAACAGGATTTGGCTACAACAAGGGGTACATTAAAAAAAAAAGAAATTTTTAAAATGTATCAGAAGACACAGTGTTATGAGAGAGAATGATAGAAAAATATGGTGGTACTAAATTGGGGGGGGCGAAGAACTTTGAAACATATTAAGTATGAATACAACAATAATGC
Organism: Colobus angolensis palliatus; assembly: GCF_000951035.1. Classification (NCBI taxonomy): domain Eukaryota; kingdom Metazoa; phylum Chordata; class Mammalia; order Primates; family Cercopithecidae; genus Colobus; species Colobus angolensis. The sequence goes on from NW_012120999.1 coordinate 171,615, forward strand.
CAGAATCACCTGAAGAGAACAGAAAATTCTCAAGTGGATACAATTTTGTTCAGTCATGATTATATTTTCCAATATCAATCATACTGACAATTATAGCTTTTAGATTTTACCAAATTTTCCTATATTTATATTATGTTATGAAATAACAAGGAATGAAAATGTATTTAGCTGGCTACTTTTTAACCAGTAAAGGAACAGTTATGTGAGGCTTCTTCGTATCACTTAGCAAATGTAGCATACAAGGAAAAGATATGGCTTCCTCCATCTTATTACCTATTGAGTTCTAGACAGGCTATACAACCAACAAAGCAATGCCAATAACACTTAATTTGTGGACAGATCACCCTGGAAAGAAGATTTGTTCCATGGAATGCTCATACCTTACTAGTCTACATCATTATGACACTATTACACTTCGTCAGGCATTGAATAATTTAAAACCTGACCTAGGGCAGCGACAAAGGGAATGGAAAATATATATATTATTAATATAAAAGACAGTATGACAAGTATGACAGTATGACAAGCAGCTCTACCACTTAAATTTTACTAGTGGGAATCCAATTTGGTCCAATATCTGGGTAATGTCTAATTCTGTCATTTAAATAAGCAAAGAATTGGCTGGGTGCAGTGGCTCATGCCTGAAATCCCAGCACTTTGGGAGGCTGAGGCAGGTGGACCTCTTGAGCTCAGGAGTTGGAGATCAGCCCAGGCAACATGGCGAAACTCCATCTCTACAAAAAATACAAACATTAACCAAGCATGGTGGTGTATGCCTCTAGTCTCAGCTATTCATGGTGCTAAGGCAGGAGGATCCCTTGAGCCTAAGAGGCAGAAGTTGCAGTGAGCTGAGATTGCACCACTGCATTCTAGCCTGGGTGACAAAATAAGACCCTGACTCAAAAAAAAAAAAAAGAGAGAGCAAAGAGTAGCTATAGACAGAAAAACATACAGAAAACATTGGTTTTGCAAGGTCTAATCTATATCTGGACAGAAATGATTAGCAACAGTTTTGAGACCTGCCCAGTTAGTAATTCAGTAGGAATGACCCACATACATGAAGTAATATGTTAAGTGATGAAAACATAGCAAACATTGTTGAGTCCTCTCCAAAAACGCAAACACCTTTCCTGTTACTTGGGTTACTGATATATGAAAACAATATAGGACTTCCTAGAATTTTCTGTGAGTTCATTATCTGTTGTTCCTAATATCTGATTATGATACTTTACCTAAGCACATAAACATCAGAGTGTTTGGGAAGTACTAGAAAACTATAGACTCAACAGAAACCAAGAGCGGAACCCATTTAATTCAGAATGTTCCTCTGTAAGTGGTGACCACTCAAGCTTCTATAGTAGCATCAGTGAGAATTCACCATTAATAAGTTAAAGGAAGGTCTGGTTTTGCAATAAGAGAAAGTTGCTAAATGACTATGACAAATGATGATGTTATATGATTGTGTTATAATAATACCCACAAATTACCAAAAAATGTAGCATTTATGTGATACAATTAGTGCAGCCCCCAGAATATGTTCCATTGGTTTAATTGCCCTTTGTTTCAGGGAGGAATTAACATTTGCTAAGTATCTACTATGTGCCAGGAACTGTCTTAGAATCTACATTTGTTATTTTATTAATATTTGCTATTTGCTCAATTACAGTTTTTCAAACAGTGGTTTTGTTTGTTTGGTTTGGTTTCCTCTTAAGCGGAAAAGGCACAGTATCTAACTTGCATGTGAATTTGGGCCAATGGCTGGATTCATACAAGCAAAAATAGTATTTGTTAAGTGAATGAAGAAATGTTGAAGAAATGAATGAATGGCATGAAATGGCATGACAAGGAAGGGTATGGTTTAGTATTGGCTGTATTCTGAAAGCTCCACTTACAGGAGTACTCTGTTGACAAGTTCCTAGAGGGTGTAGTTCTAACAGTAGAAATGCCTTGGAAACAGATTCATAAACTTTAGAGACACAAGGAATCTTGGAGGAGATCCTTTGGTCTAACTCTCTCATTTTAAAAATGATGCCAAGAGAAAGCATGTGATTTGCCTAAAGTTAACTTATCTAGTTACTGTAAGATGCAAGGCTCAGCCCTGGGTCCTATAATTTCCATTTCTGTAGTGTAAACAGTTCCTTTTTGCTACTCCGTTGAGGGTGACTGAAGCTCCTATGTAAAGGAACCACATTGACCAGTAATGTTTACTACGAAATCACTTGAACTATTAGTATATACACAATACTCGCATTTACATCAAGATAGGGAAAGGATTTTTCTTACTGTCTCATAATTTCAATGAAAAGTCTCAAGGAAAGTTGCTAGACACAGTCTCACATGATTTACCAAAAGGTAGCCAAACTAGCCCTCCAACCATAAGCCCCTTATCATTCATCTTCAGCCTATATAAGATAAGGCTGAAGATTCATGGTGGGGATATTTTGAAGAAATTCCAAGTTATAGAGAACGTTGTTTTCTCTCTTCCTCTCCAAAGTATAAGGAAGTAGAACATCTCTCCTGTGTCAAGAAAAATGAGAGGGTGGCCTAAGATTTTACTTTCAGAAATTGAAGACCTAAAAGAAGAGAATTCTGGCATCTCCATTCTGCAGAACACAAGCACATCCCATCTCAGTATGTCTATCTCATAGAAGACAGGCCCATCTCACAGTGTCCACCTGGAGAGGCCAGGTGAGAGAGTTCTGGGAAAATCTGATGTGTCCTCTGGAGTCCAGATGTATATATAAACACAGAGAAATGGCATCTGCTTTTCACCTGGAAAAGTCTGAAGATAGAAAGTAAAAAAAAAAAAAAAAAAAAAAAAAAAATGAGAGGGCAGTAATTCAACAAGCAAGCTGCACTTTTACTGTTTACAAGTCACAGATCTGTGATACTTCTCATTGCCTAAGTGGACAAAATGAGAATGGCCTGAGAATATGCCATTTCACTGGAATTTTGCTAAGGAAAGTTGACTACAGGGGCAAAGGTACATTTGCTGTAAGAGGCTAAGGGTATATGAGGAGAGTAAAGAGGTAACAGGAGCCAGGGGATTCCCAAGAGGTCAGACAGAGAGTAGAACTCTCATCACAGATGCATCTCATCACAGATGCAGCAAGGAAGCTGCCCTCAGGAGGCTTTACAAAAAACCCAAGGATGTAATGGCCAGCTAATGAAAGCAAGAGAGAACTATAAAGAACATCAAGCAAAGAACTACGAAGAACACCAAATTAAAAAAAAAAAAAATCTGCTCTTCTTCCTCAAATGTGTCTCCACTCTCTGTTTTGAAGACCCAGAAACAGCAAAGTGAGTATGGAAGGAGGAATGAAAGAACAAGTTGAGGCAGTAAGGCGAGTCCCCCTTTCCCACTGTAGGTCATTAAATCTTCAGTCAGGATGGAGCTAGATGGAAAGAAAAGAACAGCAAATTGGATGTTTTTGGTTTAGATTAGGCAGTACTCTAATTTCTGAAAATGACACCATTCTTACAGCTAAAAGTAAACTGAAAGTAATGAGATCTACCCATGAGGCTGAAAAGAAAAAAAAAAAATCAGACAAATCCTGATTGAAGCATAAACCCAAATTTCCTAGCTGTAACCCACCAAATTCAACCCACTCAAAAAAACAGTTATACAGTCTTCAGGAATCAGGTTTGAAAGAACAATTTAATGATCTAGGGAAATGCTCTTATTTAAAAAAAAAAAAAAAAGGGGGGGGAAGTGAAAAATGAAGGAAAACTGTACATACAATAGGATTCGATTTGGGGTTAAAGACACCCGTCACATAGTGATATTTTAGTCAATGACTGACTACATATACAACAGTAGTCCCTTAAGATTATAATACTGCATTTTTACCATACATTTTCTATGTTCAGATCTGTTTAGACACACAAATGCTTACCATTGTGTTACAACTGCCTACTGTACAATGTTCAGTACAGTAACATGCTACAGAGGTTTGTAGCATAGGAGCAATATGCTCTATCATATACCATAGTTGTATAATAGGCTATACCATCAAGGTTTGTATAAGTATACTCTATTATGTTCTCATAACCAAAAAATCGCCTAACGACACATTTCTCTGTGTCATTAAGAACATATCCTGTTTAAGCAAAACATGACTGTAATATAAGATTGTATTAAAAATGTGATAGGCAGATGGCCCAGGGCAGTGGCTCAAGCCTGTAATCCCAACACTTTGGTTGGTCAAGGCGGGCGGATAACCTGGGGTCAGGAGTTTGAGACCAGCCTGGCCAACATGGTAAAACCGTGTCTCTACTAAAAATACACAAATTAGCCGGGTGTGATAGTGCATGCCTGAAGTCCCAGCTACCCAGGGAGCTGAGGCAGGAGAATTGCTTGAACCCAGGAGGCAGAGGCTGCAGTAAGCCAAGGTTGCACCACTACACTCCAACCTAGGTGACAGGGCAGGACTCCATCTCAAAATAAATAAAAATCTATTTATTTATTTATACATAAATTAAACAGTCTCACTCTGT
>NW_012120999.1:176560-196197 GCF_000951035.1 Colobus angolensis palliatus
ATTTTTGTATTTTTGTTTTTTTAGAGAGACAGGATTTCACTATGTTACCCAGGCTGGTCTCAAACTTCTGAGCTCAAGTGATCCACCTGCCTTGGCCTCTCAAAGTGCTACGATTACAGGTATGATCCACCATGCCCAGCTTCAAACAGTACTTCTACAATCAGAGAAAAATTGTTAACCTTTACAAGTAGTCTTGTGAAAAAAATATAAAAATTTTTCCCACAAAGTCTTTTAACCCCCTTTCAGTGTGACTAGTATTGTTCTAAATTGTGCTGCCAAAAGCAGCTGTATTAAATTATCAGATGATAAGACTACAATCCTTGAATTTCAGGGCCAGAAAACAACTAGTCAATATAATATTCACCCAAGACTGTCAATAAGACAAGACAAATGGTAGGCTACTGCTATGAAAATATAAATCATCAATTACCCTTCCACCTCCTCTCAGTGGTGTCATGGGACACCTCAAAACTTTAATTACCCTCTTTTTCCCAGTTACCAAAACATCTCCACCCCTAGTACAACTAGCCATCTGAGGCTTTCAAGTTGTTCTTTGATCTGAAATATGCCAAAAGTTCATCAAACTACTGTTCACCAAAGTCTCCATCAGAAGTGCAAGCTTCCAAGATCATCCTTCAATATAAAAACATTCATTCAACACTGCTCTAAATATCCTCTAATTTGGCCCCATCGTCTATCTTTCATTTCCTTCCTAAATAACTTCCACTGTGTGTTGAAAATCATCATCTGCCATCAGCAGTACAGGGTGATTATTGCCTGGAACACTGGAGTGAATCAAATCTAGCACTGCCACTTCCAACTCTGTGACCAAGGGCAAGTTGCTAAACTTCTCAATTTCCTCATTCACAAAGTGAGACTAATAATAGTACCAATATTAAAGGATTATTATGAGGATCACATGAGTTAATATGTGTTTAGAGCTGGGAACAGTTTTGCTTTTGGCACATAGTAAGTGCTTCACAAATGTATTAAAATAAACTATTTTTATTTATTAGAACACTCATCTATACCCTCAACCTAAAACTTCACCTCATCCCCTGAGGACATGGCTTCTACTGAAGTGCTCTCAAATAAGGCTATTTTTTCTTCTACACCACATATAAGTCAGTGCCTGGAGATGAGTTTTTTTCTTGCTCCCTAATGTAGTTTCCAATATCTCTCTTCTCTTTTTTCCCCCAAAGATCCCATATTCTTTGAAGCATATGTAAGGGTAGATCTTACTACCCTTCAAAACCCTTTATTGCTGTACCTGGACACACTGCCTCATCCACTGATCTCAAGATCCACAGTCTTCTCCTTGCCACTAGCAGTCCTACCAGCATTCTTGGCAACTTCAAATCCCCATAGGTGCTACATTCAACAACACAATTCCACAGCTTCTTACCCTCCTTAAAATCATCCTAATTTTTGTTAAAAAAAAAAAAAAAAATGTGGGCTGGGTGCGGTGGCTTATGCCTGTAATCTCAGCACTTTGGGAGGCCAAGGCGAGTGGGTCACCTGAGGTTGGGGGTTTGAGAACAGCCTGACCAACATGGAGAAACCCTGTCTCTACTAAAAATACAAAATTAGGCTGGGTGTGGTGGCTCACGCGTGTAATCTCAGCACTTTGGGAAGCCAAGGCAGGTGGATCACAAGGTCAAAAGATCGAGACCATCCTGGCCAACACGGTGAAACCCCGTCTCTACTAAAAAAATACAAAAATTAGCTGGGCGTGGTGGTGCATGTCTGTAGTCCCAGCTACTCAGGAGGCTGAGGCAGGAGAATCACTTGAACCTGGGAGGTGGAGGTTGCAGTGAACCGAGATTGTGCCACTGCACTTCAGCCTGGGGGACAGAGCAAGACTCTGTCTCCAAAAAAAAAAAAAAAAGTCAGAAAAGAACTACTTCATCTTCCTACTGTCATGTCCAACAACTTACATGCATTATTTGATTCCACTGTTTCTGCTTCCTTGCCTAGCATTCTCTCATTAATCTACTGTTATCAAGCACTCCACTACAATAGTTCATATTTGAGTCATCAATAACTCAACTCCAACCAAAGGCAATGGCCAACTTTTGCTCACATCTTACTCGACTTCTCAGCAACATTTAAAACCAACTTTCAGGACTACATACTCTCACCGCTTTCTCCCATCCCTCTACTACTAACCGCTCTTCTCCAGTATCCTTGACTAGATCTTCTCTTCTTGGCTTCTAAATGTTAGAGTGTTCCAGATCTCTTTCCCCTAAGTCTTCTCTAAATTTTCCCTCTTCATGGATGAATGCATCCAGTGCCATGGCTTCAACCATCTAAATGCTGTTGACTCTCAAAAGTTTATCTTCAGACCAGACATCTTCCCTGTGATCCAAACTCATATATTAAATAACTGACTTGACATCTTTATTAGAATGTCCAATATGCATAACAATTTCAACACAGACAGTATAGAACTATTAATCTCACTCCCAAAAAAATCAATTCCACCTCAAAGCCCCAAGCCTAAGAATCTACTTGATCCTTCTCTTTTCATCACACCCTTTGCCAGCAAGTCGCAACAGCTCCATCTCCCCAAATCTACTTTTCACCATTTGTACCGTTATTTTTTAGCCCAAGCCACCTTTATGTCACTCCTGGAACATAATGACTGCTTTCTTACTCATCTTCTACATTTTCACCTCTTATAATACAGTCCACCTTGTACTGAGCAACAAGAGTTATCTTTCTGAAATGCACATTAGATCATGTCACATCTCAACTTGAAGCTCTCTAAAGATTTCTCACTAAAAGTGAAGTCTAAAATTTCCACCCTGAACTATAAGGCCCTTAATGATCTTACCTCTCTACCTACCTCTCCGATCTTACCAATCTTCACCCTCAGTTGTTTTCTATATCTAGCTATACTGTCCTTCTCACCAGTCCACTAACAGGGCAGTTTATTTCTCAGCCCTTTTCCACTTGCTTTTGCTGGGAATGCTGTTCTCTCAGGTCTTCTCATGGCTCATTTTCCAATATTCAGATCTCAACTCAAATGACTCCTCCCAACCAAGGACAACTGCTATCAAGCATATTGTTTTATCCTCTCCATAGTATATATCAATACCTGGATTTTAAAAAAAAATCTATTGTCTCTATCCTCACCCAATGGTGAGGATTAAAGGATTAAATTCTCCTTGAGAATTAAAGCTCTTGTCTTGCTCACATCTGTACCCTCAATACCCAGAACTCCCTTCCAGGCACACCAATGGCAGTCAAATGGTTTTTGACAGACTGAATAAAGTCTCCATAAGAATAACCAGAAGTAAATTATATTTTTTACCTCTGGTATTAAAGACCAGAGCTGATGCGCCTGCTGATGTATTGAGCATCCAGACAGAAGACAAACAAGAAATAAAGGAGCCTATCCTTGCTTTTAAATAATTCACAATGAATTGGAGGAGGAAGAAGAAAACAACATAAGCCCCAGATACTAAAGATAACTGTTTACAAAGCCATCTATGAATAAACTTACTGTCATATAACATAAATTATATATATTGAGGGGCTATAAGTGTTGAGAATATGATAGAATTAGGAAAGGCGTCCTTAAAACAGAATAATTTTGTGAGGTATATATTATCAATATCCTTTTACAGATGAGGCAACAGAGGCTTAGGCAGATTAAATAATCCACCCAAGGTTAAAAACTAGGAAAGGAGTCAGGTTCAAGCAAGTCTCCTAATGTCAGAGCCCATTTTCCTCAGGAAATCATGTTTCTGCCACTTCCTTATAACAAGAGCTGACTATTCTGAAAGATACATCTAACAGAAGTAAGATTAGAAACTAAAAAAAAAAAAAAAAAAAAGGAGCTATCAAGGGCATTTAGAAGTCTATGCAAGATTCAACAGCAAAACTCCACCAATAATAAATGTTTACCATACCTTGGGTCTTTGGGTCTTTGAATGATAAAACAGGTAATCAGTCTACCAAGACAAAACAAGCTGGTACCCACAAGACACTAAGACTGATGAAATGGAAGCATATAAAAAAATAAGCAGTTAACAAAGGAGTTTTAAATTGTATTCAAAATATTTTTAGAATTGGAATATTTTAAGAAATTTCCATATAAGCTTTCTACTTCATTAAAATCCAAGCTGTCCACTCTAAATGGATGTTATTTACTAACTGCATGAAAAAAGGATGTTGTGAATGTGAGTATACACACATGTACATGCATGTATGTGTGTACTCATGTCCTTGTATGTGTGAACAGTCATCAATAAATATTTGCATTTAACATATGTGATTACAATAGGAATAAATTCATGGAGAGGTATTTTTTTTTTTTTTTTTTTTTTTTGAGACGGAGTCTCGCTCTGTCGCGGCCCAGGCTGGAGCGCAGTGGCCGGATCTCAGCTCACTGCAAGCTCCGCCTCCCGGGTTTACCCCATTCTCCTGCCTCAGCCTCCCGAGTAGCTGGGACTACAGGCGCCCGCCACCTCGCCCGGCTAGCTTTTTGTATTTTTTTTAGTAGAGACGGGGTTTCACCGTGTTAGCCAGGATGGTCTCCATCTCTTGACCTCGTGATCCGCCCTTCTCGGCCTCCCAAAGTGCTGGGATTACAGGCTTGAGCCACCGCGCCCGGCCGAGAGGTTTTTTTAAAAATGGAATGAGCATGGAAATTAGAAAAGCATTAGAGAAGAGAAAGCAAATAAACCAAGGAGGCTATGTCAAAGATTAGGAGATCGCAAAGATCAGATGTCATGGGACGTATACGATTATTAAGAAGCATTTACATTACTATTTTGGAAATTAAGGCCAGGCATGGTGGCTCGCGCCTGTAATCCCAGCACTTTGTGAGGCCGAGGTGGGCAGATCAATTGAAGCCAGGAGTTTGAGACCAGCCTGGCCGACATGGTAAAATCCCATCTCTACTAAAAATACAAAAAAAAAAAACAACAATTAGCTGGGCATGGTGGTGGGTGCTGGTAATCCCAGCTACTTGGGAGGCTGGGGCACAAGGATCACCTGAACCTGGGAGGCACAGGTTACAGTGAGCTGAGATCACACCACTGCATTCCAGCCTGGGTGACAGAGACTAAGTTTAAAAAAAAAAAAAAAGAAAGAAAGAAAATTAAATCATTTTTCTGTCTGAGAAAGTAGCTAATGTGATTACAGTGGCTGGAGGGGCAAACTAATAGCTTGCACATAATGTGTTCCTACTTCATGTTTGGCATGTTTCATGGGAGAGCCATCAGGACTTGTGTAGACATGCAAGGCTCTCCCAACTGGACTGAGGGCAAAACCCCTATCTGAATCATCTTGCATTTCCCCATCAAACTATGTTGAGTTCACTTGATCTAGTGGGGCTCAGTGACTAATAAACTGAATTGAACTAAAGTAAAACTCAGAATGGATCTGAGCTGAAATAAATTGGAATGGTCAGGGATGGACTTACTTATCCTTCAAAATTTTGTTTCTTTAGATATCGGAATACTTTAGTAACTTCTGCTGTGCCTACAATGAACTTGGAGCAACAGCTTTCTTTTTACATTTTTACTAGCTGCACTTTCCAAAAAGCCTGTAATATACTCAACAGAAGTATTATCTACTTTACACACAAAAGGACCTGACTCATAGAGAGGGGTAACGTTATTTTTCACAGGGTTACTTTTCCACTGCTACTACCTCAAAGGGAGTCAGTGAAACAGAAGGGATTTGAACTCAAAGTCCAACAGCATTACTTTTCATCATTGAAGTTCATTTTGAAATATTCAGTAGTAAAAAGAAAATTATTCAATGTGCAAATAAACATATTTGATAGTCCAAAAGAAAAGAAAACCACAAACCACAAAGATGACTGCTATTGCATCTTTTTTGTTTGTTTGAGACAGTCTTTCTCTGTTGCCCAGTCTGGAGTGCAGTAGCATAACCTGGGCTCACTGCAACCTCCACTTGCTAGGTTCAAGCAATTCTCCTGTCTCAGCCTCCCAAGTAGCTGAGATTACAGGTGCCCACCAACACACTCAGCTAATTTTTGTATTGTTAATAGAGATGGGGTTTCACCATGTTGGCCAGGCTGGTCTCAAACTCCTGACCTCAGATGATCCAGCTGACTTAGCCTCCCAAAGTGCTGGGATTACAAGCATGAGCCACCCGTGCCCAGCCATATCTTTTTCTTTCTAAAGGTAAACAGAGAACATGATTCTCATCACAAGGTACAGAAAACAATTCAAATATATAAGCATCTGTTGTGCAGTATGGGTAGGGATGATTTTGAAGAATATTCATTCTTAGTCTATTTCTACTATTGTGTTCATTATCCTAATAGCTTGTATGTGGATGATTCTACCTTGTCAAAGACAGCAAATAGGGCTTTCTTAGTCATCCTCAATAGTCCACTTAACTGTCTACCACAAATATTCTAGGTCCATCTGTCATCACAGTATTTCATTTCACAGTAAACCAACTTTTGTGAAGGACTCAAAAGGTATGTGTTTTAACAATTCAATCAAGTTTGTTTTCTAAACAGGTTTGTCTTAAAAAGTGAAGGTTGTTTTCAGGATCATTTAAGTTTCAGACCTCATTTGTTGATACCTTATCTCTCAGAAACTTCTTTTTCAACCCAAACAAAACTCGTTATCTAATCAAAGGTTTCAGTGGCTATTATTGTGTCAACAATCAAGACCCAATTATTGAGTAAGATCCTTAGAAAAAAGAGTCACAAATAATTGTTAATTGATTTTTTTCTTATTTTACCATGGTAATTAAAATTTTTATAATATGCAATATGACTTGTCTCGTAACTACAAAAAGGAAAAGTAAAATTAATCAAATGTTTTGCTAAGTTAGCAAACATTTAGCAAACATTGCTAAGTTAGCAAAAAGTTAGGAACTGTCACTTCAGTCAATCTTTAAAAATGACTTCAAATTACTGTGGCTCACACCTGTAATACCAGCACTTTGGGAGGCCGAGGTGGGCAGATCACGAGGTCAGGAGATGGAAACCATCCTGGCCAACATGGTGAAACCACGGCTCTACTAAAAATACAAAAATCAGCTGGACGTGGTGGTATGTGCCTGTAATCCTAGCTACTTGGGAGGCTGAGGCAGGAGAATCACTTGAACTGGGGAGTCAGAGGTTGCAGTGAGCCGGGATCGTGCCACTGCACTCCAGCCTGGCAACAGAGAGAGACTCCATCTCAAAAAAAAAAAATAACTTCAAATTAAACATGACACATGGAAATGAGATGGTCACTTATAGTTTAAATATAAAGTATGTGTGTGTGCGACGAATTATGGGGTCTTAGTAAAAACCTTGTTGGTGTAAGTAGAGGTGTGCTCAGGTTAATGATATACTAAGCAATATATTTAAGAGGTTTAAGGATTAATATGCCAGTGAGCTCACCTTGTCTGCCAACCAACTGGAAATAAATAAGTATCCCCCATGTCAAAGACAAACAGAAAAGGAATGAATTTCCATTAATATACATACCAACAGAGAACAAAGATTAAAAAAACATTTTATTCAAACTGCTCTAAAGGGTATAATCATCTCGGTCTTGACTTTCACAACTCAACATATTCATTAAAGATAAATCAAGATATCCATTCTATCATATAAATACAATGCTGATAGCTTTGACTGGTAATATCAAGGTCACATATTATCAAATATCACTGCACTATTATCATCCCTTTTCTTCATCATTAAAGACAGACATAATAAATCGTAAAAACGGGGCCCAAGTGAAGACAGAAAGAATCTCTGTTAAAGAAATAGATTTTTGGAAGTTAATCCCAACTAACATTTCAGAATTACTATGTGCCAGACATTATTCTGAGTGCTTTATGTCAATTATTTCTCATAATGATTCTCTTATGTTAGTACTCTTACTACCTCTACTTTACACATAAAGAAACCAACCAAGATGAAAGTGGGGTTTTATAAACAGGAACTCACCAAAGAAATTAACCTGGGCCGGGCGCGGTGGCTCAAGCCTGTAATCCCAGCACTTTGGGAGGCCGAGACGGGCGGATCACGAGGTCAGGAGATCGAGACCATCCTGGCTAACACGGTGAAACCCCGTCTCTACTAAAAAAATACAAAAAACTAGCCGGGCGAGGTGGCGGGCGCCTGTAGTCCCAGCTACTCAGAGGCTGAGGCAGGAGAATGGCATAAACCCGGGAGGTAGAGCTTGCAGTGAGCTGAGAACCGGCCACTGCACTCCAGCCCGGGCAACAGAGCGCGACTCCGTCTCAAAAAAAAAAAAAAAAAGAAAGAAAGAAATTAACCTCACCTTAAGGTGATTTTAAAAGAAATTAAAGAAATTATGGTTAGTTATTAGATACTACCTAGAAGAGGAAAAATAGAGTTTCAGGTAAATGGAGAGAGGAAGTGGAAAACAGGAGATAGAGGAGAAAAAAGAAGAGGAGGGATAAAACTAAAAAAAAGAATCTAACATCTCACAAACATTTCTAAAGAACATTCTAACAATCTTAACAACCCTTTGAGATAGGGATTAAGGGACTGACCCTATTTTATACATGAGAAAATTAAGGCGCATAAAAGTTAAGTGGCCATCCGAAATTCTGAACTCAAATATTTGTGATTCTAAAGTCTGTGCTTGGCTGGGCACAGTGGCTCATGCTTATAATCAAGGCACTTTGGGAAACTGAGGGAGAAGGATCTCTTGAGCTCAGGAGTTTCAGATCAGCCTGGTCAACATAGAAAAACTCTAAGACCCTGTTTAAAAAAAAAAAAAGAAAAAAAAAGAAAAAACTTTAAAAAACAAAAATGTAAATAAATAAAGTCCATGCGTTTTTCCATAAGTCATGCTGCAAAAGAAAATAAAATTAAGGGCCAGGCGTGGTAGCTCACACCTGTAATGCCAACACTTTGGAAGGCGGAGGTGGGTGGATCACCTGAGGTCAAGAGTTCAAGACCAGCCTGGCCAACACAGTGAAACCCTGTCTCTACCAAAAATATAAAAAGCATCCAGGCTTGGCGGCAGGCACATATAATCCCAGCTACTTGGGAGGCTGAGGCAGGAGAATCTCTTGAACCCGGGAGCTGGAGGTTACAGTGAGCCATTGCACTCCAGCCTGGGGGATAAGAACAAGACTTCGTCTCAAAAAAAAAAAAAAAGAAACATATCAATTTTTTTTTAATGAACATTAATATATTTTATACCATATTGGGCAGATTCATTCAACTCCTTAGTGGATTTTATGTGTTGGTGTGTGTGTGTTTCATGTCAATCCCATACTGCTATGATTTGAATGTGTCCCCAAATTTCATGTGTTAGAAACTTAATCCCCGAATTCATTATGTTGTTTGAGGGTAGGGCCTTTGGGAGGTAATAAAGATTAGATAAGGTCATAGAGGCGGGCCCCCATGATGAAACTAGTGGCTTTGTAAGAAAAAGACGACTTGAGCAGACACACACCCTCCCTCTTGCCATGTGATGTCCTTCACCATGGTACTATGCTGCAAGAAAGCCCTCATCAGATGTCAGCACCCAGAACCAGGAGCTAAACACATTTATTTTCTGTATAAATCATCCCTGTTGGTATTCTGTTATAGCAACAGAAAATGGACTAAGACACACATGGAAATTGCAGCTTCTAGATCCTATGTGATTTTAGTCTCAAAACATTCTAGGGCCTCCAGGTTGAATGGGGTAAAGTGGAAAGCTGGACAACTAGACTGGATGGCATGGAAGTGAAGTAATGTCCAGAGATGACCTAGAACAGATCAGTGCCAGCTTATGTACACAAGTAGAATAACTCTGGCGGCAGCTCCTAGTTCTGTGCAGCCCACATGAGTTGAAGGAGACTCCAGTTGGGACAAAAGGGGACAAGTTTCCCTCTCCACAGAGAGGGGCTTTCAATAATTTCACTTAGTCAAGTGGGTTTGGATTCAAGATACAGGGAAAGAGATCTAAATCAGGAAACCAAGAAGAAGCCAAGTTTGGACAAGTAAAATAGGAGGTTAAAGGGAAGGCTATGATCCTAAAAGCACAGGAATAATTAATAATAAATCTGGAGCAGCAGCCAAAAAATTTCACACTAATGGGTTGGTGGAACAAAACTACTACTGTGATTTACTTGTGGCTTTATTGAGGACTGACCCAGAAACTCAAGAGAGGCTGAGTTTGTCCACTTGGGGCATGAAGAACTTCATCTGAAAACAGTTAAGCAAGACAGGAATTCAAAGGAAGCCTGATGTCATAGAACACACACTTGTGAAAAATTATGATTAGGTTACATGAAGTTAATAAAAAATTTAGAGCCAAAGCTAACTAAAGAAACACTCAAAAACAAAAACCAAATCTGCTACAGAGGCAACAGAAGATCCAATTCCTCTCATGTAACAAAATATATAAGAATATTATCAAGGACAGATGGAATCTGTTGTCAATCTAAGGGCAAGTTAGCAAACTAAAATTCAAAAGCCTCATATTGTGTTGCCTAAATTGACACTTGAAAATGTCACAGATGTCACACTGGAATTAAGGAACTTTAAATGGCAGGTCAAATAACCAGGAATGAAATCTGCAATGTCATGTTAAATTAGCAGTTGACAACCTCCACTTTAGGACAGGACAGGTGAAGACTAACAGACCAACAGGCTACTCAAAGAGAAGTGTTTTGTGTTGAACTGAGGTGAAAGCAAGCAAAATAAACACCTTAGAAACTCACTTATTTTCAAGAAACATGAAATAGTTATGGTCTTGTGTTTGTTTGATTTACCATCAGGGGCTTGGAATAATGTGCCGGGAAAATATCTACTCCATCCTAATACATTGTGTCTTTACATAAATATAGGTGAAAAATTAAAATTAAATATCAATATATCTTTTTCCGGAAAGCATCCTCAGTACCATAATGCTTACCCATATATTCTGGGTGAGCAGCACTATTCACCCTCATCAATTCCAATAAACAGTCTTTGGTAAAGTCAGTGTTCATCAGTAGAAATGAAACTTTATAAAGAATCTAAGGAGACAGCATAGTTCTTATAAAAATGAAATTAATGCCCTTATTAAACAATAAAGTCATGTCAACTAAATCACTGTTTGATATATTGAATTTAATGCATATTGTACTGAGTTATTGAAATAAAGCAGATGGTGTATAATATTTAGCACGTTACTCAAAATGCCATTCCTTAATATAAAGATAGACAAATTCTTTTTTTTTTTTTTAAACAGAGTCTCACTCTATCACGCAGGCTGGAGTACAGTGGTATGATCTCAGCTCACTGCAACCTCAGCCTCCCAGGTTCAAGTGATTCTCTTCCCCCAGCCTCCGAAGTAGCTGAGATTACAGGTGCCTGCTGCTATGCTCAGCTAATTTTTGTATTTTCAGTAGAGATAGGGTTTCACCATGTTGGCCGGGCTGATCTTGAACTCCTGACCTCAGGTGATCTGCCCACCTCGGCCTCCCAAAGTGCCGGGATTATAGGTGTGAGCCACCACACTAGGACCAAGATGGACAAATTCTTATGCTATGTGCTAGAGGGGTAAATATCAAGCTACTAAAGAGTATCAACACACTGATTACAATGATTTCAAAAAACTGTAGGTACATATATAAAAACAGACTAAAAAGAAATATAGCAAAATGCTAGTAGTAATTATATTAGGGAATTATGATTGATTGTTCTCATCTTTTCCTGATAATTTTTCTAATGTGATTAATCTATTTCAATAATGGGAAAAAATTGAATAAAAATAACTTTCTTATGGAATTATAAACAGATTTTGAGATCATTAGACAGGCTTACAAGATATACTTTCTGGTTCTAAATATCAGTGTTCTTCTAAAATGCCTTCAGGCAAGTCTTTATACAAGTTCTATTAATGAGTATTGCAGGCACATTGCCCCATTAGCTCCAGGTCCCAGAAAAAAAAATATTTATCAAAAAAGTCAATGTATAATTAAAATTTTTATATTATTACTTCTGCTACTTTTACTCAGTTTATCCGTTACAGCGCTCTTTAATCCACAGCCTAATGTAATAACGTCTTGCCAAGGTTGATGAAAAGACATAAAAGGAAAGCATTAGCAATATTTCCAAAAATCTGGTGCAACCTAATTCAGAAGGAAAATTCATATTTTTACTATCCACTTTAGTTACCATTCTCTTACATTAGGTTAAGCAACTAGTAACAAGTATAACTCAAAACTACTGTTAATCTCACAAAGTATATGCTAGTAACTTTACAAACACTAAGAACTATACTAATTAAAAGGCTTTGTGGAAAAAGAAAGAATAAAAATAGTGAATTCTAATAAAATATAAAAGGATGAATTTGATAGAGTAGAGCAGTATGGCATGTGATTTACATATTGAAAGCAAAAAGAAAATGGGGAGACTAGATAGAATAAGGATCTTGGAAGTATTTATATATACTGTTATATCACTTATAGTGGTATAAGTAAGAGATACTCAAAAAGCAAAAGAACAGATACCAGATACAGATACCTTAGAAGCACGTCGCAAATTCAAGTTACAGGTTATACATCAGAGAATAATCCAATTGCTAGAGTTTGGAATATAACGAACATACCCATCATTGGTGTCCTAGTCCATTTTGTGGTACTATAACAAAATACCATAGACTGGGTTATTTAAAATGAACAGAGATGTATTTCTTACAGTTCTGGAGGCTGGGAACTCCAAGGTCAAGAGGCCTGCATCTGGCAAGGTCTTTCTTGCCGCCTCATCCTAAGGCGGAAGGCAGAAGGAAAGAGAGCATGCACAAGAGAGCAACAGGGGACTAAACTCTTTCATAACAAAGCAACTCTCAAGAAAATGAAACTACTCCCTCAATAATGACATTAATCCATTAATGAGGGCAGAGCCCTCATGAACTAATCACTTCTTCTTAGGCTTCACTTCCCAACATTGTTGCATAGGGGATTAAGTTTCCGACACATGATTTTTTGGAGGGACACATTCAAACCATAACAGTTGGTTTTACCAACTTTATCTAATAATATTATTACCTATGTTTGTATAAAAGCCATTTTTTCAAGTGCTTTCACATGGTTGTCTCTTGATCCTTTCCCAAATCCACTAGGGTAGGGGAGAATTACCAAGGGAAAACCAACTTTATCAGGGGTAAGAGTCTAAACCAAAACAGTTTTCTAACCATGCAATGCTCATTCTATTATAGCACATTGCATTCAATTACTTTAATGGTTCCAGCTTACGTGATTCCAGAACACAATGAACACTCATTAATTATGTATTATATGAATGAATTTTGATCCAAAAAAGTAAATAAGAAGGAATACAATTGAGGCTAGATATGCCCTGTGCCTCATTAGTACCATGTGATCAATATGCCACATCATAATAAACTACAGCTTGACTCTCCAAGGTCTCTTGTTCCCATTTGCTGAAAGATAAAGACTTATTTAGAACAACTCCTAGCTGACTTAGTAGTTGTATCAAATAATGAGGATATCTATTCTGAAAAAAATGTCATTCCTTCATCATATTGAGAGATCTATGATCTATCAGGCCTATGTGACAGACACAACTCTTCAAAGTTGAGAATAATTCAAATCTAATCTCAAAAGCTAACATCTTACTACACACTAAGATACCCAAAAAATGGGGAATAAACCTTGAGCTGTCCTTGATTTTTTTAGCCTCTGGGTGGTCCATGATCCCCACCATTCCACAACTAAGTTTGAACATTTTTCTTGGTTCTTTCCTCTTACTGAAGAAGCAGATGGATGTGCCCAAGTAGACTGACCAGGGGGTTAAATCCTGAATGACCTTTATTACAATCTGAGCACTCAGATATCTACTTGTCTCAAGTCAATAATCCAATGTCCTTCAAATGTTCTATTGTAATAGTGCTTAAATATTCTTTGAGGTTTTGAACATTTCAAGCCATTTCCTACTGGAATTTCAGAGGGAGAGAGAGAAGAATCATATATGGCAGGTCTAAGACTCCAAATGGCAGAAATTTTTCTGCATGACACCAGTCTAGAAAAGCTTTGTGTAGATGTGGGATTTAGGATGCTTTTGGGGTGACAGACCTCCATTACAATCAAAATGTATTCCGTATTTCCTTCTGAAATGGGTCTAGTTAAGAACCACCTAATTAGTGAAGTAACACTCAAAAGGAGGTCTTTTTAAACTGCTCAGATTTCTGCCTCCATGGAGCTTCCATTCCAGATCCCAAAAAATATGCCTCACTCCACCCCACCCCCATCCCACACTCCAGCCACCTTCCCTTTAGTGAGGTTGTTATTACTGCAATGTGCTATAATCCTTTAGTCTGTCGGAGTAAAGTATTAAGAACCAAAGTGGGAGGGAAGCCACACGTCCCAGGCCTAGAATTCACAAAAGAACTTCTATTTACATGGCTAAAATTATTTTCAAGTTAGACCACATACAAATTGTATTTCTGTGGTTGTTGTGAAAGCATTAATATGCTACATGCAAATGTTAAAAAGTCTATTTTTTTTATAACTCAGTTTTGGCACTCATTTATATTTTAATATACCAGAAACCTCAAAATTTAGACCTGGGTTTCTACCCCTGGGGTTCCTCTCCCTTTACTTCTGAGAGATCTTTGTTAGAATCACACTGATCAAGTTCCTACTACTGAGGTGCTTCTAAAGTCAAAATAAGGGGTTGACAGTGAGAGACCTTATCTAAATGTCAAACTAAAATTATAGGAATGCTTAAGGGATTAAAATTGTAGGTTATTTTAAAATAAAAATTATTTCTTGCATGTATGTTAGCAAAATATGAAGTCCTAGAAAATCCACAGCACTAATAAAGAAGACTTGAGCTACTAGTAATGTGACCTCAATCAATTCCTTTTAACATTTCTGGGCCTCTAACATCTCAACTATCTCGAAAAAGGGGCCTCAACCAATTAGTCCCTTCAAGATCTCTTTTAACATTAAGACCTATTTTGTCAATAATTATAAGAGTTTACTATATAATATTTTTCTTTTTTTTTTTTTTTCAGACAGGGTTTCACTGTTACCCAGGCTGGAGTGCCGTGGTTATTGACAGGAGTGATCATAGCACACTGCAGCCTTAAATTTCTAGCCCCAAGCAATCTTACCACCTCAGCCTCCCAAGTGGCAGGGGCTACAGGTACATACCACAATGCCAGGTGTAAAAATTTTTAATAATTTCAAAAAAAAAATAGAACAAGGTAATCTCAAAAATTATTCTGAAACCTTCATAAAGATCTTATAATAATTGTATGGTATCATGAAAACTGTCCCTTTGGCTTGGCTGTCATTTGCTTCACATAATGCCTGGGCTACAGGAAAACTATTTTAACACTCTGAGAAGATTAAATAGTTAATCCATTGGGAAACCAATTTGAATCCACAAATCCCCTTTCCAAAGAGAAGCAGTGAAAATAACAACAAACAACTTTGTTTTATTTTGAATAAAATTGTCCTAATGATATACAGTAAACAAATACTATTATCTGCCATGCATTTTTATTGGTATGTTTTTCTTCTTAATCTGAAACTCAGATTATGTCAGGCCACATGTGATTTTGACAGAAAGCAATTATTTATAAGTCCAAGACTCATCTTTGAGCATGTCTTGGGGAAAAATACTTACAATAATGCATATTCCAAGTCAATTTATTTAAGGAGAAAGAGATGAGAATTGGAAGATTGGGCATATTACAGTATTAACTGCTAAGATAATTTCTGCTTTCATGGTTTCACCAAACTGGAATTTCTAGTGCATCATTCACTACCCCATAATTATGCATCAAAATATTAACCAATTAGCAGGTAAGATGGCAAGAGCTCAAGGGGTAGTAATAATTAGACATGAAACCTGAAGTTCCATTGAGTCCCAAATAACAAACAGGTCCACTACTTAATAAATCATATCTGAAAAACGACTATCAACTCACATTTTGTAAATGAAATTATTTCATTGACTTTCTACTTGCATTATATGCTGGCTTTTCAGTCTACTCTCTTTCATTTCCATTATTTCCTCATCCAAACACAAAGACATATAAGTAGGGCATGATATAAGTAATATCCTCCTAATGCATGGGAATTTTGTATGAAATATGTCTGGACGTGGGGCACAATTTTTTTTTTAAATCATTGTCTGTGAGAAATGTATGAACTAAAAAATGTCATTGAGAAAAATAAAGAGAGAAACAAAAACTCAAATCTAACAATTTTCTTTCATTTCTGGTATGTGCTATTGATTCTGTTGTGTGTTCATTCCCACATATTTCATGTGTTTAAAAAGCATTGTACTGCTAGATCTAAGCTCCATGAAAGCAAGGACAACATATGTCATGTTTGTTGTGGTGGGAAAGTGTCTGGCATGTAATAGGCACTTAAAGATTTGTTGCATTAAGGATGAAAGGAATAAATAACCAAACACCAAATAACCATCTATTTCCATAAAATAAATGTTTCTCGGAGGTCTTACTCATTTGCTCCCATATTTTTTTAACATTAAACTGTTTTGAATAATTTACCTCACATGTATATTTGAGTTTCAACTTAAAAGATCCTTATTACATTGAAAATAATAAGTCAAATGTTTTAAAAATATTTGGAAATATGTTTCAGAGCACAGCAATAGATATCAGAAACCTGAGTCTGAGTTCCAATTCTGTTACTTAGTGGCGAATAAACCTTGAGACACATTTTTCTCCTCTATAAAACAGAGATAATAATAGCTGCCCAGGCTATCTCATAGGATTGTAATGTAGAGCAAATAAAATATTGTTCATTCGTAGTATAACCAGAATGGGACAAAGAGATCATTACAGCCTACATGTTTCTTCTTCTGTAATAAGGATACCTAAAGAAATTATATTATTAGGAAAGTCAAGCTTGAAATATTAAAATAGTTCCTTCCTGTTAATATAGAGGCATTGTTAGTGCCTGCAGTTTGACTAACAACAACTAAAATCATATTTAACAGACTGCACATGAAAAGTTCTTACAACTCTTAATATCTTTAGGTTGACAAACAAGCATTGGGAAAAAGAAAAGTATAGTGAGGTCACATTGCAAATAAGTGCTAGTGACAGACCTAAAACCGAGCTTCTGAATGTCCAAATAGCCCCTAAGCCTGCTGAGCAACGCCACTCCTTAGAGTGCTTTGGTAAGGTGAAAACCCAGCAAACTGAAACACCAATTAGACCACATTACACACTAATACAAACTCACTGCCAAGGATAGGTACAGTTCTCTGATAAAGCCAGGCAAGGAAATTTTAGTTTCTACATACAGCGAATAACACAAAAACACAAAGGTGCTTTCTGTATCTCCCATTTTCACTAAACTCTTGACATATATTGCAAGTTAAAGTTATTGAAAAGGAAAAATATTTCAAAGTTATTGTGTCAGCAGAGATAGGGAAGAGAGACACATCATCTCACAATGTATTAGATTTAGAATGTGAAATGTTTAACTTTATCATTTTGAGTTAACTATTCGATTCAATTCAGTATACTTAGATAATAAGAATAGATTCTACATTGTACTTTATTGTTCATTTTTGTTGGCGACATCTATCTAAGCCATCCATTCAACTTACCACATTTCCTAGGAAATCAGCTACCTGATTATTGAGTCTAAAATCCATAACTTCCTACACCCATGCACTCTGAGGAAAAGAAGTGTTGCTGTTGAATCACATCTTACATCTCACATATATATACACATATACTTCTGTGCGTACATGCATATCCACTCTAAAACCAGACACCCAATATTTTGGTATTTTCTTAATCTAAGGATGTGATTAGTCCATGATGGGATGTCTGTGAAAAGTTTTATTCTAAATGTATTCCTCACATCTTTAAGTTGTAGTACAGTGGTATCCAATAGACACATATAATGTGAAAACTAATTTTAATTATATTTTATTTAACTCAATGTAAGCAAAGTGTTATCATTTCAACATATAGTCAATGTAAAAATTGAAATATTTACATTCGTTTTTTCGGAGTGAGTCTTTGAAAGCCAATGTATATATATTACACTTACAGTTCTAGTCAATATGTACACTAAATTTTCATCAGAAATACTTGTATCACTATTTCAATTTCAAAACTTTACTGTTGAAAAAGTAGATCCAAGTTGTTCGAAACATACTCAAAAGTTTCTAATAACTAGATGAAGGACCAGTTTTTAAATTTAAATTTTAACTCATTTAAATTAAATAAAATTAAAAATTTAGTTTCTCAGTAGCATTAATCATAATTCAAGCACTTAATAGCCACATGGGGTTGGATAGCAAGGGCTATTATCCAAATCCATATCTATCTCAATGAAAGAAACACCACAGAACATCTCAAATATACTGCCAAAAGGTATTTTTGGAAACTGAGTAAAAATTGTTCTCCCTAAATGAGAAACTTTCTGTTTAACATCTTTCTCCCAAAGCTTTATATAACCCATTCACTTATCTTGAGAAACCTACAATAGAGTCATCAGCTTTAACATACTGATAAGCCTCTAACAAAACATAAGCACCTCTAGGATGCATTTCCACAATTATATTATTCCTTAAAGGAAAAAAGCAGGTCAAATGTTTTTGTTGATTTTGTATATAGACATACAATTTTGTATTGATTTATTTATTCTGCTGAGGAAAGCTGTCACAAACTGAAGGGTAGGGTAACAGGATGCTGGAAAGATTTAATTTGAGGAAATATTTTAGTTAAGTTCAGGTCCTGTCTTAGCTGTATCTTTCCTGGCAATATCAAAATATGAATAACCTGTAAAAGTCATTCATTTGTAACCGAACTAACACAAAATCAAGAACAGGCAACTGACCCAAACCTAAGCGAAACTTTGCAAAGCTATGTTCTTGCCTCTCATCTCTGCAGGGTTAATGGTTAAGAACTTGGTCTATTGAGTCAAGCTATCTGGGTCGGAACTCTGGCTCTCTCATTTGCTACCGATTTAACTTTGGATGGTTTACTTAATCTTTCTGTGCGTCATCTGTAAATGGCCATAACAATAACAGGACCTAAGTCACAGATTGTTATGAGGAATAAACAAGACTTTACATGAGATAAAACATCTTAACACAGCACTAATCCTGGCACACAGTTTAAGTCAAACTATTATCACTACTTTTAGCCCAGAAATCAGGATAACAGAGATGAGGATATATCTTCAATAAATAATGGTTATAAATGAACAATATAAGTCCAAACACTTTATAAATACTAAAGTGCTATATGAGCATAAGCTATTTTTATCCTATATAAAGTAAGTTTACAGGGTAGCTCTGTTCAGAGAACAATATGTTTAATGAAAGAAATCCCCGATTTAGCCAGGTGCAGTGGCTAATGCCTGTAATCCCAGCAATTTGGGAGGGACGGCTTGAGCCCAGGAGTTCAAGACCATCCTGGGCAACATAGGGAGGCCCCATATCTATAAAAATGTATAAAAATTAGCCAAGCAAGGTGGCACATGCCTGTAATCCCAGCTACTCAGTAGGCTGAGAGGATTGCTTGAGCCCAAGAGGTTGAGGTTGCAGTGAGTTATGATGGCACCACGACACTCCTGCCTGCGTGATACAGCAAAACCCTGTCTCAAAAAAAGAAAGAGGAGAGGGAGAGGAGAGGAGAGGGGAGGGGAGGGGAGGGGAAGGGAGG
>NW_012120999.1:196322-198014 GCF_000951035.1 Colobus angolensis palliatus
AGAGGAGAGGGGAAAGGAGAGGGGAAAGGAAAGGAAGAAGGAATCCTGAATTCAACAAATTGAATCTTTGCAATGTGGCTTACTAAGTTATGTTGAAGTTTTTATAAAGCCTTTCTCCAAAAATCAAACCCACAATCATTCACCTAAAAAGTCCTAACATGCACATCAAAACAAAATACAAGTTATTTATCAGTCAACATCAGTTTAGGGTCATCCATGTCTCTACAGGCAAAGAAGCATCGGATTTAACAGAATGGTCAACAAACTGCCTTTTGATAGTCCAGAGAATTCACACATAAAAATCTCAAATTTCTAAAAACAGGCAAATCGTTTTCACTAATACTGTATGCACCTTCTTCACCTTGATCAGCTCTCCTAACAAAATTGCCCCTTATTGGGTTTTTTGTCTTTTTCCTTCCCCTTTCTCCACCCCGGTGCAGTCATTAACTGGTATTAAAGGGCTAAAAGAGAGGTAGTAGCAGTGAATAGGAGAAACAGACTAATCTAACAATTGGATAAGTAGCCCTAGAATAACCAAGGCCTAATTAAAACTTCAAAAGCCTTCTAACAGGTGATTCTCACCAGTCATAAAACTGTCACCTCCCTGGGTGGAAAAAAAAAACAACTTAAAAACTCATTTTATTCAAGTTAATTAAAGATACAAAGTATACAAAACAGCCATTACTATGCCCATCCCAAGATGTGTCACTAAAATAGTAACTATAGAAATGCTTAGAGGGGAGAATTTTTAAAATAATTTTCTGGAAAGACTACAAGACTGGGAGATTGTTAATAATTTCTAATTTCTTGGAGTGTAGATTTTTTTTATAATCCTTAAAGCATAAATAAAGGAAGAGAATTAACAGTAGACTCTCAGAGCTGTGAAAGTCACGCACTTACTCTAGAATGAATGCTTCATTAATTTTTCACACAGTGTGATGATGTTGCAATTTTCCATGAGCAACTATCAGAGCTTTCCTTCTTGATAAGTATCAAACCAGCCTAAATTACATCGAATACTCGTGCCAGTCATTGGCAGAAATATAATTTTGATGTACCTAGTATTTCCACTCACACCCTGGCCTGTGTAACGTTACGATTACATTGCATCCACCCTGCCTAACGTCAGTATGTTTCACACAGTCACCCCTTTCACCCTTCTCTGGCTAAAGAGTTTTCTTCTTTCTGTAGACCTCTTCCCGGTAGATTTTACCTTAAATTCCACTTCCATTCAAACACCCAAGAGGCCAGATCTGTCTCTTCTACCCACACGCGAGGGCATATCTAGATTCTCGTGATGCTGAAAAAGATGTCCCATTTGCACAGACATCAGAACCCGAGTGGGCGCGCGGCGGGCCCTGTGGTCGCCGGCGCTGACAGTCAGATGCTTTGTCTCCTGCCTGGGAAGGCCGGAGCTGCATGGACACGTATGACAGACATTCTAGAACTAATAAAGAAGAACACCACAGCCCCGCGCAGAGGCAGCTCCTCCCGGACAGGCGATAGCCCAAGGCGGCCAGACCTGAGGCGACTGATCCGGCGAGGGGACGGAGGAGAGTGACGAGGGCTTTTCCCCTGGAGAAGTCAAGACGCCCCCCAGGGACCGGGCGCCGAGCAGCCGCCAGCCACCTGCAAACACAGACGGCGTGAGGGCGGCGCAGTCTCCCTGCCAGCACCCGGCCGCGCGTGCCA
>NW_012120999.1:198704-287732 GCF_000951035.1 Colobus angolensis palliatus
CCCCCAGCCTGCGCCCCGCCCTGCCCTCGGCGGGACACTGCCTGGCGCTGCTGGGCAGGGAGGAGAAGGGGAAGGATGCCTGCGGCCGGCTGCCCTCGCCCGAGGGCGACCAGCCTGTGCGCCCTTCCAGGCTCTTCTGGGAGAAGGAAGCAGCCTGTGCACGCGCTGCTGCCAGGTCCCTTCTCAAATCGAAGCTTGATTCTGCGGCGCGCCGGGAGCCAGCCAGCTGCTGCTCTGGTTCGGCTTTGTGTCCCACGCATATAGCCTTATTGTCCTGTCTGCAGCTTGGACTTTGACCCCCATCCCTAGCCCCCAGCTGAACGCTCTCCCTCCTCCCTCCCAGGAGTCGATCATTCATGCTAAACGGACTCCCGGGTTTGTCCACTGTCTCTGGACAGCTGGGCTGTTGTACAGTCCATCGCCAGTTTACCAGCTCGGGTGAGATACGGAAATGATTTACTCGAGACTCCTGAATGCGTTTCTGTTCAATCATTTGTACACTGGTAAATGAACTGCACCCTGGTACTGCCAAGTGTTCCCAGAACTGAATATATCCACCAAGACCTGCTGTGTAGTAAATCCTTCCAAACTGATTTTCTTTCCCTTCTGGCCTTTAAAAAGCACCTCCCAATCCCAGGATTCTCTCAACATTGACCCATTGTGGTTTCTGTTTGTCACTATTGTGCTTCCACATGCCTTCAGATAGCTCTGTGGAAACAGCCTTTATTAGCTTTGACACAGAGTATCTTTTGTGGACTGCTCCATACATCTCTATAAACAAACATATGGCTTCATACAAAATAGTATCATAGATTAAATGGCGCTATCCAAATAAAAGCACTACCTCAAATGCCTACAATCTACAATCACACACCTAATCACCTTGTTCAGCAGTGATACAGCAGCGTGGCTCAGAGAAGGCTGCAACACTTTGGGAAAAACAAGTGTTTGATGATTTAAACACATAGGAAGGCAGATGGGGCATGTAATTATAGATAGTTTTAAATTTATTCTGTCCCTTAATCTCACTACCCCTAAATCTTAACAGACATGTAACTGGGAGGTAAAGAGGGCAGAGATGCTGAGTATCCTTCTATAGATCAAATTGGTGGGAAAGCTCTCCTCTGGCTACTCTTTGAAGGGCCTTCCCTAGCCTCAAAATTTATCCATCAAAAAATCGGAGCTGCATTTCACCCTGCCCTGGCAAGCCCATATCTGGGTGGATCTGGACTGGCCACCTTGCTGCTTTTGTTGATGAAAGCTGCAAGGAAAGCAAGAATGGCCCAGCACATTTAGCAAGAAAACTAAAGAGAAATTTGTATAATTCAAGACCCTCTTAAAAAAAAAAAGTTCTTTTTATTTTATTTTTTTTTATTTTGAGACAAAGTCTTGCTGTGTCGCCAGGCCGGAGTGCAGTGGTGTGATCTCAGCTCACTGCAACCTCTGCCTCCCGGGTTCAAGCAATTCTTCTGCCTCAGCCTCCTGAGTAGATGGGACTACAGGCATGCGCCACCATGCCCAACTAATTTTTGTATTTTTAGTAGAGACAGGGTTTCACCATATTGGCCAGGCTGGTCTCGAACTCCTGACCTTGTGATCCACGCGCCTCAGTCTCCCAAAGTGCTGGGATTACAGGCCTAAGCCACCGCGCCCAACCTATTTTATTTTTTGAGACAGAGTCTCGCTCTGTCGCCCAGGCTGGAATGCAATGGTGTGATCTCAGCTCACTGCGACATCTTCCTCCGGGGTTCAAGTGATTCTCGTGCCTCAGCCTCCAGAGTAGCTGGGATTTCAGGCGTGTGCCAACACATCCAGGTAATTTTTGTATTTTTAGTAGAGATGTGATTTCACCATGTTTACCAGGCTGGTCTCAAACTCCTGACCTCAAGTGATCCGCCCACCTCAGCCTCCAAAAGTGCTGAGATTACAGGCATGAGCTGCCTCACCTGGCCAAAAAAAAGTTCTCATTTAAAATAACAATAGTGTGTACATATATGTCTCAGTAAGGGGAGTCACAAACACAAATGCCTGCAGGAGCCAGGCAGGTAGCTCAGAAGAGTGGAGCAAGGTGACTACTATAATAAAGGTGAGAACTATCACAGGCCCCTTCCAAAGGCAGTGGCCATCCTCAACTCTGGCTGAATATTGCCTTGATGAAATGCAAATCCAATGCAGCCAAGATTTTTGTTTCTTGTATGTCTGTTGCTTCTCAAGAAAAAGAGAAAAACAGATCTTTATGCAAAAACTCCTTAGTTTTAAACACCAACAACTAATTCAGCACAATATTTACATATGCAGCAAACCAGTCAAAATATGTCTCAGGCCAACTATAGTCCCAAGACACCAGGCTGGAATTTCTGGACAAAATATTAGCACCAATAATAGCTGTGGCTTTGGGTTCATATTGCATACGGTTTCAGGAAGAGTCAGTGTAGACTTTCAAATTCTCATTAATGACCTAGTCAGTAATTTTTCCCCAAATCTCTAAAGTTGTAAAATTAACATACTATTTTGTATTTAGTTCAAATTCATGTATAGCTACTATGACACCTTTCCTTTTGACTCCTGTAAATAATCTTAATTTCAAAAAAGTTCCAAGGGCAGAGCTTTTACTGCAAGAGTGGTTTAAGTCCTATTCCAATCATTGACTCAATAAATATTTTAAGTGATTATATGCAAACAAAGTGAGGGACAACAGTGATTTAGAGAAGAATAAGACAATGTCAGTACTTACAAGGAGTTTACTGTCTAGCACAGGAAGATATATTTGAAAATACGTAAGTGGAATAACAGAAATTACAAGAGAAATATGATGAATTTTACCTGGAAGGGTAAGGAATTCTTCAGATATAAACTGCTCGGGATGGTCTCCCTGAGTCCACTCTTGCCTTCACATTGCAGGAATAATGTCTTTTTTTTTTTTTTTTGAGACAGAGTCTCACTGTTACCCAGGCTGAAGTACAGTGGGGTGATCTTGGCTCACTGCAACCTCCGCCTCCTGGGTTCAAGTGATTCTCCTGCCTCAGCCTCCCGAATAGCTGGGATAATAGGCACGTATCACCATGCCTGGCTAATTTTTGTATTTTTACTAGAGACAGGGTTTTGCCATGTTGGCCAGGCTGATCTCGAACTCCTGACCTCAGGTGATCCGCCTGCCTTGGTGTCTCAAAGTACTGTGATTACAGGTGTGACCCACCATGCCTGGCCAGAATAATGTCCTTTAAAATGTAAGTCATTTATGTCATTTCTCTGCCTGAAACCTTCCAATGGCTACTAACCCAGATAGAATAAATTATTCTAGACTTTTTAAGACCTTTACACCCTGTCCCTGCCCCCAACTCTGACCTCGCATTTTGCCGCTCTATACTTTAACAACTACTTTTTGGTAAGACTGGTCTTCTTTCTATTTCTGGAACTCATGAAGTTCTTTCCTGCCTTAGGGTCTTTGCACTAGCTATACCCTCTCCCTGGAATGTTCTTTCCCCAGACCTTCCCATGGTTGGCTTTTTTTTTTTTTTTTTTAATTTCTAGGTTATCAGTTTAAATGCTATTTTCTCAGAGGGCTCTCCTGATCACCCAATCTAAAATAGCACCCCCACAAAGACCAGCTACCTGATTTGCACCACGCGGCGCAAAATGAAGTTGTGAGGGATCTTGTAAGAAAAGGAGGATAAAAATGGTATGAAAGGTACAAAAATAGAAAGCTTTTCCCCTTCCTTTAAGCTCTCTCATGTCATGGTGCTTTTTTTTTTTTTTTTTTTTTTTTTTGCTATTTAATGTCATTCTCCATAAAGAAAAGTTAAAGTTTTAGATTATTTCCATGACTTTTTCCATTCGTCTTTATAGTGTACAATGCTGGTTTTAAGTATCAATAGAAGAGTATTTAACTCTTACATGGGATTATAAAAATTATACAACTTATTTCATAGTTCATACATCCTTTTGTATTTATTCTTAACAGTAGAAACATTGCACAAAACTAACTCAACTGTTTTTATTTCATACACACATATGCTACTAACATTTCCTACCTTTGGCTTACAGATTATGTAAGGAAGAACTGAAAAGAAAGGAAACTACTCTGTCCCATCTTTCCTTTCCTTTTACTGACATGGTTTGGCTCTGTGTGCCCACTCAAATCTTACCTTGTTTGTAATAATCCCCATGCATCAAGAACAGGACCAGGTGGAGATAGTTGAATTGCAGGGGCAGTTTCCACCATGCTTTCTGATAGTGAGTTCTCATGAGATCTGATGGTTTTGTAAGGCACTCACTCTCTCTTGCTACCCTGTGATGAGGTGCCTTCTGCCATGATTGTAAGTTTCCTGAGGCCTCACCAACCATGCGAACCTGTGAGTCAAACCTCTTTCCTTTGTAAACTACCCAGTCTTGGGTATTTCTTCATAGCAGCATGAGAAAGGATTAATCCATTACATCATCACTTTTGGAGTTAATGGCTGGCTGCTACAGGAAGTTATGAAAGAAGAAAAGAATAAGACTGGGTTCTTTGGTCATCTTTCAGAATGTCATTGCCTTCTTTTTGCATTGGAAGTGTTAAAGTAAACTATGGCCTGAGAAGCACTCTGTACTTCTATGTTTGAGTCCTTGTTGATGAACTGTAACCTAGCTTAATAGACAAAATTTAAAACCTAACTTGGTAGCATGCACCTGTAACAATAGCTGAGTGTTGGCCAATCCCAGCAGGCATACTTCAACCACTCATAGACTGCAGAATGTGCAAACTGCATTCAAATAAGGCAAACACCGAGTAGTAACCAATCTCACTGTTTCTGTACCTCACTTCCGATTCCTGTACATCACTTTACGTTTTTTGTCTATAAATTTGTTCTGAACACGAGGCACCCCCGCAGTCTCTGTTAATCTGCTGTGATTCTGGGGGCTGCTAGATTCGCAAATTGTTCATTGCCCAATTAAACTCCTTTAAATTTAATTCGACTGAAGCTTTTCTTTCATCAGAAGCAAGTTCTGGTTTGAGAGAAGCATGGCTTCTAAACATATAGGTATCCCTGCTTCCTCCATGGAAGACATAGAACATTTATTGCACACTGGCTTTGAATCTCACTGAATTCCCCAGGGTAGTGATTCAACCAGAATTCCATGCTCATGAGGGATCACAAATGCTACATAAGAATGGCATGGCAAGGAACAGAGAACATGCATGTTGCACATATGTCTTCTGCTTATTCATATGTCACAGTGCCTGATCAAACCACACTTATAAAACACAAGTCCAAAGATAAAATTACGAATTTCAAGACAATGACAGCAGAACATTATTAAACCAAGAGTGTGGCCCTTCTGAACAGAAGGTTCTGTGTAACTGCACTGATCTCTGACCCTGTACGCCCAGTTACGTACTATCATATCAGTCTCTTATTTCTTCGTAGCCCTTATCACTAGCTGATATTGTCTTATTTTTTGTTTGTTGTCTGCCTCCCTGCATTTGAATATGGGATCCAAGATAGCAGGGATCATTTCTGCTTTATTCACAGATATTTCTGTAGTTCCCTCAACAGTCTGACATGTAATTTAATGTCTGACACATATTAGGGGTCATTAAATATTAGCTGAATGACTATATGTCTTTGGACAAATATAAGCCCTTTCTAGTCTCAGTTTTTTATAAGTAATGTACTTCCAAGCTTTTTGAATTGTTTAGGGGTTTAAAGAGCTTTGTTTATCATATGTAAATCACAGCACCAGCTCCCAGTAAGGGCACATCAAAACTAATTTTATAATAAACATTTTTGCCCAGCATGCTGGCTCATGCCTGTAATCCCAGCAGTTTGGGAGGCCGAGGCAGGTGGATCACCTGAGGTCGGGAGTTTGAGACCAGCCTGACCAACACGGAGAAACCCCATGTCTACTAAAAATACAAAAAATAGCCAGGCGTGGTGGCACATGCCTGTAATCCCAGCTACTTGGGAGACTGAGGCAGGAGCACTGCTTGAACCTGGGAGGCAGGGATTGCAGTGAGCCGAGATCACGCCATTGCACTCCAACCTGGGCAACAAGAGCAAAATTCCATCTCAAAATAAATATTTGTATAAATACATTGTTTTTTAAAGCAGGTACTGATGCTGCAGCTGCACCTGTCTTAGGTACATTTGGAAGAAAGATTCATTACAGCACCTACTGTAAGGCAGCCAAAAAGAGGCAGTTGAAAAGAAGCTACAGCATGCATTAGTGTAACTATCTCACTAGTTTTCTCCCTCTAGGCCATCTACCCTGTGTTTTCTAGTTTCCACATTCTAATCAGTCATTAAAAGTTATTTGACTCTTCCTTTTGGCTGCTAGCAGAAAGATGAAAAGAAAAAGATCTGATTATAATTTTGTATGCAAACAGCTGGCTTTGGAAAAGCATGCCTAGACAACCATCCCTTCAGAAATATTTTTGGAAAAATCTTTAGAAAACTAACCCTTAATGCCACAATCAGAAATATCAGTTTTCCTTCAGTGATTATTTATGAGTCTGTGTGTGTGTGTGTGTGTGTGTGTGTACATTTTCCCCACTAACAATGAAAAGCATTTACATGCACAGGGCTCTTTCATCATGCCAGTGCATGGAGCTAAGTGCCCAACAAGTGTTATTTCACTTAATTCTCTCAACAACCTAGAAGGTGGGTACATTTATTTGTTTGTTTGTTTATTTATGACAGGTTCTGGCTTTATCGCCCAGGCTACAATCCAGTGGCATGATGACGGCTCACTGAAGCCTCAATATCCCAGGTTCAGTGATCCTCCCGCCTCAGCCTTTATTAATAAACTTAATAAAATTAATAAACTTAATAAACTTTATTAATAAACTTAATGAAATTAAGTTTACTAATTTTGTGGAGAGGAGAATTCACCACCACACCAGTTCCACCTACTTCCCAACACACACCACTACCACCACCACCACCACTGTAAGTTAATGGTAGAGATAAATTAAAATTCAGGTATCTTGACTCCCTTTTCTGAGTTCTTTGTCCTTCACTGTTAGTTTCACTATCATTTTATTTTTGGGACTTAGAAAACATCTCAGCCTGCGGTACAACAAGTGTTTGCCTGTGAAGAATATGTGCTGAAATAATGAGATGATCTTAAATTCTAATAGTAGTAATTTATCTTATAATAAAAGCGGTTTAACATTTTATAAACTCATTTTAATGACTCATAACATTACTGAAAAAATCACACTTTTAACTATATACATATTTTCTCTTTTTATTTTTATTTATTTTGAATAGGGTGGGAGCTATTTCTGGGTTGGATATAAGGGTTTGAGGAAATTTATTTTCCTTCTTTGCATCTTCTTATACTAGTTGAAATTTTTTAAATAATATAAATCACTTCTGAAAAGCAGTGAAATTCTAAGAAAAAAAGACAAGAAGCTCAACTTTTATTCATTAAGAATAAACAATTAGATAAAATTTAGATTTCATCGTTCACATTTAAGATCAGAGTTTGAAATCTAACTGAATTTAGGGACGTGGACCTGAGTTCCTTGTATAAGGGAAATTCAAAGAATAAAGCCTCCCCTCCAGTGCTTTGGGCATTTATTGAGTTTGCAGCATATGTGTATTGCAGGCAGCTTGATTACCCTCAAAGTACTGGCCCAGTTAATTGCATTCAAATGCAAATTACAACTATTAAGTCATGCTGGTTCTGAGCCAAAATCTCAAGCCAAATTTGTAAGAGGAGTATGTTTTTTTCTTAACTGTGCAGGACCAAATCTGAGAGGCAGTTTGGAGTAGTCATTCATTAGAACTTGATTCTGTGTGTGTGTGTTGTTCTTTTTGTTTTTTTTTTAATTTTTTTAAGAATATTATAGAACTGAATCACTGAAAGATAATTTTATGAGCCATTTTTAAGAGAGAACATTTCACCATTTACCACCCCTTCATCTTTTATTTATTAATCAATACCACCATTCTTTCCCCCTATCTGTTGATTGGAGTTCCTGCCTTTTTTTTTTTTTTTCTTTTTTTGTCCTAACCATTTTCTTTTCTTGTTACCGCCACATGGATACTTTTCAAATTCTCATGGTTCTGGATACCCTGTGTCAAAAGATTAATAAAGCCCTAAATTTTTCATCTGTATTCTATTTCCAAAAACCTCTATCAATTAAAAATATAAAGTTGTCTTTTAAGTTGGGGATAATATATATTTCCCTAACTTCTTCACTGAACATGTGCTTAGATTTACCTCCCCTCAAAAAAAAATTTTTTTAAGCTACAGTAGAGTAACAAAGTCCTAACATCTAGATACCTCAATATTCCCTATGCAGATACCCATTTGGTAGAATTGATGCTTTTTAAGCAAAAATATGCATGTTATCTGTCTAAGATGCTTTACCTAACTCAAAATAAAACTCTGCTTTCATCTCCTTGATTGATTCTGAGACCAGTTATTTCACAGTAGGCTCTACCAAGGAAGCCTTCCCAACCAGGGGAAACTGATGACATTTGTATTGATTTTATAATGCTAAGCTACTCCTCTAATTTTTGCAGTCGTGCAAAGTGAAAAACCATTTCTGACAGAAAAATTGTTGTTAAACTCCCTTTTTGGCCCAAATGACTCTTTAAAGGACTTGTTTCTAAATGCGATGTTAACAATAGGGATTAAAAAAAGATATGGACACAGTAAGATGTTGATGGACAATAAATTAACAACAAGATCATGGCAGCACCTAAACACACTTGCTTATGCACGTACCACCACCACCACCACCACCACAACAACAAAAGGTGTTTTTTTGATGTCAATGAGAAGTCAGGGGGTAGGTACAGTGTTCATAGTACAGGAGTTTAGACTAATAGAAAATACAGGAAATGCTTTAAACTTTGTGAGTGGAAGAGTGATAAGACAAAGGCAGGAGTTTTTAAATGTGTAAAGTAAAATAAGATTTTAAAAAGGATTATGAATCTAGTACAAGTCTATGATATGGATTGGGGACACTCAGGTCACCAGATCATACTGTCATACTTTTTTAGTTATGACATGGCTTGAACTAGGCTTTTTCTTTTTCTTTTTTTTGAGATGGAGTCTCGCTCTGTAGCCCAGGCTGGAGTGCAGTGGCCGGATCTCAGCTCATTGCAAGCTCCGCCTCCCAGGTTAACGCCATTCTCCTGCCTCAGCCTCCCGAGTAGCTGGGACTACAGACGCCCGCCACCTCGCCCGGCTAGTTTTTTTGTATTTTTTAGTAGAGACGGGGTTTCACCGGGTTAGCCAGAATGGTCTCGATCTCCTGACCTCGTCATCCGCCCGTCTCGGCCTCCCAAAGTGCTGGGATTACAGGCTTGAGCCACCGCGCCCGGCCCTTTTTCTTTCTTTTTTTTTTTTTTTTTTTTTGTGACAGAGTCTCACTCCGTCTCCCAGACTAAGTGCAGTGGCACAATCTCAGCTCACTGCAACCTCCGCCTCCCAGGATCAAGCAATTCTCCTGCCTCAGCCTCTCGGGTAGCTGGGATTACAGGTGCATGCCACCATACCCAGGTAATTTTTGTATTTTTAGTAGAGATGGGGTTCTCCATGTTGGCCAGGGTGGTCTCAAACTCCTGACCTCAAGGGATCTGCCCTCCATCTCCTAAAGTGCTGGGATTACAGAAATGAGCCACCATGCTCGACCTGAACTAGGCATCTTAATAGTGAATATGGTAAAAATGGAGAAGTAGAACTTATAAATGAAAGACATTCTAAAAGGAAAAATGAATAGGAATTCGCAACACAGGAGAAGAATGATAGGAGGTTAAAGTATTAAATTTCCTGCCATTGAAAATGCTCAGTCATAGGCTAGAAAAACACTCCCTGAATATATCATCAAAAAGATGAAAGCATCAACTAGGAAGGATGAGGGGGAAATGTGAACTAAAGGGCCTCTTGAAGTTCTTCCAATCGGATTACGAATTTATGAGTGGTTTTAAAAAATATTCCTAAATCTAGGCAATTGAGATATTAGGATATTAGCAGAAACAGGATATTAGATACTAGGATATTAGCAGAAACAGGCAAGTTGAGTGGGAAGAAAGGAAAACTCGTCTGATAAGAAACAGAAAGCATATGGTAGAAAGAACACTTGGGTTGGAAGTAACATGACAAAAATAAAGGCAGAACAAGAGCATCAAGGTACTAGACGAACCCAAAGGAATGAAGACAGGGAAGGAATCAGTGGATCTATCACATCAGCAAAGCTAATTGTAACTGTGAGAGAATAGTTTGAATAGGACAGGGGAAAGAAAAGCCAGGTGTCTGGCCGGGTGTGGTGGCTCATGCCTGAAATCCAACTCTTTGGATTTAAATAAATCATGGAAGAAATAAATAAATGAGGGAGAAAGGGTAGCTATTTCTTTGAATAAGAGTATACCAATTAATAAATATAGAAGGTATGGTGGAAATAGAAAATCACTATTAGGTGAACATCCCAGTAATAATTTTTATAGACAAGAAATAATTGACAAATGTTAAAATTAGTGGATGAAAGTATTATGAGAAAAAAGATTATCATACTGTCAACATATTTTCCCTAAGATGTTTCAATGAGCCCAGACCAAAAAAATAATTTTCTAGTGGAGAAACCTGGCAGACAACATCTCAGGTATGAAATCAAAGTTAATATCATTGGTGATAAGACATATGAGCATCCTGTGCCTCTTAATAGGATGCACTTTGAAGGGTACAACATCACTTCTCTGATATTCTTGCAAAAAATGCATAACCTCAAACAAATCTTGAGAAAACATCAGAAAAACTCAAACTAACAGACATTCCACAAAATAAATGATCGGTTACTCTTAAAAGTGCCAAGGTCTTGAAAGACAAAGAAACAGTCACAGATAGAAAACTAAGAGGACATGACAGCTAAATGCAAAGGGAGATCCTAGATTGGGTTCCCTGGAACAGAACAAGGACATTTTGTAAACAAATGCTAATATTCTGGTTTGATAATTATGGCATACTTACATAAATTGTTATATAAGGGCCCCTGGGCATATGGGAACTGTGTGTTCTATTTTACAACTTTTTGTAAGTCATTTTTTTTAATAAGTTAAGGCTGGGTGCAGTCACTCATGCCTGTAATCCCAGCACTTAGTGAGGATGAGGTGAGAGGATTGTTTAAGACCAGGAGTTTGAGACCAGCCTGGGCATCATAGGGAGACCCAGCACTCCTATTCTCCCCGTCCCTTCCTCCCTCCCACCTTTCCTCGCGTCCTCTCTTCCTTCATCTTGCTCTGTCACCCAAGCTACAGTGCAGTGGCCCAATCTCTGTTCATTGCAGCTTTTATCTCCCAGGATCAAGCCATCTTCTCACCTCAGCCTCCAGAGTACCTGGGACTACAGGCATATATCACCACAGGCATCCATTTTGTTGTTTGTTTGTTTGTTTGGAGAGACAGGATTTTGCCATGTTGCCCAGGCTGGTCTCGAACTCCTGAGCTTAAGCAATCCACCTGCCTTAACCTCCCAAAGTACTGGGACTACAGGCATGAGCCACTGCACCTAACCACTACAAAAAATTTATAAAAAATTAACTGGGCAGGGTGGGGTGTACATGTAGTCCCAGCTACATAGGAGGCTGAGGAGGGAAAATTGCTTGAGCCCAAGTATTTGAGGTTGCTGTGAGCTGTAACTGTGCCACTGCATTCCACATTCCACCCTGGGTGACAGAGTGAGACCCTGTCTTTAAAACAAAGAAAAAATAAATTAATGTACACACCTATACTTGTGTGTGTATGTGTATGTGTATACACAGTCATGTGTCACTTAATGATGGGGATACATTCTAAAAAATGCATCTTCAGGTGATTTTGTCATTGTACAAACATTATAGCATGTACTTACACCAACATAGACCATACAGCCTACTACACATCTAGGTTGTGTGGTGTATATAGCATGTCACTATACTGAATACTGCAGGTAATTGTAACAAAATGGTAAGCATTTGTATATCTAAACACATCTAACCATAGAAAATGTACAGTAAAAATATGGTATAAAAGATAAAAAATGGTACACTTGTGTAGGGCACTTACCATGAATGGAGCTTGCAGGACTATAAGTGAGTTGCTCTGGGTGAGTCAGTGGGTGGTGAGTGAATGTGAAGGCCTAGGACATTACTGCACAATACTGCAGACTTTATAAACATTGTATTCTTAGGCTACCGTAAATTAATAAAAATTTTTCTTCAATAAATTAATGTTAGCTTATTGTAACTTTTTAACCTTATAAATGTCCAAAGTATAGTTGTTAGTAATATTTTAAACTTAGAAAACTATGTATGAAAAGTATTGTACTATGATAAAATATAAGTTAGAATTTTAGAAAGAACATAAAACTATGGTTTTTAATAGTACTTACATATTTTGGTTATTCAATATTAAAATATAAAGATATAAATTTTATTTTTGTAGGACATAAAAAGAACTATTAACTCAAACCTCAAGCTGTTGCCAGAACTAATGTGTTATCTTCTCAGGAGGTGCCTGTCTCCAACCTGTCCTCTCCTTAATTCATCCCACACATTAGCATCTATATACCAGAACAACTATCAAGTCACCTGTGAATTCATTTTCTATCATCAAGACTTTGGAAATATTTTTCTGAGTATTTGGTTTAAAAAAAAGAAAAACTAGTGACTGTATAAAATCAAAATACTAGTAGTGTTGTTAATAGTGAAAAATCTGCATGGGTCTGCAGCGACCTCAATTCTTGTCTCCTTGGAAGAAAGAATTCAACCGAGGGGCATAAGGCAGAGTGAGAAACCAAGGCAAGTTTTAGAGCAGGAGTGAAAGTTTATTAAAAAGTTTCAGAGCAGTACCAGGTGCATTGGCTCACGCTTGTAATCCTAGCACTTTGAGAGGCCAAGGTGGGTGGACTGCCTGAGCTCAGGAGTTCAAGATCAGCCTGGGCAACACAGTGAAACCCTGTTTCTACTAAAATACAAAAAAAAAAAAAAAAATACACACACACAAAAAAAGTTTCAGTGCAGGAACAAAAGTAAAGTACACTTGGAAGAGGGCCAAACCAGCGACTTGAGAGATTCATGAGAATAGTTTGACCATTGACTTGGGGTTTTATACATTGGTATTCTTCCGGTGTCTTCTGTTATCTCTTCTCCCCGATTCTTTTTTTGGAGTGGCTGTCCACATGTGCAGTGGGTTGCCAACACTTGGGAGGGGCCACATGTGCAGTGTGCTTCCTGACATTGTGCACGTGCTCATTGAGGCATTTTTCTCTTACCAGTTGAGTGTTCCTATAAGGTCATAACCAGTTAAACTCTGTCATTTTGCCTCTTAGTGCGTATGCATGAGGTCACTCACCCAACTCCTGAGATCTTATCGGGAAGCTGTGGATTATCAGTTTCAGTTGTTTCTGTCTGTTGGGAGACTGCCTTTCCCTGTTGCTGGCTGCAACCAATTATTATTTTAGAGGCAGTTTAACCACCACCTGACCATCACCTGATGGTCGCCTGACATTCCTGGTGGGGCAGGTGGTGCCTTCTCCTGCCTTGCTCATGTCTGCTTGATTACCTACTATAATGGTGTCATGTGCCATATACACATGTATTTCTCTAAAACACTTCCACAAATATCAATTCCTTACTACTCCTACTAACTTGATAAGGAATCCATAGACTAGTGTAGTTTCAAAATTGAAATGAAAGTATAGTTTGCAAGGCTGGGCGTAGTGACTCATGCCTGTAATCCCAGCACTTTGGGAGGCTGAGGCAGGCGGATCACAAGGTCAGAAGTTTGAGACCAGCCTGACTAACATGGTGAAACCCCATCTCTAAAAATATATATATAGTTTGTTTCTAAGCACTGTATTTGCCATCCCCATACCTGAAATTTCCATGCTATTTTCACAATTTCCCTATCCTTGTAACAGTTTGACCCTCCTCTTTAAACTTACCTCCACTTGGATCACTTTCATAATTCTTGTTCTTTATTAAATTCATGTCTTCTCAATGTATTATTTTTTCTGTCCTACTTGGCAGTAAACTCCACTCACTTGACTCTAACCTCTAGCAAAGTACAGATTCTGCATCCTGTTCCCTTCTTGGTGTCCAGTGCTTGCTATAAAGCAGTAGCCCAAAGAGGGTGTTCTATAACTGTTTACTGAATAAAAGGATGAATAAATGGCAACTTCTTCAAGCCCAAACGTTAACTAACATGAATATTAGTTAAGGAAACACTAGCTACTCTTGGAACACAGTTTTATCAATTAAGCGGCAGCACGTTTTACTGCACATCCAGGGTATGTAGATGTGCCCATAGGTTTTATTTTGATCCTGCTTATTTTAAATCTGTGAAGCAATTCAGAGTAACACACACACACACACATACACAAAAGGAAAGTTTCACCACACTAAATATCTATCATATTCTGGAGTGAGATATTAGACTCGGAAAAAGTCTAAATATAAATAAATATAATAT
Organism: Colobus angolensis palliatus; assembly: GCF_000951035.1. Taxonomy (NCBI): domain Eukaryota; kingdom Metazoa; phylum Chordata; class Mammalia; order Primates; family Cercopithecidae; genus Colobus; species Colobus angolensis. Next base: position 213,149 of record NW_012120999.1, read on the forward strand.
AAATAAAATTATAAATTTAAATATAAATAAAATTCTATGAGTTTACATAGAATAGTATGCAAACATGTGAACCATGATGGATTATTATTTTTGATTGCTTGTCACAGCTTCTTGTAGTCCTCATTAATGCATATTTGATGTTTTTGGCAACATCATGCATCAATAATAATATTCTCTAATTATTTTAATTTCCTAATTAATCTAAACACCACATTATTTTGTTTTGCTTTTACTGGTGGGTGGGTGGAGTGCTTTAAAAATGTCATGTCTTGACAGGCTGGGGCCTAAGCCTGAGATAGAGGCCAAGGCCAGGATGGCAGTGCCCAGGCCCTGTAGGTGAGGTCGCTGGTGCTATCTCCAGAATGTGGCACGCATCAGACCCTGAAGGAGATGGACTTTGAGAGGGAAATCCACTTGGTAACCATGAAGAAGAATGGCTACAATGCTCCTTACTCTCCCAGCCACAATGGGTACTACACTGTATGCCCTTCTTGCTGGAAAGTAGAGCCAAGTTACTGGTATTCCCAAATCCACAAAGTGCTACTGCGTACAACAGGTACTCTATGAGAAAGCTTTTGCTTTCTCATAGGCTTAATTTCAAGGTGGCAGATGATGACAAATTCTCCAGACTGCACAATGTTGCTTTGAAGGGTCAAGAAGACCTTTGTTCTCTCCTTGGAAACTCAGACCAGTCCTAAGGCTGTCTGAGTTGGAAAGCCATGAGCAACATGTGACCTGATGCCCTGTAATAGTAACTGTTATGGACTAAATGTTTGTGTCCCCACACCTCCCCAATTAATATGTTGAAGTCCTAACACCCAGTGTGATAGTATGAAGGGACAGGGTTCTTGGGAGATAATTAGGGTTAGATGAGGCCATGAGGATGAGGCCCTCATGATGGGATTAGTGCCTTTGTAAAAACGGACACTAGAGAGCTTGCTCTCCCTCTCTCTGTCTCTGTCTCCCTACACATGCACAAAAAGGTATGTAAGGACACAGTGAGAAGGTGGCGATTTGCAAGGCAGAAAGCAAGCCCTCACTAGGAAATGAATAGGCCAGCACTTTGATCTTGCATTTTCCAGCCTCCAGAATTATGAGAAACAAATTTCCACTGTTTAAACCACCCAATCTAAGGTATTTGCTATGGCAGCCCAAGCAGACTAAAACAGATTTAGGTACCAAAAAGTGGGGTACTACTGTAACAAATATCTAAACATATTTGTGCAAGTGGCTTTGGAACTGTGTACTGGGTAGAGGCTGGAAGAGTTTTGAGGCACATGTTAGAAATATGGGCATTAGTGATTCTTGTGAGGTCTCAGATGGAAGTGAATAACCTGTTATCAGAACTAGAGGAAAGGCAACCCTTGTTATAAAGTGACAAAAACTTGACTAAATTGTATACTATTGTTTTGTGGAAGGTAGAACTTACTTGCAATGAAACTAGATATTTAGCTAAGGATATTTATAAGCAAAGTGTTGAACGAGTGGCTTAGTTCTTCCTGATTGCTTATAGTGAAATGTGAATGGAGAGAGAGGAATTAAAGAAGGAATTGTTACACACAAGAAAACCCAAAACTTGAAGATTTAGGAAGTTCTCAGCTGACCATATTGCAAAAATAAGAAAGCATATTGTGAAAAGCATACCAGAGGTGTTGCTAGGCTATCACTTGTTAAAGAGTTTATGGAATTATACAAAGAGAAACACTGCAAGTTTGAACTGAAGGGGATGGAGATGGGATGAAATAAAGGAAGGCTTTTAGACCTCTTGGATTTGATAGGATGGGATGATAGTGCCGTTTGTCTGCAAACATGCACTATTCATCAAGAAGAGGCAACAATGAACCTGAAGGTGATTAAGAAGGTGATCAAGGCCACTACCTTAGTTTCAACCAGCCAAACAGCCTCTGCCTAAAGCTGTTGGGGTGGGACCCTGACCTGGAACCAAGGAGCAATGCAGCCACCACAGTGCACCCAGAGAGCAGAGCATCAAGCAAAAGAGGATTATCCTCATGCCTTAAGATCTAATGAAATTTGCCTTACCAGGTCTTGAATTTGCTTGGGACTTGTCATTCCTTTCTTTCTTCTGAAATAACCATTTTTCAGTGGAAATGTTTATCTTATGCCTGTTCTACCATGGTATTTTGAAAGCATATAACTTTTTTGATTTTACAGGTTCACAGCTAGAGATGAATTTTGCCTCAGTATATATCATACCTCCAGTTTCATCCATATTTTATTTAGATGATATTTAGATGAGACTTTGAACTTTAGACTTTAGAGTTGATGCTGGAATTAGTTAAGTCTTTTGATGCTATTGGGATGGAATGAATGTATTTTGCATGGAAGACAGACATTTATTTTGGGGGACCAAGGATGGAATTTAGGGACTGAATATTTGTGTCCCCCACCCCCAAATTCATATGTTAATGCCCTAACCTCCAATATGATAATATTTCAAGATGGGGCCCTTGGGAGATAATTAGCATTAGATGAAGTCATGTGGATGTGGCCCTCATAATGAGATTAGTGCCCTTATTAAAAAAAAAAAAAGGAAGGCAGACCAGCTCTCTCTCTCTCTGTCACTCTCACTCTCTGATGATAGAAAATATCATCAGGATATTAAAATATCCCTATCTTTTAGAAAGAGGTCAGAGGGGAAACCAGAGAGAAGATTTGAGGGGTATTACAAGTGATAAAGCTTGAACAGATTATCAAACTCCAAATTACTCATGTGATGATGCCTACTCATTTGGGAGGGAAAGAAGGAGATCCCTCCCTCCATACACAAAAATTAATTTTTAGGGTATAAAATACCCACATATAAAAACCAAAACTACGTAAGTATTAGAAGTAAATATAAAATATATGATACAAGTCAAAAGTTTTTAAAAGAAAAGCTTGACAAGTTGAGTACATAAAGTTTTAAACTGCTACAAAAAAAGACAACTTGAACAAAGTTAAAAATAAGTGACAAAGCAAAAGATTGCTATATATGTATTACAAAGGGTTCATATACAAAATATGTTTTGTTTTGTTTTTGAGACAAACTCTCACTCTATAGTCCAATCTGGAGTGCAGTGATGCAATCATGGTTCACTGCAGTCTCCACCTTACCAGCTCAAGGTATCCTCCAACCTCAGCCTCCTGAGTAGCTAGGACCACAGGTGTGCAACACCACATCCAGCCTCTGTAGAGAAGGAGTCTTCCTATATTGCTCAGGCTTGTCTCAAATTCCTGGGCTCAAGTGATCCTCTCACCTTGGCTTCCCAGAGTACTGGGATTATAGATGTGAACTGCTGCACCCAGCCCAAGAATAGATAAAGCTCCTACAAATCAAAATGAAGAGACCAAAAATAGTTTACAGAATGAGCAAAAGATATGGGCTGACCATTCACAAAAGAGATCATACCAAACAACAACAACACAAAATGGTGCTCACCTTAGTAGTAATTAGGAAAATGCAAAATAAGGCAAAAAGTCAGTGGCATTTTTGACCCTTTAGATTGTTACTAATAATGGCTTTCTGATAGAATCACAAATGTTGGCAATGTTTGGCACTTCTGTGCCAAACGCTCTTCCCAGTGTTTTCCATATATTAATTCATTTAATCCTCACAGTAACCCTATGATTAGGTGCTATATTGTCATCCACATTTTACAGTTGAACTGAGGCACAATGTGGTTTAGTAACTTATACTGAGGTCTCACAGCTAATAAGTGGCTCTAGAGTCAACGTTCTAACCATTTCATTACATTGTCTATCAACTGGTAGCAACCTTTCTGGATGATAATTTGGCTGTAATAAAAACTTTTAAATAAATACACACTCAGACATACAAACTGTGAATTATTGAGTAATCTGCTCTCTGGAATCAGAGGACTTAGGCTGGAGTATGAATCCACCTAATACTACCAAGTGCAAACAAGTCACTTCACTTCTCTGAGTTTCAGAATTTTTATTGTATTTGTTTTTATTTTTATCGATTTAGCAAGTACAAGTACAGGTTTGCTACTTAGATATTTGCATAATAATTTTCATTTTAAAATGAAAATTCTATATGATTGCATTGTGAAAATTAAGAGATTATATATATTAGAAAAACTTTGCAAATCAAAAACGCTTTAAGACTTTCTCTTATCTTACTGAATTTTTGTATTTTAAGAAAGCACTGGTGCTTGAGTTTTTGAATTTACTGAATAAAAATATTTCAGTGGAAAGCAGTAGTCTTCTGAATTTCTTTTTTTTTTTTTTTTTTGAGACAAAGTCTTGCTCTATTACGGAGGCTGGAGTGCAGTGGTGCGATCTTGGCTCACTGCAGCCTCTGCCTCCCTAGTTCAAGTGATTCTCCTGCCTTAGCCTCCAGAGTAGCTAGGACTACCGGCACGCGCTGCCATGCCCGGCTAATTTGTTTTGTTTTGTTATGTTTTGTTGCATTTTTAGTAGAAATGGTGTTTCACCATGTTGGCCAGGCTGGTCTTGAACTCCTGACCTCAAGTGATCCGCCTGCCTTGGCCTCCCAAAGTACTGGGATTACAGGCATAAGCCACTGCGCCCAGTCAGTCTTTCTGAATTTGATGAGCCCGTAATTTAAAAAAATTAAAAAATCAGTTTTGGAGTTGGTCATCAGCATTTTCAGGACAAAGTACTAGACTAAGAATTCAGCAGGCACTGGGAGTAGCAGATGATAAAGAAATAGGACTTATGGTGCTTTCCCTTCCGAGTTTACCATTTCCTTGTGGTTATACAACATGCACACAGGCAAGAGCTTAACACTTACAAAATAGTAGAGATGCTGTGAGGGTTCAGTGCAAACAAAACACATACAGCAAAGTCCTTGAAAGCAGAAGGCTTTTGTGTTCAATAAGACCTAATTTATAATCCTAGCTTCTTTAGTTTCATAAACTAGAAATCACACTACTTACCAGGAAGGATTATCCTCAAAATCAAATTAGTGTAAATAAAATGCTTAGCACATACAGTGTCTAGCATAAAGTTAAGAGCTTCTGCTATTATTGGCTGCAAAGAGAAGTCAGAGAGAAGAGTGAGCACAATTCAGAACATTAGGCAGTAATTTAGTAAAGTATAGTGTCAGAGAACATTTTCTAGAAGGAATATGTTTCACACAGGCCTTAAAAGAGAAAAAGTAGAAATGACATTTTCCAAAATACTTACTTTTAGCATGGGAGTCTTTACATGCTGGGACAAATTAATCTGAGAGTGTGGTAACCACACAAGCAGTCAAAATTTTAAAAGAATAGGAATTTTGATGATGAATATAGGAAAAGTAAGTTGTACTGTTTCTGCTATCAATTTATATCTACATACCAGTGCATAATCTGTTATAAAATTCATCACACTTTCAAAAAAAGAATGATAACCTCTCTGATTAAAAAAAAATCAGATTTTCACAGAAAAAGCAACATGGATGCTTTCTACTATTAAATTGAAGTATTTTCTATCTAGAAGTAAAGCAGCAAGCAGAACTTCAGAGCAACTTAAATTCAAAGTTGCCTTTAAAAAAAAAAAAACTAATTGACTTTATTTTTTGAGCAGTTTTAGGTTTACAGAAAATTGAGTGGAAAGAACCAAGTTCCCATATATCCGCTCAATGTTCTAGTTCCTCCTATTATTAATATCTTTCATTAGTGGTACGTTTGTTACAACTGATAAAACGATGTTAATACATTATTTTTAACTGAAGTCCATAGTTTACATTAGTGTTAATTCTTTGTATTGTACAGGCATACATCATTTTTTGTACTTCACTTTATTGTGCTTCACAGATGCTGCATTTTTTACAAATTGAGGGTTTCTGGCAACCCTGTGTCAAGCAAGTCTATTGGCACCATTTTTCCAACAGCCTGTGCTCACTTCATGTCTCTGTCAGGTTTTGGTAATTCTCCCAATATTTCAAAGCTTTTTCATTATTATTTTTTGAGAGTTTGTATTATTTTTAATTATTTTCACATACAGAAAACTCAACAGCATACATTTAATCCAGTTTGGTGGCAAGTTCTTTAGCCTTTGCCTTTTCCAGCATGGCAATGTAAACCACAGATGTGGGACCCAGCACATTGCCTTCCCCGTGATGGTGACTCTCATTATATTTCTCATTGTAATTGGTCCTGATAGCTTCCACCAGCTGAGCCAAAGCTCCTTTGTCTTCCGAGTTAACGTGTGTGAAGGCAACAGTGGTGCAGGTCTTCCTGTGGACTAAGTGTCCCAGTCTTGCCTTCCCCTTGATAATGCAGTCAGAGACCCCCATTTTGTGACACAAAGTAGGCAGGAAGACAACCAGCTCCATGGGATCCAAGTCGTTTGCAGTCACCACCAGCTGAGTCTTCTTGTTCTCCACCAGCGTAGTGATAGTGTTAACTCCTGCTCAAAGGAAGGTGGTCTCTTAGTGGGGACGTCCCCTTTGCCAGCAGCTTTCTTCTTAGCCTGGGCCAGCAGCCTCTGCTTCTTCTCTTGCTTTGCCTCTGGTCTGTACTCGGCCAGTTTAAGCAGTTGTATAGCTGTTTGGTGCTCCAAGGCCTGGGTGAACTGGTTAATCACAGGAGGCACTTTCAGCAGGTTATAGAGGATAGCTCTTTGCCACTGCAAACTGATACAGCCTGGCCATTTGACAAAGGGGGTGAGATCCCTTTTAGGCTGGATGTCCTGTCCAATGCCAAAATTCTTAGGCCTTTTCTCAAATGGGATTCACACCTTTCTCGGCCTCCTGCTTCTTCCCAACAGCAGGGTCTGGAGCCACCTTCCTCCTCTTGGCCTTCTTTCATTTTGGCATCTTGGACAGTGGAAGGAGTCTTTATTATTACATGTGTTACACTGATCTGTGATCAGTGATCTTTGATGTTATTATTGTAATTCTTTGGGGGCTGCCACAAACCACATCAATATAAGACTGCAGGTTCAATCAGTAAATGTTGTGTGTTCTGACAGTTCCACTGACTGGTCACTCCCCCACATCTGTCCCTCTCTTCAGACCTCTCTGTTCCCTGAGACACAACACTGAAATTAGCACAGTTGATAACCCTAAAATGGCTTCTAAGCATTCAAGTGAAAGAATGAGTCGCATATCTCTCATTTTAAATCAAGAGCTAAAAATGCTTAAGTTTAGTGAGGAAGGCATGTTGGAAGCCAAGACAGGCCAAATGTTAAGCCTCCTGCACCAAATGGTTAGCCAAGTTATTAATGCAAAGAAAAAGTTCTTGAGGGAAATTGAAAGCACTACTCCAGTGAACACATGAATAGAAAGTGAAACAGTCTTATTGCTTCATATAAGCCTTATGGCATATATAGAGAAAGTTTCAATGGTCTGGCTAAAAGATCAAACCAGCCACAATACTATCTTAAGCCAAAGCCTAATCCAGAGCAAGACCCAAATTACTTTTTAATTCTATGAAGGCTGAGAGAGGTGAGGAAGCTGCAGAGGAAAAGTTGGAGGCTGGCAGAGGTTGGTTCATGAGGTTTAAAGAAAGAAACCATTTCTATAATGTAAAAGTGCAAGGCAAAGCAGCAAGTGTTGATGTAGAAGCCTCTGCAAGTTATCCAGATTTAACTAAGATAATTGATGAAGGTGGCTACACTAAACAACAGATTTTCAATGTAGATGAAGCAGCTTTCTATTGGAAGAAGATGTCATCTAGGACTTTCACAGCCAGAGAGGATAAGTCAATCCCTAGCTTCAAGACTTCAAAGGACAAGCTGACTGTCTTGTTAGGGACTAATGCAGCTGGTGACTTTAAGTTGGAGTCAACATTCACCTACCATTTCATTTCAAAAATCCTAGGGCCCTTAAGAATTATACTAAATTGACTCTGCCTGTGTTCTGTAAATGGGACATGAAAGCCTAGATGACAGCACACTGGTTTGCAGCATGATTTACTGAATATTTTAGCTCACTGTTGAAACCTACTAGTCAGAAAAAGGTTCTTTACACAATATTACTGCTCATTGATAATGCACGTGATCACCCAAAAGCACCGGTGAAGATATACAAGGAGATTAATATTTTTATGCCTGTTAACACAAGATTCATTCTGAAACCTTGGATCAAGGAGTAATTTTGACTTTTAAGTCTTATTATTTAAGAAATACATTTTGTAAGGCTATAGTTGTCATAGATAGTAATTCCTCAGATGAATCTAGGTAAAGTAAACTGAAAATCTCCTGGAAAGGATTCACCATTCTAGATGCCATTAAGGATATTCATGACTCATGGGAGGATGTCAAAATATTAACATCAACAGGACTTTGGATGATTTTCAGGAGTTTAAGGTTTCAGTGGGGGAGGTTACTGCAGATAAGGTAAAAATAGAAAAGAACTAAAATGTGAAGAGGAACCTGAAGATGTGAGTGAATTGCTGCAATCTCATGATAAAAATGTAATGGATGAAGAGTTGCTTCTTATAGATAAGTAAAGACAGTGAAGATGCTGTACTACTGAAAAGAAAACAAAGGATTTATAATATTACATAAATTTAGTTGATAAAGCAGCAGCAGGGTTTGAGAGAATTGACTTCAATTTTGAAAGAAGTTCTACTGTGGGTAAAAAACTATTGAATAGCATTACAAGGTACAGATAAATCTTTCATGAAAGGAAGTCATTGTGGCAAGCTTCATTGTTGTCTTATTTTAAGCAATTGCTACAGCCGCCCCAACCTTCAGCAGCCACCAGTGTGATCAGTTGGCAGCCCTCAACACCAAGGCAAGACCCTCCACCAGTAAAAGGATCATAACATACTGAAGGGTCAGAGGATTGTTGACATTTTTTACCAATAGAGTTTTATTTATTTATTTATTTGTTATTATTTTTGCTTTACAGATGAAGTCTTGCTATGTTGCCCAGGCTGGTGCAGTGGCTATTCACAGGTGCAATCGTAGCACATTGCATCCTTGAACTCCTAGACTTCAAGCAGTTTTCTGGAGAAACTGGGATTACAGGTATGTATCACTGTGCCCAGCAATAAAATATTTTTAAATTAAGATATGTACATTTTTTAGACATAATGCTATTACACATTTAATAGACAATAGTATAGTGTAAAAATAATTTTTTTTAGAGACCAACTCACTTTGTTGGCCTCGAACTCCTAGACTCAAGTGATCCTCCCACCTCAGCCTCTCGAGTAGGAGTGGGAGTACAGAGACTTGCCACAACACCCAGAAAAACATAAAATTTATTTATTTATTTATTTATTCATTGATTTACTGTCACCCAGCTTGGAACGGTGTGATCACGACTCACTGCAGCCTCAAACTCCCAGGCTCAAGCAGTTCTCCCACTTCAGCACCCCCTGCAGGCATCCCTCTATAGGTGGGACCACAGGTGTGTGTCACCACACCTGGCCAATTTTTTTTGTTATTTTTTAGAGATGGATTTTTGCCATGTTGCCCAGGGTGGTCTCAAACTCCTGAGCTCAAGTAATCCGCCCACCTCAGCCTCCCCAAGTGCTGAGATTACAGGCGTGAGCCACTGCATCCAGCCAAACATAGCTTTTTTGTGTGTGTGTGATAGAGTCTCACTCTTGTTGCCTAGGCTGGAGTGCAATGTCACTATCTTGGCTCACTGCAACCTCTACCTCCCGGGTTCAAGTGATTCTCCTGCCTCAGGCTCCCAAGTAGCTGGGATTACAGGCACCCTCCATGACGCCCAGCTAATTTTTCATAGTTTTTAGTAGAGATGGAGTTTCACCATATTGGCGAGGCTGGTGTCCAACTCCTGGCCTTAAGTGGTCTGCCCGCCTCAGCCTCCCAAAGTTCTGGGATTACAAGCGTTAGCCACCATGCCCAGCCCAAATATAATATTTATATGCATTGGAAAACCAAAATATTTGTGTGTCTTACTTTATTACAATATTCACCTTATTGTAGTGCTCCAACCAAACCCACAATATCTCTGAGGTATACCTTGTATGAATTTTGACAAATGTCCAATTACATGTATCCACATTACAGTGTGTGAAAGGAAAACAAATCTTGGGGCCCGAAAATCACTAAGCTAAAGGGAAAAGTCAAGCTGGGAACTGCTTAGAGCCAACCTGCCTCCCATTCTATTCAAAGTCACGCCTCTGCTAACTGAGATAAATGTATATCTGATCGTCTCCTTTGGAGAGGCTAATCAGAAACTCAAAAGAATGTAATCTTTTGTCTCTTATCTACCTGTGACCCAGAAGTCCCCTCCTGGCTTTGAGTTGTTCTGCCTTTGCTTCAAGTTGTCCTGCCTTTCCAAGACAAGTTCATCTTACATATGTTGATTTATGTCTCATGTCTCCCTAAAATGTATAAAACCAGACTGTGCTCTGACCACCTTGGGTACATGTCCTCAGGACCTCCTGAGGTTGGTGTCAAAGGTGCACGTCCTCAACCTTGGCGAAACAACCTTTCTAAATTAACTAAGACTTGTCTCAGATATTCAGGGTTCACAGTATCATACGGCACAGTTCTACTGCCTTAAAAATCCCCTGTACTCCATCTATTTATCCTTCCCTTCTTTTCACTGAACCCCTGTCAACCACTTATCTTTTCAAACTGTCTATAGTTTTGCCTTTTCCAGAAAGTTACATTTTTAGAAGCAAAATATTTGTAAATCACATCTTTGTTGAGAAACCCAAGTAGCCAGCTACTACAAACAAACAAACCAAAAATGCTGAAATACAGGAAATTCACTTTATAAATAGTAAAAGGGAGATGTTACTTAATATCACAAAGAGCAATAAGTGAAACTACTGATGTAGAGAGTATTGAATGAAATTACGTGCAGAAAACAAAACAAATATTGACATCTGGGTGGCACATATATAATAGAGAAAGGTTTGACAATTTCACTTTGCTATCACAGAAATGTATGCCATTAGTGGAGAGATTTCCATTTTGTTGTGGAAAGTGCCTTTCAATATCTTCATGATGCAAGAGGTTTACCAGTGGAATAGAATAGGTTTACCAGGGCAGAACAGACACAGTTTCTTATTGGAAATCACAGCCACACTCCCAATTTTTCCCATTCTCAACACTTTGGTGGAATGGAAATGGAAATGAAAATAGGAGGACAGAAAAAAAGACAATTGAAACTGGCCAATCAGATTTTGAAAGGAACCAAATAGAGGTTTAGAAATGTAGCTATAATAATTGATATTAAAAAGCCAGTGTATGGATTAAGTAGTAAATTATACCTAGCTGAAGAAAGAAAGATGGACCTAGAAAATAGATCTAGAAGAATAACAGAATATAGCACAAAAAAGACAAAGGGATGAAATATAGTTAAAGAGATCTTAAGAGATGTGAAGGATAGAGTGAGAAGACCTTGTGTATGTTTCATTCAAGGGTCTAGAATGATTAGGGAGAATGAGAAAATTGTGGATTGATTTTTATTTATCTTGTTTATGATCTTTTGGCTTCCTGAATCTAAATATTGTATGTCTTGCAATAATTCATGAAAATTATCATCCATTATCTTTTCAAATATTGCCTCTGTTGGTAGTAATTTTTTCCAGTATTTATTTGTTGGAAATATTTTCTCTTTTTTTCCCCCTTTCCCTTGAAAGACAATTTCACTGAAATATAAAATTCAATATTTGACAGTTGTTATGGTTTGGCTGTGTCCCCACCCAAATCTCATCTTGAGTTGTGGTTCCCATAATCCCCCCATGTCATGGGAGGTAACTGAATTCTGGAGGCAGGTTTTTTCCATAGGTAGTTTTTTCCACTATCACACTATCTTGTGATAGTGAATAAGTCTCACAAGATCTGATGAATTTATAAAGGGCAGTTCCCTGCACATACTCTCTTGCCTGCTGCCATGTAAGACATGTCTTTGCTCCTCCTTCACTTTCCACCATGATTGTGAGGCCTCCCCAGCCATGTGAAACTGCGAGCCCATTAAAGCTTTTTTTTTTGGTAAATTACCCAGTTTCAGGTATTTCTTCATAGCAGTATGAAAATGGTTTAATACAACAGTTATTTCTTCTCAGCATTTTGTAGATGTCATTCCAGTATCTTCTTTCCATTATTGCTCTTTGGGGCAGCTGCCAATGTAAGCGTCACTCATTTGTAGGTGAGCTGGGCTTTCTTTCCTCTACTTTCAATACCATATTTTTGGGATGATATTACAAAAGAAACTCACTAAAGAAACTTAGGCGAGGAAACTGATCTCAGAAATTTCTGTGTTGTGAGAGGAATGGTGAGCAAAGAAAGAAGTAAACATAACTAAAACAAAAAAAATCAAATGTGTAATTTTTGGAATTTCAAAAGCCAGGATGGAATTAAATTCTAGTACCACATTCTCTAATTAAAATGCAATTAAGTAGAAAATAATAACAAAAATATAATTTAAATAATTTCAAATATTTAGAAATTTAAAAACACTTCTAATAGAACTTTGAAAACATTATACTTAGAAGAGTAATGTAAGTAATATAAATACTACTTATAATTTATACAGGTAAATTTATTTTAAATTTAAATGTTTATTATAATGAAGAAAAGTTGAGAATTAATGACATGAGGATCTAATTTAACAAATTAGAAAAAGAACAATACAATAAACTCGAAGAAGTAACAGAAAAGATACGATAAATGTAAGACAAGACATAAATGAAAATAGAAGAGAAAATGGAGAATTTTAACAAAGACAAAATTGGAATGATTAACATAATTTTTTTTTTTTTTTCTGAGACAGGGTCTCACTCTGTCAACCAGCCTGGAATGTAGGGGTGCGATCTCAGCTCCCTAAAAGCTCTGCCTCCTGGGTTCAAGTGATTCTCGTGCCTCAGCCTCCTGAGTACCTGGGACTACAGGCGTGTGACACCATGCCCAGCTAATTTTTTGTATTTTTAGTAGAGACGTTGTTTCACCATGTTGACCAAGCTGGTCTCAAACTCCTGACCTCAGGTGATCCACCTGCCTCAGCCTCCCAAAGTTCTGGGATTACAGGCGTGAGCCACCGCATCTGGCCTGATTAATATAATTGATAACTTCTAATAGAGAAGATAAAGGACACAACTTTAAAAATTGGGAATTAATAAACTAACAAAAAATATATAGCAGATATTTCTAAAATATTGTAAACAACTTAATGGTGTGAAATTTGAAATACTGAAATATAGGTAAGACAGATTAATCTTTAGAAAAATACAAGTTACCAATCTAAAACAGAATTCTATAAAATTATATGGCAAGAAATAGAACATCTGTATGACAATGTAGCAATAAAAAAAATCAAAATCAAATCACTAGATTGAAATAGTCCCATAAACAAAACTTTATGACCAGTTTTATGAGTTCTACCATTTAAGGAACAAATAATTTTGATTTATAAATACATATTTTATTTTGTTTTGTTTTGTTTTTTATTTTATACAGATAGTATAAAAAGGAAGAACACTCCCCAACTTCTTTAATAAAATTGGTATGAGCTTGATAGCAAATTCAGATGAGAATATCAAAAAAAAAAAAAGAGAGAGAGAGAGAGAATTGATAGGCTGAATCTCCCTTCTGACTAAAGAATAATTCCTAAATGAGATAGCAAACTGAGTCCTACCATGTATAAGTAAGGGTGATATATCAAGTTAAAGTTGGTTTATACAAGAATAGTTTTGTTTGATTAGAATATCTTTTGGAAAACTTACTATTATCATGATAGATGCAGAAAAAGCATTTTATTACATTTAGCAACCATTCTTGAGAAACGCTTTCCATGAAATAGAAAGAAATTTCCCTTAATTTTGTAAAAGATATCTTCACACATACAAACACAAAATACAGCATTTAGCAACCATTCTTGAGAAATGCTTTCCATGAAATAGAAAGAAACTTCCCTTAATTTTGTAAAAGATAGCTTCACACACACAAACACAAAATACATCAAGTATCATACTCAACAGTGATACATTGGAAGTATTCCCTTTAAAGTTAGAAATAAGAAAGGATGCACATGAATGGCATTTCTTTTCAACATTGTTCTGGAGGTCCTAGCCACTGTAATCAGGACATAAAAAGAAAGAAAATCTATCAAGATTGGAAAGAAAAAAATAAAACTATCATTACTTGGAGCTGATTGTTGATACTGAAAACATAAAGTAATCTTTAGACAAAGTATTAATATTAACAAGGTTGTCAGCTAGAAGTGATTGTTAAATAGTCAATTGCCTTTCTACCTGGTGGCAACATGTATGATAAAACAGTTAAAAATATTTACTAAGGAGAAAGAAATATATGACCTCAAAGAAAGACTCACATTTTATAGACATTTATCTGTGACAGAGATGGTCCAGGAGCTAAGTAAAGAATAGAGGAACTTTCCCATAAGTGGCTCTAGAAAAACTGTGAATGAGAAGAAAATATTTAAAAAACGCATGAAATTGGACCCCGATTTCACATCATACTAAAAAATAATAACAAATCCAGGTGGATTAAATATCTAAATATAAAAGGCAAAATTATGAACATTTTAGGTGAAAAGAGATAGTATTCATGATATCAAATAGAGAAGATTTTAAAAATAAGACTCTAAATAGTAGTAATCAGAAAGGAAAATGTTGATAAATTAAGCTACATTACAATTATGAACTTTTGTTCATCAAAACACACCATCAGTTTATCTACCTTTATCTCAAAATAAAATGTGTAAAGTTTTGCTAGGTTAAATTTTAAAAACCCCACAATATCAAGAGGGAAGATAAGCAAAACCTTGGAGAAAGTTATTTGTTTACATAAAACGGACAATGAATTAGAATACAGAAAACATATTCTTACAAATTACCTAGAAAAAGCCAGAAAATTATACATAGAAAAATGATCAAAAGATATGAGTAAGTCTTAAATAACATCAATCTGGAAACATCTTAAATATTAATTGAGAGTCAAATAAATAAATAAATTATGGTACACTAGGATGTTGTAGAGAAATTTTTAAAAATGAACTACAGCCTTAGGTAGGAATAAAAGTTTCAAAAGATGATGTTAATTTAAAAAATAGAATGTTATGGTAAAATACACTCAGAGTTTTTGTCAGTAAATATTTTTCTTATTTTGTTGTTTTTGAACTGCCTCATGGACTTTATGTTGTATAGAAGTTAAGATGTTTATGTACAGCCAGGCACAATGGCTCACGCCTGTAATCCCAGCACTTTGGGAGGCTGAGGCAGGAGAATCTCTTGAACCCGGGAGGTGGAGGTTGCAGTGAGCGGAGATCACACCACTGCACTCCAGCCTGGGTGACAGTGCAAGACTCCATCTCAAAAAAAAAAAAAAAAAGATGTTTATGTACTTGAATTTACTACTCTTTTTTCTTTACTTTCTCTAAACATTTTTTCCCCTATACTTCAAATTGTTGAGTCTGGAATTGTTGGCTGTTCTTTTTATTGATTTAATTATAAAACCACTGCACATGATTCTTTGAAAATTTAATTGTGTATATTACCTAGAGTAGTGTCATGTACATAAGGCACTGAATAAGTATTACTAAAAAAAAAAAAAACTCTTTCAAATTCTTATTCCAGTTTTACTCTTTTCCATTTGAAGTTGTCTAAATTTTTTTTTAACTCAAAACTTAAAATCAAATTTGCTTTGGCACATCTCACTAGTGAATAAAGCTAATGCAGAATGAAGTTTTAATCATAACAAATTCTATATAATTCTTAACATTTCATTAACAGGTTTCAAGCATTAAAAATAAGTCACTGGTAGAGTAGTAGTTGCTTCCTGAAGAGTTGAGAGATAACACAGACATTTGAACCTTTGTATTCGTAAAAAACTCTTTTGTTCAGTCCAGAAGCTCTAAAGTTTCCAGGTACCAATCAAAAGGGGTGTTTTCCATCCCTGAATGGTAGCTGAATACATGTCATTCACAACAAAAGGAGAGTTTCAATGTGTTCAGGCAGAATATTAAACAGCCTTTTCAGAAATGAACAGAAGTGCCTACAATTTGGAGGTCAATTAATTTAATCTGTTACCAGAAGTCTGCTTTCTTTCTTGTTTTCTATTTTAAGCCATATTCCACAACAATTTTCACAAGAATAACTGAAGTCAGCCATTTGTTTTCTGTACCCTTGATTGTATGTCTTAATTCCTACAATCACTCTTATAAAAATCCATGGTTTGCTATTTTCAGCTGCATAAGAAGTTAGTGATATTATTTCTTAGAGTTTTGCTATTAAAATTAAATGAATACACTAAATGCATGTAGTTATTAAAAAAAAATCTTCCAGGCAATAAGACTTACAAGTAAAACTATAAGGGAACTGTGCATAAGATATAACTAAGAACTAAATAATGAAAGACATTTTCCAAATTGTTACAGGGAATCAGTGTAGAATGGAATGAGGAAGTGGAACTATGATTTCTAAGCCGATACTCTACAAAATTTTTTTCAATTCAAGAGAACTTCATGGAAAGAATCGGACTCAGTCTATGTAAAGAGATAGTTGACATTTGCACACATAGATACAAGGGAAAACTTCAACCTGGAGTATAACCAAAAAGTACGAAGTGTGTTGCTTTATGTGTGATTGAAGGAGGAAATGGAATGCTGGCTGGGGACTATAAAAAGATGTTATTAGGCCAGACGCAGTGGCTCATGCCTGTAATCCCAGCACTTTGGGAGGCCGAGGCAGGCGGATTCTGAGGTCAGGAGATCGAGACCATCCTGGCCAACATGATGAAAACCTGTCTCTACTAAAAATACAAGAAGTAGCTGGGTGTGCGCCTATAATCCCAGGTACTCAGGAGGCTGAGGTGGGAGAATCTTTTGAAACTGGGAGGCGGAGATTAAATTGAGCCGAGATCACGCCATTGCACTTGAGCCTGGGCGACAGGGCGAGACTTCATCTCAAAAAAAAAAAAAGAAAAAATGTTACTGATGAATCATGGGTGCTTGTTAGATAGAACAGGAAACAATAGTTACCCAAAGCCTGAGGTCAAAACCAAGATCTGAATCTGAACTGTCTGACCCAAATTGGATGATATCTGGGGAGACAAATCTGATTATGTCATACCCAAGCCTAAACTTCTTTTATAATTCATCACTATCTTAAGATAAAGTACAAACCCCTTAACAAAGTCCTGTGGGGCCCTCTATGTTACGGACACAAGTTTTCTTTCCATATGTATTCATCTTCTAATTTTAAGAAAACCTACACTGCAGCCATTCCAAACTTGCCTCATGCCTTTTCCATGCTATGTTCTTTTATTCCTTCATATCTGTCTTGCATAGTTTGTACTGTCTTTTCTCCTTCTCAGCTAACCACCTTGCAAACTTCTACTTATCAAATCCAACTTCAATGACTCCACTTAGGAGGTTTTTGCTATTCGGCTAGGAGTGGTATTTCCTCTTCCATGATTTTGTGACATTGTTCATTCTGATATTAATTACTTATTTATGGGTTCCCTTCCCTCTCTACTTGGAGCTACTCAAACTCAAAGACCATATCCAGTTCATGTTTATATTTGTGTTTGGTTTCAAGTCATATAATAGAAAGATCTCTGTATTTACAGTCATAATACTTCACTTTCAAAACTAAGGATCTGAGAAATTGGATTAATCCATGAGAAGTTATATTTATCATTTGGATTCTCCAGAAGTAAATCTCAAAGGCAGGCCTTCATGTCCTCTGCTAGTCCAGTGGTACATGCCCTCCTCATTATAAAAATCTAATTTGATTTGATGCTATCAGTAAAATTTGATAGTGACATTGTAATTTATGATTTATTCTTAAGACTTTCTATTGATATTCAGCTTTATAAAGGTTATTATTTCTTCCAGTATTGTAATGTGTAAATTATTGGAGAATATTTAATAATGCTTATAAAAGACAAGAGAACAAGTGGTAAGGGTGAAACTCATAAAAACCATAGAGTATACACAGTAATTAAACTATGAGCTTATGATTTAGAGGTGAAGCACACAGAATGTGTTAAGGATAGATAATGAGTAAACAGTAGCATGTAAAGACAGGAAAAATCATAACATGAAAATATCAAGAGTAAATTAATAGTCTCTAAGACCTGCCAAAGATAATTAGTAAAAATATGATGGGAAAATGTTACTTAAAGATAGAAAGACATATAAAGACCAATTCATGATCATGATATAGCTGGGCCATGAGAACATATGATCCTATTCTTGTCCCACATGCTCTTTTTTTTTATTTTATTTTGTGACAGAGTCTCAGTCTGTCACCCAGGCTGGAGTGCAGTGGCGCAATCTCAGCTCATTGCAACCTCCACCTCCCTGGTTCAAGTGATTCTCCTGCTTCAGCCCCCTGATTACCTGGGATTACAGGTGTGTGCCACAACGCCCAGCTAATTTTTGTATTTTTAGTAGAGACGCGGTTTCATCATGTTGGCCAGGATGGTCTCCATCTCCTGACCTTGTGATCCACCTGCCTTGGCATCCCAAAGTGCTGGGATTACAGGCGTGAGCCAATGCGCCCAGCCCCACATGCTGTTAACTCAAGAAACACAGATAAAAACCAGGCTCAGCAGGCTAATAGGTCTGGTGCACTTGCCCCTGCATTTTCTAATAGATCAAGTGTGTATTGGCCCTGGACATCTCCCACTGGTGGGCTGCTTACTCAAGTCTAAACTATGATTCTCATAGTCACGTCAAAACTTGATGCAGCAAAGAGAGAGACAGGACATATGAACTCTGCATAAGGGATTCAGGTCGTGTGGTACCCCCACTTAAAACCTGTTCTAAGTGTGTTAACCCACTCCATCTCTTTTCCCAGGTTTTGTCACACTGTGTGATTTAATAAACTGTAATTTGAGCATCCTTATTGTGTCTGTGAACCTTTCTGTTCCATGACCTCTGGGCTCCCTTGCCTGGTAGTATATTTAGAGGATACCATTGCACCAAAGTAATTCTCTATGTGACAAGTAGAACAATAGGCTCTATTGAACCATTTTGATTCATGTAGCTCAAGTGAAATGACTAAATGAAAGAATGAATGACACAAACCAAGAAGATAACCTTTTCAATCAAGAACAAACATTTTATGCTAGCTAAATAATCACAAAACATTTTTTAAAATTCATTGTAATTAAGAAAATAATTACCCAATTTAAAACTAAGAGCTATAGGCCCCACTGCAAACATTCAAGAGGGGTGATAGAATGGAGTTGGTGAAATCCTGACCTGGGAGGCTGAATATGAACTCCAACCTGGCTTCTGTCAATTCCTAGATGGGTGACTTAGTCAGATTGCTTAACTTAACTGAGCCTCTGTGTTCTTATTTGACAAATGGGGGCAAAAAACCTGTGAGGGTATTTTATAGATATGATTAAGATTTTTATTCAGTTGGCTTTAAGTAAAAAAGATTACCCTTGATAATATGTGTGGGCTTCATCCAATCCATTGAAGGCCTTAAGAGCAGAAACTGAGATTTCCCTGAGAAGAAATTCTGCCTTAAGACACAGAAATTCTGCCTGAGTTTCCAGCCTGCAGGCCTGTCCTGCAAACTTCAGACTTGCCAGCCCCAACAACTGCATGAGCCAATTATCTCTCTCTCTCTATATATATATATCTCTATGTGTGTGTCTATATATATATACACACACACACATACATGTATATATATTCCATATTTTATATATATATATCCCCTATTGTTTCTTTCTCTCTGGAGAACGCTGACTGATACACCTTCCTGTCTCTATTTCAAATTACTATGAAAGTTATTTGAAAAATGAAAAAGTGCCATGCCAACTTAAGCTGCATCATCCCAAAAGTATCTCAAGTATTTAACTTGAATTGATGAATGTAAATGTATCTATTATATAATTTTATAAAATCCTCCTTATAAAAGGACTCTGTAGGCCGGGCGCGGTGGCTCAAGCCTGTAATCCCAGCACTTTGGGAGGCCGAGACGGGTGGATCACGAGGTCAGGAGATTGAGACCATCCTGGCTAATACGGTGAAACCCCGTCTCTACTAAAAAATACAAAAGAAAAACTAGCCGGGCGAGGTGGCGTGTGCCTGTAGTCCCAGCTACTCGGGAGGCTGAGGCAGGAGAACGGCCTAAACCCGGGAGGCGGAGCTTGCAGTGAGCTGAGATCCGGCCACTGCACTCCAGCCTAGGCGACAGAGCGAGACTCCGGCTCAAAAAAAAATAAAAAATAAAAAAAGGACTCTGTAAATAATACATTGCACAGAAATTCCAGTTTTCAAAAGGGATGATAGTGAGGAAAAGTTGAATGAGGTTTATGAACAGTTGCTTTTAATTACTTTATGAATCCTAATTTTGCAACAAATGTGAAAGAGAATAGTGCCACCTGTATTTCTCTTTATCATTTAATATAATTAGAATACATCATTTATTTTGATTTTAGCAAAATGCTTTTGTTGTCAACCCTTTCAGTAAAACTGAAATTTTATAATATTCATTTAATCTAAAGATACACAGAACCTTCCTCTTCATTAACATAATCCATCATTTTAAATTAACTAAATCCATCATTTAATCTTTCATCTGTGTTTCACTATATAACCATTTTGGTTAGTCCAGCCCAGACAAGCAGTGATTGCTCCATCTCAGTGAGCACATCCTCACATAAAAGCTCTACTATGGATTCCACTATTCGTTCTACTGAGTTCACAATAAGCAAATTATTCAAATCTCTTGTACCCTCAGTTAGCGATCTAGTTGATCAGCCTTTCAGGGTTGTTAACCAAGCAAATTGTTGTTGCAACGTGCTTCCCCTATCATCTCTCCTCTACTTTCCACAAGCCTTATATCAGAATTAGTCTTATTACTTTAGAGACATATCTCAGTTTGACTTACTGCAATCCTTATTACAAGCAATCCTTACTTATTAGACTTGGCTCAATGGCTTCAGTTTTACTCCCAAAATTAAACTTACTTTCAAGGGTGAAGATTTGATGAATAGTAAACATTTTAAAATGTAATGCCAATTTTGAAGACTATTATCAAAACAGCTTTTTGAAAATTATTTGTAGCAGTAACCTCAATAGATTAAGTAATTGAACCTGATGATACACAGTGATCATGTGAGAGATGTTTTGATTGGGTTGTTGAAGAAAAATCAGCTTTATATCTACATCCATTAGTCATTGATTTTGATTTAACGATAAGATCCATAATCATTTTTTTAGGCTTTGTACCCTCAGTACCTAGCATAGTACTTGGTATATGAGCTGGGTTTATGATCTACAGACAGATATTGCAAGGATAAATATGCCTCATTTTTTGCTGATGTATTGGGGATGGTAAAGTTAGGAAACATACAATATATCTGGCCTATGAACCATAAATGATGATTACCTGGTCTAGATTTCTAAACTGAAAATTAACTGTCCAAATCTTTAAAAGGGAAAAAACTGGCTTATGACTTCAAAGAGAAAAAAATCAAAGTTTGAGCAAAAAGCTAAGCAAGGACACCTACGTGTCTCTTTGATCTGTTGTTCTTTCATATATCTCTTGGTTTTAAAACAATACAGGTAAGAAAAAGAGATGATGGGGAAGAGAGAGAGGGAGTGCCAGAAAAGTGAGAAGCTTATTTACTTATGTTTATCCTATCATTACATTGAGAGAATATTCCTGTTGTCTGTGTAGCAAAGCAATTTCCCCCACCCACATAGAAAACCTTGTTGATTCTTTAACCATGGCTAAGTGCCAACCTTTCCACATTACTTGGAAGAAGCTTCAAGATGGTTTCCCTAAAGAAACTCATGTGTAAATGCAGATGATAAGGGTAGTGAGATTGTTGGGACTTCTCTCTTCCTTGATGAAGTTCCTTCATCAGCTTATAAAACTTTATCTGCTTGATTGCATGTTTTACACAGAACAGACCCTACCATAGTAAGTGCCACAAATGGGGGTAGATCGTAATATTTTTCATTCTCAATATATTGGAATGTTGATTTTTTCCAAATTCCTCATGCAGCATGATAATAGAACTTTAGAACCTCATATTGCAGCCCACTTTGGCAACTCTTCTCAGAGCTGTCAGGCCAGTACTCCATGATAGAGCGATTTCACCAAACAAGGTGGGGCCTTTTAAAACATTACATCATCTCTACACTCTGAGCCAAGGAAAGATCTCATATGGTACCTCCAGAGTAGCTTGTCCAGGAAACATTTCAATGACTCAAAGCCATAATGATTCTACCTTTGCTTGAGAAAATATTTTGTGAGCTATTCATCTTGCTCTTAGGAAATATAGACATATTGAATTCTGAGCTGCACAAGACACTTGAGAACATCAAGTTCAACCCCTTTGTTTTTGCAACTAATCCAAGATGTAGTTGGTGAAAGAACTGGAACTAAAACCCAGGTATCCTGCTCTTTCTAATACCTGACACTGATTGTTAATTATTTTACATTAAAAAATCACTTTTATTTAAGAACACTCTTTCCTTCTCCATCTGTAGCATAATAAAGGATGTGCTTTCCAAACAATTACTTTCATGCCAGAAAGTCCTTCAGTTTCATATTTCTTTTTTGATATTATAATATTTATCCATTTTTTAAAAATATGTAAAAAAAAGTTTTCAGAATTTCTTCTACGAAATTTGTCATTTGGTAAAAATGTATTGCACTTAAGTTTTTAAAAATACTACAACAAAGTGGAATTAATTTCACTCAATGAAATGTCAGTTACTCATTTTGGGACTATAGCTTAAGACCCATACTATAAAGTAAGACATAGCATAAAACATATGGACACTAAGAAATACCTATGTTTTTAAATCATCACTGATAACTTTTTATTGTACAGTAAACTAACAACCATCTTCTTCCAGTGACTGTGGTAAATATAATTTTGTTCCTCATAAGCAGTTTGTGCAACATTAGCCATCAAATGAGCTCCATCTTTTTCTTAGGATTGTTCATATAAAGTCCAGTATTTTCTGCGAAATGACTCTATGTCTTTTGGAATTTTCTAGGGCTCTCCACTTATGAACAGCTTCTTATTAGTTCACCCTAAGAGATAAGCAAAAGCTCACTGGATAAAGCTTCCAGGGAATTAATTATCTTCTTTGTGCATAGCCACTATCAGGCAAGTCCTCCTGTTGGAATAGTATTGAAACTCAGTCTAGCCGGGCGCGGTGGCTCAAGCCTGTAATCCCAGCACTTTGGGAGGCCGAGGCGGGCGGATCACGAGGTCAGGAGATCGAGACCATCCTGGCTAACACGGTGAAACCCCGTCTCTACTAAAAAATACAAAAAAAAAAACTAGCCGGGCGAAGTGGCGGGCGCCTGTAGTCCCAGCTACTCCGGAGGCTGAGGCAGCAGAATGGCGTAAACCCGGGAGGTGGAGCTTGCAGTGAGCTGAGATCTGGCCACTGCACTCCAGCCTGGGCGGCAGAGCAAGACTCCGTCTCAAAAAAAAAAAAAAAAAAAAAACTCAGTCTAACTCATCCCCCTGTAACCTAGAGTGACAACTATAGGTTCAGAGTCACACAGCACATCTGGGTTTAAATGCTGACTCTGCCCCTTAATAGCTCATCAACTTGGGCAAGTTAAGGAAACTGATAGTGCTCATTTGGTTCAGAAAATAACACCCATCTTTCAAGGGTGTTGTAATGATTACATAAAATAATATGTATACACTGCTCCCAGAAAATGCCTAAAATACAGTAAGTTCTGAATAAGTGGCATTACTTATATTATTTCCCTTCAAACAACATGTTACTCCCTCCTTCCAATTCTTCAGGTACTGACAGTTTCTCACATTTAAAATGACCAAAACAATGCTGACCATTAGTTGGTTATATTTTGTTAGGGTTGCTTTTTAAGCTAATTTACCTTCTTTTTTAATTTTTGCAAGTAACCCTTAGTTAATCACATTTGTGGCGTGTGTTCATTATGGCAAGACTTTTCTAGCCTATTTTTCCCTTTCTAGAAGACCAGAATCCTTCATGTATTATTTCTTTAACCATGTAGACAGGGATTTTAGAGCTCCTTAAGATTAATTAAACCTACAACCATCCTTGCAGCAGAGCTTCCTTATTTTAGACTGCTGAAATGAGAGCTAAGTGTTTTATCACAGAGCAAATAATTGGCAAATCTGGATGTGGAAGCCAACAAACTAGATTACCAGCTCTTTGTGACACTGAAAGAAGACATCCATTGATTGAGTTCCTCTTCTTTGGGGTTTCAACAATACCTTAGTGAGAATTTGACCAGAGACAAGAGCACCTTCCTGTACTGAGATATGATGCATCCGCACACTCACAGACAATTCTCCATTGACTTTAACTGTAGAAAAGGGAAGCCTGGTATGCTGCTTAAGAAGGGCAAGTCAACCAATAACTGCATTCACTTCTAGCTTTCCTACAGAAACAGCACTGTGTCCATGCTGCTTAACCATTACATATTTACGGTGTGGGTTGTCTTCTCAGAAATAAACTAGGTAATAATTATCCAACTTAATTTAGCTTTATTAGATGACCTAATTTTGCTTATTTTCCCACATCATTAGCGTACGTTAACTGGCTCACAGTTTGCTTTTTCTCATATGAATAAAATTATCTCCATATTCTTCAGTATGTGGTGACTTACTGTATTTGATAAAATATATCCTTTTATTAATAAATGATTTTGTCTTTTACTTTAGTGATACAGTTTTGTGCAAAAGTCCAGAATGAATTATCCCTTATAAGTCAGTCACTGAAATTACAAATTTAATGCTTTAAAGTTCTTTTTTATTTTTTTTGAGACCAGGATCTCACTCTGTCACCCAGGCTGGAGTGCAGTGGCATGATCACAGTTGACTGCAGCTACCTCCTAGGCTCAAGTAATCCTCCTGCTTCAACCTCCCATGTAGCTGGGACCACAGGTATGCACCACCATGCCCATCTCATTTTCTTAGTTTTTGTAGAGACGAAGTCTCGCTTTGTTGCTTAGGCTGGTGTTCAACTCCTGAGCTCAAGCAATCTTCTGAACTAGGCCTCCCAAAGTGCTGGAAATACAGGCATGAGCCACCACACCTGGCCAATGTAATGTTTTAATATTTGAAAGTTATTAATCAGAGTGAGAGAAATATTTAAATAAAGAAAAATTCTCATCTACCAAGTTTAATATATACATTATATGCATTATTCTATACTGTTATATGAGAGAGAGAGAGAGAGAGAGTGTGTGTGTGTGTGTGTGTGTGTGTAAAATAAACGGTCAAGGTAAATTTTGGATTAAGGCAAAATTTAATCCTATGGTTTATAGATTGCTTATGAAAATATCATACCTATGAGGGTTTACATGTCATTATCTTGGCAGTTTGAATTTGAGCTCTTCAATAATTCAAAATATTTTTGCTTCTGGTATAAGCTCAGTTGTTAAATATGTATTTTTAAAAGGGAAGAGATGGTGCTGTTCTATTATTATTTATCTTAATCTTCAGTTTGCTTTTCTTACAAAATCCTTCAAACACTATACTATGTTTATCTTCAGTCTTGGAATAAAAAAGAGAATTTAATCTACAAATGACACCATTCATGCTTAGTGGTTTGGAGTTTCTGAAATACCCATTCTAATATATAATCAATTTCATTTCACTGTTTGGGTATATGTTTAATGACAAACCTATAGAATTTCCATGGTTATTTATTCCTTGGGATGAAATTCAATTTTGATTATACCATAAACTTTTTTTGATTATTCAAAAATACTGAGATGAGAAAAAAGAACAAGTTGAAATAGTGCTCTGTACAGCTCATACTTGCACTCATTTAATGCTACCCAACTGTGAAAACACTACCAAAGAGCATGGTTTTCTAGCTAACAAACCAGGTACAGAAATGTTTCCCAGTTTAATACAAATACATGCATTCAGAAAAGGAAATTGCCGTGTCAGATGTTGATATGTCCCAGTCAGATTGTTTCCTGCTTTGGAAATCACTGTGCTCAGTCAATCAGGCCTGAGATGGGTCTGTTCAGCCTTTGCAGAGGGAATTGGTCAGCTCAGAGTGAAAATGCTTTCCAAATATTTAGGTGGGATTAAAACTCAGTTTGTAAGACATTCTAGTTACCTAAATATAAAACATTTTGCTGTTTTCCTCACTGCAACCTTGAACTCCTGGGCTCAAGTGATCCTCCTGCCTCAGCCTCCCAAGTAGCTAGGACTACCAGGTCAGTGCCACCATGCCTGGCTAACTTTTACATTTTTCTTTTGTAGAGATGTGGTCTCATTATGTTGCCCAGGCTCGTCTTGAATTCCTGGCTTCAAGTGATCATTCTGCCTTGTCCTCTCAAAGCATTGGGATTACAGACATGTGCCACCGTGCCTGGCCTATTTAGTGTTTTTATGAATTGATTTAAAATTTTCTCCTTACATAATATATAGTGTAACCTATTGTTGTAGACGCACCTTATATATATATGGAATTTAACATTTTTAGGTAGTCAAACATGTTTTATGCCTTTGCTGCTAAGTTTGTAAAATTCCTTTGTTCCAGAGTTTGATTAGTGTTCTCAGTAGGATGTCACCCAAATTCTCTCACAGTTTTACTCATTCACTTTTGCCCAAGTACCAAGCAGTAAATCATTCAACTCCACAATGTTAGAAAATGGCAATTGTTTTGTGGATTAATTCTGGAAAGGAGCCATTTCTAATGAGTAGAATTCAGTGAGAAGGATATAATTTATTTGCAGCAGTGTTTTAAGTCTCAGGACCACCTACTGAGAAGTAGGTGAAGGCAGGAACACTCTTTTCAATGGTTTAAAAAAGAAAAATACATTTGTGCATCTGTTTCACAGCTGTAGTGACGGTTTAACAGGAACAAAGCCTGCAGAAACTATGCTCAGTAATTACTTGCTGTACATAAGGTGTAAATGCTCTGCTGATTCAAGAATTCCTCTGCAAAGCATCAGGCCTAACAATATCTTCAGTGAGCTTTTTAGTGAGAGACTCGATCTTGCCTGCCATCTTTTAAAATTTGTGTAAAGTAATAAAAAGTAGCTGATTTCTAAGGGCAGAAAAACTTATAAAATCTCACAGAATAATTATCAAAAGGATAATTTTTTAAAGTAGTGTGTTCTTATACTGGAATATTACTCAGCATTGCAAACAAACAAAGCACAAGTACCTGTAAACATGAATAAACCTCATAACCACAATGTCAACCAAAAGTATTAAGACACGAAAGAAAACTATTAGTATACATTCATTATATAGCTCATTGTATAGTTCAGAAACAGGGGTGATATGGCGTCCCCTCCCAGATCTCATCTTGAATAGTAGCTCCCATAATTCCCACATGTCATGGGAGAGACCCGATGGGAGGTAACTGAATCATGGGGGTGGGTTTTTCCCATGCTGTTCTTATGACAGTGAATAAGTCTCATGAGATCTGATGGTTTTATAAAGGGAGTTCCCCTGCACATACACATGCCCTCTTGCCTGCTGCCATGTAAGATATGCCTTTGCTTTTCCTTTGCCTTCCGCCATGGTTATGAGGCTTCCCCAGTCAGGTGAAACTGTGAGTCCGTTAAACCTCTTTCTTTTATAAATTACCCAGTCTCAAGTATGTCTTTATTAGCAGCGTGAGAACAGACTAGTACAAGAGGTATGTATGTAGGTGGTAAAAAACACCATAACAAAATCAAGAAAGTGGTTATCATGTAGTCATAATAGTGGTTAAGTTTAGGGGAGGAGAATGAGTCTAGAAGGAAGGCACAGGATGGAAGGTTCTTAGGTTGCTGGCAATGCTCTATTTCCTAACCTGTATGGTGGTGACAATTAGTGTTTACTCTGTAACTTTTCATTTTATCTTGTATTGTTCTTTAAACATTTCTGAATGTATTTCATTTTGCAATAAACGTGCTAAAAATCACTGTCATAATTAATTGCAGGTACCTACTTTTTTGAAAATATCAAATTATTTTAAAACTGTTACAATTGAGACTGTTCATAAGCGCATGGAATCTAGATGTGAAGGTGCAGATTTTTAGTGAGCAAACTAGGGTGTTACCTTTTAGTGATGAGAGAAAATCCTTAATTTTAAAATGTTGGCAGTAGATTATGGTAAACATACTTAAACAAAAACAAAATCACTTATTCCCTGAGGGTCTGCATAAAATAGATGACACACTTCTATTCCATAAGGGCTTAGATGCTTTAAATATTTTTTCTGAGTGTGCTGTCATTTCCTTCTACATGTCATGTCAAATAACAGATTAATGGAGGTGTTTGTAGATTTGGAGGCTGATACTGATCATTTGGAAGCACTTATTAAGGACAAGTTAGCACAAACATTCCCCTACCAGCACTAAATTCAAACCAGGTTTGAAAATTTAAGCAGAAATGCTTCAAATATTCAAAACCATCTTTTGTGCTGTTATAAATTGGAAGGTTTCAGAGGCTTAACAATCAGACACTTGTACAGCAAGAAGGATGATTCCCACTTAATTATTTCTAAAACCTGAGGTTTATATATATATAAATACATAGGGAGGTGAACCTGGATACATACCAAACCCACCATAATCTAGAGTGTGATTACCCTTCCTAATTAATGCCCTTTCAACTTAATGCCTGTTACCCTCCACATCCCATAGTTGATGAATATTAAACTGCTTGATGTTTTTTATTTCCATGTCTTCAGCTGTTGTGTAAAGACTCTTTTGATTATGAGTTAGAAAAATCAATTCAAACTAGGTTAAGAGGAAAGGAATTTTTAAAAAAACACTTTAAAAATAAAAATAGAAACATATTATATACCCAATTGACAATTCCAAATTATAGAAGGAAGTAACTACTATAAAATTTTGTATAAAAATGCACAGAAACAGAAAACCAAATATCACATGTCTTTACTCATAAGCCTGAGCAACATAGTGAGATCCTGTCTCTACAAAAAATAAAACAAATTAACTGGGTATGGTGGTGCATGCCTGTGGTCACAGCTACTTGGAAGCTGAGGCAGGAGGATCACTTGAGCCCAGGAGGTCAAGGCTGTGGTGAGTCATGATTATGTCACTGACTCCAGCCTGGGTGAACCACCTGAGATCCTGCCTCAAAAAAGCAGATGGGAACAATAGACCCTGGGGACTCCAAAAGGAGGAGGGAGGGAGGGAGCTCACAGAAACCTCCGTCTCCCAGGTTCAAGTGATTCTCCTGCCTCAGCCTCCCAGGTAGCTGAGATTACAGGCACGTGCTACCATGCCAGGCTAATTTTTTTTTTTGTATTTTTAGTAGAGATGGGGTTTCACGATGTTGGCCAGGCTGGTCTCGAATTCCTGACCTCAGGTGATCTGCCCGCCTCGGCCTCCCAAAGTGCTAGGATTTCAGGCATGAGCCACTGCGCCCAGCCAGGAATCCTTTGATTCTCCTTCCAGAGTGCTGTGATCAATGTGTCTTTCAGTTTAAATTCTCTAGAGAGTCTCAGATTGGTTCAACTGGGGTCAGGTGCTACTCCTGGTCCAATTATGTTTGACCAGAGAACCAGGGTCATACAGGGGGGAAAAAGCTGCCAGGAAGCAACACCTGAGGTGGAATGCTGGGCCTATTACTTGATTTTATCTTTCTGATGCTTACATGGTGTCTTACCATCTTCATAGAAATAGATATGACAAAGTAGTGTTTAGAACCTTCTATAATCAATTGTCCTCCTCCCACCTTGCCCCTTTACTTCAGTGTTCTACCGATACTACATACTAAATGCAAAGATTGTGTGTTGTGACAGGCCCTGAAGTTCAAGTCGAGAAAGGGCCAGCTTGTGGAGCGGCAATGAAGGCAGGGAAAGGCAGTCTGTATGAGACCTGAGTCATAGGTCCTTTCTTTTTTCCAACGCACTCACCCCCATTGCTTTCTCAAGTTCCAGACCTATGTGTCCAAGTGCTTACCAACATCTCCCTTTAGTCATCCAAAGTTAGCCTGGCGTGGTAGCACATGCCTGTAATCTCAGCTCCTGGGAGGCTGAGGCAGGAGAGTCACTTGAACCTGGGAGATGGAGGTTTCAGTGAGCTGAGATCAGGCCACTGCACTCCAGCCTGGGTGACAGAGCGAAACTCCGTCTCAAACAAACAAACAAACAGAATTCCTGCTGCAAAGTTGGCTTAGTTCCTTCATTCTTGCTGATGGTTGTTTAACTTTTCCTTGGATTGTGTGATAATCTCAGAATAATGTCCATAAATTCCCATTGGAAATGGGAACTATCATAAATGTTTGTTAAAATAATGCAACTATTACAAAATAAGGTCGTTACCTGCTTTACTCTTTATTTCTTTTTAATTTAAAAGTAAACTTTAAGGTCAAAAATGCAAACTTGGGGAAGGCAGAAAGATCACACACAAGGCTGACACTTCACACCTGGAGAGTTGCACAGTGGCCGGACAGAGGCGCTCCTCACTTCCCAGACAGTGGGCTGGTACTTTACTCTTTAATACTATCTTGGAATCAGCATTTCCAAGTGAATTTATCTCCTTCTCACAGACTTCACCTTTTCTGGATTACCTCAATTAACAGCATCTCCAGCCAATTCCTCTCATCCTTGCTTTCCAATCAGGTCACGAACTTCCATCAGCTCTTCCTCCTTAAGGCATCTCAAATCGCTTCACTTTTCTCCAACCCATTACAACTGCCCGTATTTAGCCTAGACAATTACAAGTTCTTACTCATCTAACTCAGCTCCTGCCTTTAGTCTTGTTCCCTATAATCAATTCTTGACCCTGCACCCAGTTCTAGCAAACCTGATCACTTCACTCTTTATCTTGCAACTAATTTCTCTTCAGAATAAAGCCTAAAGTTCTTAGCGTAGCACAGCATAGGATGGCACTGCATAGTCTGCAAGGCATTTCACAAATTGTCTGCTTCTTCCATTCTAGTCTTTCTATTCTCCTCCCTCAGTAATCAGATCTCTCTATTTTCTTCTAACTCCCTGATTTCTTGTTTGTAGAGTGCTTGTTCTGAAGCACCTTGACTAGACATTAAAATCACATAGAGACTTTAAAATATCCCATGCCGAGGCCATCCCAGACCAATTAAATCAGACCCTCTGGGGGAGGACCCGGGCATCAGTAAGTTTTTAAAACTTCAAGATTATTCTGAAGTGCAGCTCAATTCGGGGACTTTCGCAATTCTGTGCATGTGTTTACTTCCTCTCCCTGACCAAATTTGCACCCCCACCTTTGTTTATTCTTAGATCCTCATATCCCCTGCAAGCTGCCTAGTACCTACTTACCCTACAGATCTCATCTTTCACTTATACTGTGGCCTTTTGACCACAGAGAATAGGTTATGTGAATAGATGTAGTTTTAAACAATGAAACTCTCACAAATCTTTAAATTCATGTTCATAAATTATTTTTGAGCCATTTGAAGTAAAAAACATTTTGAAGACTCCATTGTGTTTGTCAGACTAATAATACCCTTATATTCATGACTTAACTACCACTGTTGGGGTTTGTACTGTTAGTGGTGGCAAATCCATATGGGTCTGCAACAACCTCAATTCTTGCCTCCTCAGAAGAAAGAATTAGACTGAGGGGCACAAGGCAGAGTGAGAGACCGAGGCAAAGTTTTAGAGCAGAAGTGAAAGGTTTTTTTAAAAGTTTAAAGCAGGAATGAAAGGAAGTAAAGTACATTTGGAAGAGGGTCAAGCAAGCGACTTGAGAGATTCAAGTGCACACTTTGACCCTTGACTCGGGGTCTTATATGTTGGCATGCTTTCGAGGTTGCATTACTTCTCCCATGATTCTTTCCTTGGTGGGGGGGCTGTCTGCATGCAGAGTGGCCTACCAGCACTTGGGAGGGGCCGCATGCACAATGTGTTCACTAAAGTTGTGTGCATGCTCGCTTGAGGCGTTTTTCCCTTACTAGTCCAGTGTTCCTAGAGGAAGGTCATATACCAGTTAAACTCCACTGTTTTGCCTCTTAATGCACACAATGGAGCTCACTAACCCAACTCCTGAGATCTTATTAGGAAGTTGCTGGTCACCAGCATCAAGTTTTTTTCTGTCTGTTGGGAGACTTCCTTTTCTTGGTGCTGGCTGCGACAATTTATTATTTTAGAGAGGCAGTTCAACAGCCATCTGACCATCACTTGATGGCTGCCTGGCATTTCTGGTGAGGCGGCCCTCTCCTGTTCTGCTCCTGTCTGCCTTACTACCTACTGTAACAGTGCCGGGTGAATTGTCTACGTGATCTTATTTAATCCTTTTAACAATCATTAGGACATATTCAGATCCCATTTTATTGCTGAGAAAATTGAAGTTTAGAAAGTTTAACAAATTTCCCAAACACATACTAAAGCTACAGGATAGATAACTATATGAATTTTTTTTTTGTTTTTTGATGGAGTTTCACTCTTGTTGCCCAGTCTGGAGTGCAGTGGCACAATCTCGGCTCACTGCAACCTCTGGCTCCTGGGTTCAAGCGATTCTCCTGCCTCAGCCTCCCAAGTAACTGAGACTGTAGGCATATCCTACCATGCCCAGTTAATTTTTGTGTTTTTAGTAAAGATGTGGTTTCACCATGTTGGCCAGAATGGTCTCGATCTCTTACCCTCGTGATCCGCCCACCTCAGCCTCCCAAAGTGCTGGGATCACAGGTGTGAGTCACCGGGCCTGGCTCCTATATGAAGTTTTAAAAACCCAAAATATATTCACCAGATTTTTAAAAAATCAGAATATTGTAAATGTAAATCTTGAAATATTTTAAACAAGAAACCTTTTAAATGTATATTTTTAAAATTTCTGATGCTGTGGAAAGAACTGTTCAGCAGGATAGCAGAAGAAAAATAAATTAAAATGTTGTAAATAACAATTAATGATGTTATGAGATATACCAGTGTTTCTGATAAGCACACAAAGATTCAAAGAACAGAAACAATGGGTGGACTTATTTTGCTTTAAATTGGAAAACAGTTATTTACTCTTTTAATGTATACTTAAGAGGGTGCATTTCAAATCAATAGTTAGGAACAAAAACTCGAACAGAATTTCTAGAACTTTTTTTTGCTACAGATACCTCTATATCTACTGCATGTTTGGCAGACATTAAGGTTTCAGAATCAGAACATACACCACACCCTTTTCATTCACCACTCCCTTCTATCTCCACCCTTCCCTACCTCTCCCTTAAACTCACATCTCTATTTTCCAGCTTGTTCTGTGTATTTTCCTCTGGTGTAATTACCATAAATAATTAGCAAGATAGGACCTGTGTGGTACAAGTGCCACAAGTTGGTTGTGTTGTGAGCAACCGCTTGAAGTGGTGACAACCTAAACATTTGCACACTTCTCACCACAGTGTCCCATATTTAAGTATTTCATAACATGTAAATCCAACAGGTGAAATATTGGAATACCTCTTCATGGCTAATACCTGACCCAAAAGTCACCTTCTATCAGTTGAAGTGTTGGCTGGCTAATATATTGACTCTGTATGCTTGGAATGGGTGTTCATGGCAGCTCAAAATGATCTATTCAAATGAAAAACAAAAAAAAATTGTTCTGCCCTATGAAGAACTGAGCAGGGTGGCGGGGCAGGGCAGGGGGGAGCAGGGTGGGGAGGGAAGGAACAAAAGGCTTTTGTTTAGCTGTAAACCATAAAAGCAGAGGTATGGTCCTGCTCCTGCCAAGGCTAAAGTAAGGCAATTAGCATCATGACTTGAGGGGTCACAAGATCCCAGAAAAGAAACATTTTGGAACTTTCTTAAGCCAGATAGCAGTGTGAAAGGGGGGAAAAAATCCACAGGGGTCCTCAGTAAACAATAAGGTAGGCAGAAAAAGCTCCCTGATTTTCTTGGTCTAGCCTGTCTTCACTGCCCTCAGGCCTTGAATAAGTATTAATCCTCCCCTCCTTGCATTCTATTGAGTACTCTCTGGGTCTTCACAGCTACAAGACAGTTTTTCATTCCCTTTCTTCCAAAAGAAACTGTGAGGTTATTCAGCATGTTATAATGAGCTGCGGGTACTGGAGAGATAACAAACTCTGATTTCCAGGTCACTAATACCAGCCCCAAGCCCCACCACACACACACACACACACACACACACACACACCCACACACAAACGAGGCCAAGTTGGGCAAAAAGACAAAATTACATAATTGGATGGAACTGTGTAAATCAGTCAGATCCCTAACCTAAATATGAAGAAATGGAAAGCCAAAAAGGGAATTCATTTGTTCAGATTTACACTAGTTACTGGCAAACTAGAGTAGGATCCAGATCTCAGGAGTTCCAGTCAAACATATTTTCCTACTCCTAATATTTACTTTAGTAAACTAAGTTTGCTTACAGAATTTCATAACACCTTTTGAGATAGGTAGTGACACCTTGGTTATCACAAAACTAGGGGTAAAGCACAGCCAAAACGGAGCACAAGTATTTAGTATAATTTTTAACTTAATTTAATAATGTGCTTCTTTACAAATGTTACTGATACCAATTTTTTTCAATATCTGGGTTTTGGTGGCACAATCTGGATTATTTATGTCTTAAAATTTTGCAATGTTATTTCAACTATTGCATTTTCCTTTGATTTGTCACTATTATTCTTTCCAGTATGACTAACCATTGCCCTATGTGTTTTCAAAGAAGATGGTACAGCTCCTCTAGAGGAACAACTGAGTAACTTAAGGAGGGAGATTAACTTTTTGCCTAAGATAGTTGGGTCTTAACTTGTGGTGTTTTATGCAAGTCTCCTTGGTCCAGGAAGGTGCCTTCTAGAATAAACCCAATTGTGCCCAACCCATTTTGATAACCCTTCTTAAAAGATCTGACTGGGCAAGGTGGCTCACATCTGTAATCCCAGCACTTTGAGAGGCTGAGGCAGGAGAATTGCTCAGAGTTTGAGACCAGCCTGGGCAACATAGTGAGACCCTATCTCTACAAAAAAATAAAAATAAAGTAGTGGGGCATGGTGGCATGCACCTGTATTCTCAGCTACTTAGGAGGCTGAGGCAAGAGCATTGCTTGAGTCCAGGAGGTTGAGGCTGCAGTAAAACATGATTGTGCTATTGCACTCCAGCCTGAGTGACAAACCAATGGGTGACCCTGTCTCAAAAAGAAAAAAAAAAAAAGAGAGATCGGGCATCTGCTTTACTTATAATTCTTTTGTGAAATATCAAACAAATCACTTCTCTCCTTTGGGTGCTCCGATGATGTAAATGTCACGAAGTCAAGGCATAATTGTTCTTACTTGGCAGCACTTAACTTAATGGCATATCTATGACATGCCATTGAGTGCTAAGTTTGTAAGAGCATGTTATAACTATATCCCAAATTGCAGTTCTAGGATACAATTCCAGGATCTCCAGTGTCCAGGGTACCCAACAGGCACCACAGCATGTTACTGTACTCAGCTCCAACCTATACCCTGGCCAATCATGCTACTTCTTCTATCTCAACCTGAAGTTTACACTGAGAAACATATCTACCATTTCCCCTCCCTTCTAAGTTTTGATCTAACTGAAAATATTGGATGCTCATTTTTCAGACAATGAGCTCCTTAAGGAAAATGACTATGAGATATTTAACTTTGACTTTCCAGTGACTGACAGCCTTATTATGGGGATTTAATAAATGTGAATCAATAAGTGAATGAATAAATAAATAAGAAATGAATGACTGTGTTTCAAATCTCTCCCATACAAAGATAATCTTATTGACACTATATCTTAATTATGCCAATTTTTCTCTTCTTTGATAATTCCTTGCCCTTTCCCTAACTGCAGCTCCCTTCATCTTTGCCTCAAAATGAACCATCCCTTTTCTGCTATGGTCCAAGATTATAGGGAATTGTAAGACTTGTAGAAGATGCTGGTCTTCTAACATGTCAAAGTAATAAGGTACTGGTTGACATCCTCCAATAAATTATTAGATGTTTGTTGGGAGGCAATGATCAGGTTCCAATTTGCAAGCAAAACTGACACAGTTCATTAAGAGATTAACTAAGGCCAGAATATTGAGAGGGGGCACAACATTTCAGAGTTGCGGGGGCCAGAATGGAAATCAGAGAGGAAAGGAACTGGAAGAAGACTAAGAGGTATAATACTAGATGGCGTTAAAGTTGATGTGAGCTTCTAAACACAACCACAGAGGCAGCTCATATGTTCCCATCCCCAAACCCCTGTAATGAGCTCTGCATTGTTGGTGGTTGCTCAGCGACCACACGCCTTTTCACATGCCTATCTCAGTTGCTTATTAAGGATTTGTGGTTTCTCATTTTTTTCCTTTACCTTTTAGAACTGCCTTCGAGATTCAGTTATTAATCACAATCCAAATGTCAACAAATGTACTATAGGTTTTGAAAGCTGAATACTACTCAAGATGGTCCAGTTGCTATAAAGAATTTTGTGTCATTGACCTCACAAACCCAAGGACAATATCCAAGTCAGAGACTTTAAGTGTATGATTCCTTCACCTCTAAGCACCTCTTCTGGGAATTTAACCCAAGGAAGTATTCAGATTGGGAGGCTGAGGCGGGAGAATCGCTTGAACCTGGAAGGTGGTGGTTGCAGTGAGCCGAGATTGTGCCACTGCACTCCAGCCTGGGTGACAGAGCAAGACTCCGTATCAAAAAAAAAAAAAGAAAAAGAAAAAGAAAACAGTGGAAGTATTCAGAAACATGCTTACACTGATGGCTTGTTGTTTATAAAATTCAAAAAATGGGAACAATCTTAATTCACATTATACATCCATATGATAGACTGTTGTCACCTAAAAATTAAGTTGTAATAGGATGTTAGTATCATTATTAACATGTAAACATTTATTACACACTCTTTTAAAATGCATGCTATTTAAACTATTTTTATTATATATGTAAGTGCATATATAACAAATAACTAGACAGATAAAAGCAAAATGTTGACAGTGGTTATCTTTGGGTGGTCAGATTATGGTGAGCTTTATTTTATAACTTTGTAGTTATTTGGCATTTTCTAGGTTTCTTATTAGAAAATATATTATTTTTGTAACTAAAAACATTAATAAAAAATAGAACAGGCAAGAGAAATTCAGAAATAGTGAAATTTTTTCTTGGTTCTCCAAAACTACCTTTGGAATAAGCTTATTGGTATCTAAAATTTAACATTTAGAGATATATTTCTTTTTTCTTTTTCTTTTTTTTTTTTTTTAAGATGGAGTCTGGCTCTGTCCTCTGTCGCCTACCCTGGAGTGCAGCGGTGCCATCTTGGCTCACCGCAACCTCTGCCTCCTGGGTTCAAGCAATTCTTCCTGCCTCAGTCTCCCAAGTAGCTGAGATTGCAGGTACCCACCACCACACCTGGCTAATTTCTGTATTTTCAGTAGAGAAATGTTTCACCAAGTTGGCCAGGCTGGTCTCGAACTCCTGACCTCAGGTGATCCATCTGCCTCGGCCTCCCAAAGTGTGGAATTACAGGCGTGAACCACCATGCAGCTGAGATACATTTCTTTGTCCTTACTTTGCATCTTTTGCTAAAATGAAAATATACGTAAGTGGGGAAACATTAATTCTATTAAGCATTTATGCCATCAGAGACCAGTGTTTTTAAGCTACAAGTTTATGAAATCAATTTATTGGGTCTTGGCTTAAACACAAAATAAATGAAATAAAATAGAACAGAAAATATTTGTTTTTCTGTCTTAGTAAGGGAAGGTATTATTTAATGATATTTTAATTTCAATCACATATGTATATACTGGGACATGAGGTAAAATATATTCTTTATGGAAGAACACAGTCAAAAAAGTTTGCAAGTCACTGCCATAGAATGAACACTAGATCCTGAAATGTGTTTTTGATTGTGGTGGACATATCTGTGAAAGGTGCTTCAGATGGATAAAAGAGAAATCCCTGGGTTTTAAGGAGCAGAAAGGGAGATGAAGGCACCAAAGGACACAACTTGTTCTGTGGCTATTTTTGTCTCTCCTTGGCTTCCTTGGGGAGCCTGAACTGTGGCACAGAGCTCTACTTAGCAGTTTCCTGGAAAAATGGATATTCTGCTGCTATTACAGTCACAATGGATGAATTTTTTTTTTTTTTTTTTTTTTGAGATAAGGTCTCACTGTTTCACTCAGGTTGGAGTGCAGTGATGTGATTAAAACTCACTGTAACCTGTCACTCCTGGGCTCAAGTAATCCTCCCACCTCAGCTTCACAAGTATCCAGGGCTTCAGATGAGGGCCACCATGAATGGCTGATTTTAAAATCTTTTGTAGAGATGAGGGTCTTTCTATTTTGCCCAGGCTGGTCTCAAACTCCTGGGTTCAAGTGATCCTCCTGCCTCAGCCTCCCAAATTGCTGGGATTACAGGTGTAAGCCACTGCACCCAGCCCATGAATAGAATTTTTATAGTTAGTAAAGTTTAGGATTATGGGATCACTATAACTCAGTGGGCTCCTCAAGATCCTACTATCTGTTGTTACCTAAACAAGAAACTAGCTGCTTGCTCTGTGATGTGAAAGTGGTATGATCTTTACAAGCCACTGGAAGAATATTTTCTAACAACTGAATACACAAATACATTGATACATTTTCAAATGATAGGGGGAGAAAGATTGTTGGGCTCTTTTCACCCTTCTAGGATCCAAGATTCTAAACAATTTGGGAAACCAAAATTTATCCTGCCTTACTATTCTGTACCAGTAGATGCGTTTTCATTCTTTCTCATACATTCTTTGTTCCCATACCATCCAGAATTTCTCGTTCAAGCAAAGGAAACTGAGAAAAAATGCATTAAGTTGTACACGATTTTATGTCACCTCTTAAATGGGAATTTGCTTTGGAAAGAGGACCTAATAATGTCAAGAAGATATTTAACATAAAGCAATAAATGCAGCCTGTGACAGGCAGGTCAGGAAAAGGTCTATAGTAGCTACTTCTCATGTTTTGCCCTTCATTATTTTTGACATCCTTCCTCAAGTTAGAAATCTAGGCCACAGCCAAGCCACCTTGGCTTTGCTAATCATGTGTACTTATGTGAAACTCTCAGTTGGAAAAGAATAATGTGAAGTGGCAAGCACCACTTAAAATATATTTTCTAGAGAAGATGGTTGCAGAAGCATGTGGTTTTGGGGGCTAGCAATGATAGAATTTTGAGTATATGGTGTTCCACGTCAGTAGTGTAAGATGGGGTTGTCTATGCCCAATAAGAGAGCCATGGGATCTTTATTGGAGTAACTCTACAATGTGATTTAGCCTCTCTGACTGTCATAGAGATTCTATGCCCTTTCTAAGATATGTTAATATATTTCTTACTATTTAAATTTGGTTAGAATGGGCCTGGCATGGTGGCTCACCCTGTAATCCCAACACTTGGGGAGGCCAAGGCAAGTGGATCACCTGAGGTCAGGAGTTTGAGACCAGCCTGGCCAATATGGCAAAACCCTGTCTCTACTAAAAGTACACAATTAGCCAAGCATGGTGGCACACGCCTGTAATCCCAGCTATTCAGGTGGCTGAGGCACAAGAACTGCTTGAACCTGGCAGGCCAAGGTTGCAGTTAGTTGAAATTGTGTTACTGCACTCTAGCCTGGGCCACAGAGCAAGACTCTGTCTCGAAAAAAAAAAAGGTTAAAATGAGTTTTGTTGTTTGTGACAAAGAACCCCAATTAATACAAGTTCCTTCCTTCAAATTATACTGTATAGACAAAAGTGTGCAAACTATGGAGCAATCATCTAGTAATAATGTCAGATAGTTCTTCCATACATGTTGTCTAGTGCTCAACTAAAACAGGAAACATCTGATGAAAATGTATTGTTTAGTTTTTAGTTATTTGAATAAATGATATTTGCTTTGGGGTCTTAAAGGTAAAAATATTGAGAAATAAGATGGAAGTCTTGACAGGTACAGCAACTCATTCTTTGACATTTGCTGAAATGACTACTTTTAAAATTCTTTGTTCTACTGAAATAATATTTTGTTACTAGATTTACACTAATCGATGAATTCTGTGTCCTTGTACAAAAAAATTAAAAAGTTATAAAGTAGATAAGTATTATCTTATTTTTATAGAGAAAAATAAGTAGGATAAGTAGATAGAAAAAAAAGACATTCCTTTAGCCATGTTATAGTGCTTTAGATTAATATTAAAAACAACAGAAGAATTGCAAAGGTATGTTCCTTTTTTTAACTGACCTAGTTAATTTAAGCAGAATTTACGGTAAAGCTTCATACATAGAGATCAATAAATACTTCTTAACCAAAAAAATAAATGACTTATAAGGAAAGTTCAGGGTCATGAAAGCCAGAATGGAAAAGATGTCTTCTCATTTAAAGGAAATTTTCATTGATTCAATGGATCTTCTGTCATAACAGCCAATTGTTCTGGGCCACTGCTTCAAGAGTTCTATTACATTCACATATTATACGAACCATAATACAAACAAATAATCCAGTCATTTAAATTTTACATAGAAAATGGCTGACTAGAGGTACCCGACACTCATCTCCTGCACAAATAAGAACTAAAATAACCATGCTTCAAATGGAGAATCTAAGGGAGAACACTGAAATTTAGCAGAGGAAACACTTGAAACCAGGAAGGAAACGGAAGTAAGGAAGTCTGCTGTGGCAAGATCAGCTGGGATCCCAGAGAGACTTTTCAGTACAGGGAAAGGGTAAGTGAGTGATCCCCAGTGGTCTACATTCCCACTATGGACTCTTGCACTTCTAGCCATGGGAGAGCTGCTTGATCCTTGGGGAGTCTGAGGCTAGTATAAGAAGCTGCCTGGAGTCTGCATGACAGCATTGCTCCAGATAGAGAGCTCACATTAGGTCCCACACATGCCCTGAGACCCAAACAGCTGTAGCACAACACCATTTTGAGAGCCCAGCCCCCACCAGACTGCATATCCCCTGAGGCCTAGCATCTCCTGCATACACTAATCCTTGGAGCCCCACTGACATCCCCTTGTGTCTACCTGGAGGGCTGCAATACCCCACGAGCACAGGCAACCAAAACAAACATGGACTAGTGGGATCACATCAAGTTTAAAAGCTTCTGTGCAGCAAATAAAATAATCAACAAAGTGGAGAGACAAACCACAGAATGGGAGAAAACATTTGCAAACTATTCATCTAACATGGGGTTAATAACCAGAATATATAAGGAGCTCAAAGAACTCTGTAAGAAAAAAAAATGTAATATTCTGATCAAAAAATAAGCAAAATGTTTGAATATACATTTCTCAAAAGAAGACGTACAAATGGCAAACAGGCATATGAAGAAATGTTCAACATCATTGATCATCAGAGAAATGCAAGTCAAAAGTACAATGAGATATCATCTCACCCCATTTAAAATGTCTTACATCCAAAAGAGAGGCAATAACAAATGCTGATGAGGATGTGGAGAAAAGTGAAGCCTTGTTTACTGTTGGTGGGAATGTAAATTAGTACAGTCACTATGGAGAACAGTTAGGAGGCTCCTCGGGAAACTAAAAATAGAGCTACCATGTGATCCAGCAATCCCACTGCTGAGTATATACCCAAAAGAAAGGAAATCAGGGCCAGGTGTGGTGGCTCACACCTGTAATTCCAGCACTATGGGAGGCTGAGGCAGGCAGATCATGAGGTCTGGAGTTTGAGACCAGCCTGGCCAACATGGTGAAACCCTGTCTCTACTAAAGATAGAAAAAATTAGCCAGGCATGGTAGCGTATGCCTGTAATCCCAGTTACTCAGGAGGCTGAGGCAAAAGAATCACTCAAACCCAGGAGGCAGAGGTCGCAGTGAGCCGAGATCACACCATTGCACTCTAGCCTGGGCGATAGGGTGAACCTCCATCTCAAAAGAAAAAAAGAAAGAAAATCAGGATATCAAAAAGATACATGCACTCCTATGTTTATTGCAGCACTGTTCACAATAGCTAAGATTTGGAAGCAACCTAAGTGTCCATCAACAGATTAATAGATGAAGAAAATGTGGTTCATACACGTGATGGAGTACTATTCAGCCATTAAAAAAATGAGATTTTGTCATTTGCAACAGCAAATAGATGGAAATGGAGATCTTTATGTTAAATGAAATAATTCAGGCATAAAAAGATGAACATCACCAGTCTGGGAAGGGTAGTGAGGATGGTTAATGAGTGCAGTCATATATGTAACAGTTAGAAAGAATGAATAAGACACCCTACTTAACAATAACTTAATGGTATATTTTAAAATAACTAAAAGAGCGTAATTGGATTGTTTGTAACATAAAGGATAAATGCTTGAGGTGATGGATACTCCATTCTCCAGGATGTGATTGTTTCAAATTGCATGTCTGTATCAAAATATTTCTTCTACTCCACAAATATATACACCTACTATGTACTCACAAAAATTAAAAATTAAATGAGAAAAAGGGATATATATCATTAAAATGTATAAAATGGAAATTCTAGAATGGAAAAATTTAACAAATAAAATAAAAATATAGTCAAGAGCTTCAATAATAGACTAGATCAAACAGAAGAAAGAATTTCAGGACTTAAAAACAGGTCTTTTGAAATAGAGCAGTAAGACAAAAAAAAAAAGAGGAAAAGAAAAAAAAAAACCCAAAATATTGAAGAATGCCTGTGTGACATATGAGATGCCAAAAAGCAATCAAAAGAGATTTAGACATCCAGATATCTGATCCCCAAATGGAAACAACCCTAAAAGGTCTTCAAGGCACATTATAGTAAAACTGTCAGAAGTCAAAGAGATAATTCTAAAGACAGTAAGAGAAAAGTATCTAGTCACATATAAAGGAACTCCATCAGACTAAAAGTGAATTTTTCAGCAGAAACCTTATAGGTCAGGAGAGAATGGGATGATACATTCAATGTGCTAAAAAATAAAATAAATAAAAACAAAACAAAACAAAAAACTATTAGTCAAGAATATGATCCCCAGCAAAACTATCCTGCAAAAATAAAGGAGAAATAAAATATTTCCCAGACGAGCAAAACAGAGGGAATTCATCACCATTAGATCAGCTCTACAAGAAATGCTTAAGGGAATCCTATACCTGGAAGTGAAAGGATGATATCTACCATCGTGAAAACACACAAAAATATAAATTCACTGGTAGAACAAACACACATATGAAAAAGAGAAAGGACTCAACCATTACCACTATGGAAAACCACCAAACTGCAATGATAAAGAATAAGAGAGAAACAAAGGAACAAAGGACGTACAAAACAACCAGAAAATAATGAACAAAATCACAGGAACAAGTTCTCCCATATCAATAATCTTGAATGTAAATAAACATTCCACTTAAAAGATATAAACTGGCTTTAAAAATTGTTTTAAATGACAGAACTACATGCTGCCTACAAGAAACTTAATACCTATAAAACACATATAGATTTAGAGATGGAAAAAGGTAATCCACATTAATGAAACTCAAAAGTGAGCAGTAGTACCTATAATTATATCAGATAAAACAGACTTTAAGTTAAAAACAGTGTGAAAAGAGGCAAATAAGGTCATTATTTAATGATAAACAAATTAATTCAGCCAGGTGCAGTGACTCATGCCTGTAATCCCAGCACTTTGGGAGGCCGAGGCTGGTGGATCCCCTGAGGTTGGGAACTTGAGACCAGCCTGACCAACATGGAGAAATCCCATCTCTACTAAAAATACAAAATAAGCTGGATGTGGTGGTGCGTACCTACAATCCCAGCTACTCAGGAGGCGGAGACAGGAGAATTGCTTGAAAGTGGGAGGCGGAGGTTGCAGTGAGCTGAGATTGCCCCATTGCACTCCTGCCTTGGCAACAGGAGCGAAACTCCATTAAAAAAAAAAAAGAAATTAATTCAACAGAAGGATATAACAATTCTAAATATATATGCACCCAGCACCAGAGCACCCAGATTCATATAGTTAATGTTATCAGATCTAAAGGGAAAGACTTCAATACGATAATTGTTGGGAACTTCAACACCCCACTTTCAGCATTAGACAGATGACCTAGACAAAGAATCAACAAAGAAACACTGTGTTTAAATGGCACTTGAGACCAAATGAACCTAAAAGATATTTACAGAACATTTTATCCGTAAGCTCCTGAATACAGATTCTTCTCATCAGCACATGGAACATTCTTTAGGATAGAACATATGTTAGGTCACAAAA
Organism: Colobus angolensis palliatus; assembly: GCF_000951035.1. Lineage (NCBI taxonomy): Eukaryota > Metazoa > Chordata > Mammalia > Primates > Cercopithecidae > Colobus > Colobus angolensis. The sequence goes on from NW_012120999.1 coordinate 257,154, forward strand.
CTACTCTGAACATATTTTAAACAATTAAAATAATATCAAATATCTTTTCAGACCACAATGGAATAAAATGAGAAATTAATAACAGAAGAACTTTGAAAACTGTAAAATATGTAAATTAAACAACATACTCCTGAATGACCATTGGGTCAGTGAAGAAATTAAGGAAAATTTAAAAACATTATTCAACAAATGAAAATGAAGACACAGCATACCAAAACCTATGGGATACATCAAAAGCAGTTCCAACAGGGAAATTTATAGTAATACATGCCTATATTAAAAAAATGGAAAGATTTCAAATAAATAACCTAACAATGCACCTCAAGGAACTAGAAAAGCAAGAAACTAAAAAACCAAACCCAAAATTAGTACAAGGAAAAAAATAATAAAGATAAGAGTAAAACTAAACAAAATGAGACTAAAAAACATACAATGTATCAATGAAATGAAAAGTTGTTTTGTGAAAAGACAAAAAGAAAATCAATAAACTGCTAGCTATACCCACCATGAAAAAAAGGAGGGAAGACTCCAATACACAAAATCAGAAACAAAAAAGGATACATTACAACAGATACCACAGAAATACAAAAGATCATCAAAGACTACCTTGAACAGCTAGGTGTTAACAAACTGGAAAACCCAGAGGAAATGTATAAATTATATTTATGGACACATACAACCTACCAAGATTGAATCAGAAAGAAAGAGAAAACCTGAACAAATCAATAAGAAGTAACAAGACTGAATTAGGAATAGTCTCCCAACAAAGTGAAGCCCAGGACCAAATGACTTTATTGCTGAATTCTATCAAACTCATGAATAATATCTAAGACCAGTTCTCAAAACTATTCCACAAAATTGAAGAGGAAAGAATTCTTCCTAATTTATTCCATAAATTGGTAGATGCACACAGAAATGATAAATGTTCAAGGTGATAGATATTTTAAAAACTGATTTAATTCTTATGCTTTGTTTGCATGTAACAAAATATCACATATACTACATAAATATGTGTATGAATATATGTATTAACAAAAATTACACAGCAAAGTCTATTTAAAATCCTTATCCTATATGCATCAATATATGTATGTGTGTGTGTGTTATTTTTCTTTTTCAAAAAGTTGGAACCAGTATTTTGGTTTTTTAATTCTTAAAGATGTAGCAAAATTTTAAGGATTGTCTTATTACCGGCTGGGGCACAGTGGTTCACGCCTGTAATCTTAGCATTTTGGAAAGCCAAGTCAGGTGGACTGCCTGAACTCAGGAGTTCACAACTAGCCTAGGCAACATGGTGAAACCCCATCTCTACTAAAATCCAAAAAATTATCCAGGCGTAGCGGCATGTGCCTGTAGTCCCAGCTACTTGGGAGGCTGAGGCAGGAGAGTTGCTTGAACCTGGGAGGTGGAGGTTGCAGTGAGCCAAGACCGTGCCACTGCACTCCAGCCTGGGCAACAGAGCGAGACTCCATCTCAAAAAAATTTTGAAAAATTAAAAAAAGAATTGTCTTACTATCTTTTACTCTCAATACAATCTGTTATGTGGGGAAGAGTTTTTGAGAACAGGCTTAAGCCTTCCAAGGCCCAGTAGAACACACAGTTAAATATCAGTGACTAACATTTGTACTTTAATCATGATCATAACAATTTAAGACACATTTTTATTAGCTACCTCTACTATAAATCTCACCAGCAAAGAATCTGAGTTTTGGTAGCACTTATGAACAAAAATGTTTTCTTTTGGCTTTAACATTGCAACATACAGAATAGAAGTATTGTGTGTGCCATGAAACTTTTTAGATATATATCAGATTAGCACAATAATTAATTTCAAAGGAGAAAATTGGGGGAAAGTATGCATTAAAATCTCTGACCTAGAATACATCTTGTCAACTCAAAAAATATCTATTTTCAAGGTTTTGTGACCAGTTTTCTGGAGTAGAGAAGAAAACCTAGGCAATACCATTCAGGACATAGGTATGGGCAAAGACTTCATGACTAAAACACCAAAAGCAATGGCAACAAAAGCCAACATTGACAACTGGAATCTAATTAAACTAAAGAGCTTCTGCACAGCAAAAGAAACTGTCATCAGAGTGAACAGGCAACCTACAGAATGGCAGAAAATTTTTGCAATCTATCCATCTGACAAAGGGCTAATATCCAGAATCGACAAAGAACTTAAACCAATTTGCAAGAGAAAAACAACCCCATCAAAAAGTGGGCAAAAAAATATGAACAGACACTTCTCAAAAGAAGACATTTATGTGGCCAAGAAACATGTGAAAAAACCCTCATCATCACTGGTCATTAGAGAAATGCAAATCAAAACCACAGTGAGATACCATCTCACGCCAGTTAAATTGGCGATCATTAAAAAGTCACAAAACAACAGATGCTGGAGTGGATGTGGAGAAATAGGAAAGCTTTTACAGTGTTGGTGGGAGTGTACATTAGTTCAACCATTGTGGAAGACAGTGTGGTGATTCCTCAAGGTTCTAGAACCAGAAATACCATTTGACCCAGCAATCCCATTACTGGGTATATACGCAAAGGATTATAAATCATCCTACTATAAAGATATGTGCACATGTATGTTTATTGCAGCACTGTTCACAATAGCAAAGACTTGGAACCAACTCAAATGCCCATCAATGATAAACTGGATAAAGAAAATGTGGCACATACATACCATGGAATACTATGCAGCCATAAAAAGGGATGAGTTCATGTCATTTGCAGGGACATGGATGAAGCTGGAAACCATCATTCCCAGCAAACTAACATAGAAATAGAAAACCAAACACCACATGTTCTCACTAATAAATGGGAGCTGAACAATGAGAAAACATGGACACAGGGAGGAGAATATCACACACTGGGGCCTGTCAGGGGGTGTGGGACTAGGAGGGGGATAGGATTAGGAGAAATACCTAATGTAGATGATGGGTTGATAGGTACAGCAAACCACATGGCACATGTATCCCTATGTAACAAACCTGCATGTTTTGCACATGTATCCCAAACTTAAAGAAGGTGTAATAAAAAGAAAATTCTTTTAACAAACTTACTTGAAATGTTTGCAAAACTGCTTGGAAAAGCTAAGCTAAAATTTCTTAAGAAAGAACCTGCAAAAAAAAAAGAGCAGTAGTAAGACTGATGAAATAAAAGCTTCTGCTCAAGTCAAGTATGAAGTGGCTTTAAAGAACAAAAGCTCTGAAGTTGAACAAACTGGAGTTTTAATTCTAGGTCCATCATTTGGTTTCTGTATTATTTAATCTTTGTTCTTCAGTTTTCTTATTGTTAAACGGATAAAATATGTATTAATACCACTCAGGATTTCACGTATTTAAATGAAAAGTACTTTACATAGTATATTGCATAGAATAAACTGTCAGTAAATTGTGATGATCTTGGTGATGATGATAATAATATTTCAGAGAAAGCAAGGCAAGAATAGGGCAGTGTTTTCTACAACTGGCTCATCAATTCTCAGGCTTCACCCTCTACATATTAAGGTAGAGAACTCCAGGGAGTGGAGCCTAAAAAAGTACATTTTTTTAAGGCCCTGGTGACTGTGTTAATAGGCTAATTTTGAGGCCCATTTGAATTTTGTATAGGTTACTAGCGTTCTACTGACTTTTGTGATGTGAAAGACACCACAACTGCAAAATGTCTCAAAGTAAACAAGTAAAGAACTTGTGGGTGAATCATTACCTGAACTCCTTCTTTACACCTGTGTGCATCTCTAGACCTGGTGTGGAGGTTACCCTCCAGCTATACATAAAGCTAGTATGCTAATTTAAATAATCTCTTTAATGAAAAAATAGACAGGTGTTAACATTCTCTGTAAGACTTATAAACACATTGAAAAAGCAAATAACCTAAGCCTATGTTGATGCATAAACAATATGTCTAACCTCTGAAAATATAACGAGGCTATGAGCAGACTGAGACTCAGTGCAACCTGAGGCACAACTTGCAAACTCCACTTACCTTCATGTTCCCATTAGTGGTTCTCTAATCCTATTCTGGAGAGCTATATGCCATCAAGAGACCACAACCCTAATCCTGACTCTGCAGTTTTCTGCTCTGGCAGGCAAGGTGGATTCATGGACACTTCCATGCATGGTTAATTGGATAGGACTCAGCTCTGGGGTGTCAATGAATGTGAATTGGATTGTAAAGTAGAGAAAACAAGTGAAATTGCTTCACTTGTAAGAAATGGCAGTGAAGATTCTGAAACCCTTCCCAAGTCAATGTAATGTATTTATTTTAGATACTTTTGTAATACTTGTATTCTCTGGACTCAATGTTGGTCACACGTTCTGAGATGTATTCTGTGAAGGAGCATCACCTCCTTTGATACACTCCAGATTAGCTTTCAGAGCAAGACATTGCATTATATGATGCACAATTTTAAAAAATCAATGGATCTCTGGGAGACTGACAAAGGGAAATAGACTATAACCCCTTAGCAGGACTTTTTGGGGCACAGCAAGGACAAGACAATGACAATAATAATAATGTAAACTTTATGCAACACTTTATAATTTATAAAAAGCATTGCAGAGGCCAGTTCACACCTGTAATCCCAGCACTTTGGGAGACCAAGGCAGGTGGATCACAAGGTCAGGAGTTTGAGACTGGCCTGGCCAACATAGTGAAGCCCCATCTCTACTAAAAATACACAAAATTAGCCAGGCGTGGTGGTGCGTGCCTGTAATCCCAGCTACTCAGGAAGCTGAGGCAGGAGAATCGCTTGAACCCAGGAGGTGCAAGCTGTGGTGAGCTGAGATGGCACCATTACACTGTAGCCCTGGTGACTGTGCGAGACTCTGACTCAAAAAAAAAAAAAAAATTAACAAATGTGGACTTACATTTCAAGTTTTGAGAAACCTTACTTTATTTAGTTTGATATCTATAATCAAAAATAAAAAAGACAACATTAAGAAATTACTTACCTAAATATACAGATATCAACTATTGAGGTTAGATTTTGATTTCCAATGCTCAATTCACTTCATGACTTTAAGTCTAATATTTTCACTGTGAAGGTGATTTGATCACAATTTATATGCAGTAGGGAAATATTAGCCAACTGAAACCTTTTGATGTTGTTCCAAAATTAAATGTGATAGTTCCTTTACAGAACGTTTTACTGAATTGGATGGAGGTGCTAATTAATTGAGGCCTGAAGTAGGAGGGAACATCTTATTACAGATCTTAATGTGTCCACAGAGAGCTATTATTTATTAGTTTCAACAATCCTTTCTCAAGATGTAGTTAGAAGAAAAAAACTACTATATTTAACACAAAGATCATATTGCAAAGCTTCTTTCATGAGGAAGAAGAGCAAATGGAAAGCTTTATATGAACTCTTTAGCCATAATTAGAGAGGTAATAATAAAATTCCCACTGAATTACATAGGAGGAGATGCCAATTCAATAATAATTACATAGTGTGTCTTAATAACACTCTACAATCACTAATTAAGTAATACAAATATCTTTCCTATGAAGTAGGGTAAGTATTGTCAATCTTGTTTTGTCAATGAGAAAATAAAACTGCAGAGTGGTTCCATGACATGCCCAAAGTCATACAAGTGAGTTATGGCAAATTTAGGTTAGAATCCACAGTGCTGATTCTGTTATTCCTAGAAATCATTAATCTTCTCTATCCCAGTTTTTGGGCTAAAATATTGTTTTTTATGTTTCACAATTATTATTATTTCTGATTAAGTGTTTTTTTAAAAAAACATGCCACCCCATTGTATGTAGAACACCTTTCTTCTGGCTCATTTAAGAACTTGCTAGACATTCACTAGACTGTCATGATTCTATGACTACGCATCTATTTTCTGATAGGTATGGAGGGGAATAAAGGAGATGACAGGAGAGGTGTAGAGAAAATAATGAGATTTACATTATAGGATATGCATACATATACAAAGACATGGGTATATTTGCACATATCTTAGATTGTAAAAACACACATACCTGCACATGTATATTCTATGTAAAGTGTCTCGGAATGTACTAATGACTGTTTTGAACTGAAATTACTGGGGAATGAAATAAAGCCACCCAAAAAATTTGTGGAAATAAATTAGACAAGAGCTACCAGCTATCTTAGCCTGAACCAGATATAACAGAAAAACTATTTTGGTTCTGGTTCCATTGTTGACATACTCCTTTAACACCATTATGTTTTGGATGATATGTAACCAGAGAAGTAAATATTGTTGTATTAGTAGATTTTCATGGTGCTGATGAAGACATACCTGAGACTGGGTAATTTATGAAGAAAAAGAGGTTTAATGTTCTCACAGTTCCACATGGCTGGGAAGGCCTCACAATCATGGCAGAAGGTGAAAGTCATGTCTTACATGGAAGCAGACAAAAGCAAATGAATGCCAAGTAAAAGAGGTTTCCCCTCATAAAACCATCAGATCTCTTGAGACTTATTCACTACCACAAGAACAGTATGGAGAAAACTACCCCCATGATTCAATTGTCTCTCACTGGGTATCTCCCACAACACGTGGGAATTATGGGAGCTATAGTTCAAAATGAGATTTGGGTGGGGACAAAGCCAAACCATATCTTTCTGCCCCTGCCCCCTCCCAGATCTCATGTCCTCACATTTCAAAACAAATCATGCCTTCCCAACAGTCCCCCAAATTCTTAACTCATTTCAGCATTAACTCAAAAGTCCACAGTTCAAAGTCTCATCTGAGACAAGGCAAGTCCCTTCCACCTGTGAGTCTGTAAAATCAAAAGCAAGTTAGTTACTTCTCAGATAAAATGCGGGACAGGCATTGGATAAATACACCCATCCCAAATGGGAGAAATTAGCCAAAACGAAGGGGCTATAGGCCCCATGCAAGTCCAAAATCCAGCAGGGAAGTAAAGTCTTAAATCTCCAAAATGATCTACTTTGACTCCATGTCTCACATCCAAGTGATGCTGATGCAAGAAGTGGGCTCCCCATGGTCTTGGGTAGCTCCACCCCTGTGGCTTTGGAGGATGCAGCCTCCCTCCTGGCTGCTTTCACAGGCTGATATTGAGTGTCTGTGGCTTTTCCAGGTGCACAGTGCAAGCGGTTGGTGATTCTACCATTCTGGGGTCTGGAGGATGGTTGTCCTCTTCTCAGAGCTCTACTAGGCAGTGCCCCAGTTGGGACTGTCTGTGGGGGCTCCCACCCCAAATTTCCCTTTCACACTGCCCTAGCAGAGGTTCTCCATGAGGGCCCCACCCCTGCAGCAAACTTCTGCCTGAGTATTCAGGTATTTCCATACATCTTCTGAAATCTAGGCAGAGATTCCCAAACCTCAATTCTTGACTTCTGTTCATCCACAGGCTCAACATCATGTGGAAGCTGCCAAGTCTTGGGGCTTGCACCCTCTGAAGCCACAGCCTGAGCTATACCTTGACCCATTTTAGCCATGGCTAGAGCACTGGGGTGCAGAGCACCAAGTTGCCAGGCTGCACGTAGCAGGGGGACCCTCAGCCTGGCCCATGAAACCAAGTTTTCCTCCTATGCCTCTGGGCCTGTGATGGGAGGGGCTGTTGTGAAGACCTCTGACATGTCCTGGAGACATTTTCCCCATTGTCTTGGCGATTAACATTTGGTTTCTCATTACTTATGCAAAGTTCTGCAGCCAGCTTGAATTTCTCCTTAGAAAATAGATTTTTCTTTTCTATCTCACTGTCAGGTTGCCAATTTTCTGAACTTTTATGCTGTTTCCCTTTTAAAACTGAATGATTTAAACAACACCTAAGTCACCTCTTGAATGCTCTGCTGCTTAGAAATTTCTTCTGCCAGATACTTTAAATCATCTCCCTCAAGTTCAAAGTTCCACAAATTTCTAGGGCAGGGGCAAATGCCACCAGTCTCTGCTAAAACACAGCAAGAGTCACCTTTACTTCAGTTCCCAACAAGTTCCGCATCTCCATCTGAGACCACCTCGGCCTGGATTTCATTGTCTATATCATTATCAGCATTTTGGTCAAAGCAATTCAAAAAGTCTCTAGGAAGTTACAAACTTTCCCACGTTTTCCTGTCTTCTTCTGAGCCCTCCAAACTGTTCCAACCTCTGCCTGTTACCCAGTTCCAAAGTCACTTCCATGTTTCTGAGTATTTTTACAGCAGTGCCCCCCTACCCAGTACCAATTCACTGTATTAGTTTGTTCTCACATTGCTGATAAAGACAGACTCGAGACTGAGTAATTTATAAAGAAAAAGAGGTTTAATGGACTCACAGTTTCAGGTGACTGGGGAGGCCTCACAATCATGGTGGAAGGGGAAAGTCATGTCTTACGTGAAGGCAGACAAGGGAGAATAAGAACCAAGTGAAAGGGGTTTCCCCTTATAAAACCATCAGATCTCGTGAGGCTTTTTCATTATCACGGGAACAGTATGGGGGAATCACCCTCCATGATTCAATTATCTCCCACTGGGTCTCTCTCACCACACATGGGAATTATGGGAGCTATAATTCAAGATGAGATCTGTTGGGGGGACATGGCCAAAGAGCACTGGTTTCAGAGTCCAAGAACTTTTGTTTAAGGCCCACCTTTACTATGTAACCTTGGAAAGCCTCCTTAACCATTCGTTTTCCTCAAATGAAGCATTAAGTAGGTTAGGGATCACAACAAGATATGTCCTGCTAAAAATCTGCACATAGGCTGTTTCCTGATACATAACATGGTTGGCACTGGGGGCCCTGTTGAACCACTGGCCCTCTTCCTTAATCCCAATTCCCCTACTCCTTCATCTGCTTACTACATCATGTGGTCTGAGTATCCTATAAGATAGTGCACAGGAATTCTTTATAAACCTAAGTGGGGTTGGGGGAGATAGGATATAAATATTTGTTGTTACCAAAGGTGAAGTGGTATAAAGTCAAAACCAGAATGGAGTGCAAATTTATGCCCATGATAGCCAATAAGAAACTTTTGTGCAACCACCAAAATTCCTGTGACTTCTAAAATGAAGTATATATTTTGAGTAAACTTCGATGTAATTTATTTGTAATATATTAAGCCCCTAGTAGACGTGTGCATTTTCCATATGCAGGACACAAATTATTGTACTGACTCTTTAAAACCCATTATACCTTGTTTAAAACCTATAGCAATAATGGCAAGATATGTTTTGAGTGCTGATCAATAACCACAAAATTTCCTCTCAGAAAACTTAACTTCTGCCTTCAATTATCAGAGTCAATGGAGAAAGTTTAACTTTATATGGCATTTTCTTTCCTTTCATTTTTCAAGTTATGAGAGATATTAAACTTATAGTTAAGTAATAATATTAGCAAATATTCATACCAATATCTGTGTGCCAGGTTTTGTTCTAGGCACTTTACATGTATCAAGCCATCGAATTTTTACAATAACCACTTTAATACACCAATTTGCCTAATTTTACAGGTGAGAAAAGTGAAGCCTAAAGTTACACAGCTAGTAAGTGACAGAACTGGAATTTGAATGCAGCTTGTTTGGCTCTAGTTTGGTTTCTTAAGTGCTTCATGATTCCACCACTTTGTACAAAGATAACATAGCCCTCCAAATCTGCTAAATGTTAGCATTTGGCATGTTAGATGCAGACTGCTTTCTTTCTTTCTTTCCTTTTTTCCTTTTTTGAGATGGAATCTCATTCTGTCGCCCAGACTGGAGTGCAGTGGCACAATCTCAGCTCACTGAAACCTCTGCCTCCCAGGTTCAAGAGATTCTCCTGCCTCAGCCTCCCGAATAGCTGGGATTACACCTGGCTAATTTTTGTATTTTTAATAGAGACTGGGTTTCACCATGTTGACCACGCTGGTGTTGAACACCTGACCTCAGGTGATCCACCAGCCTTGGTCTCCCAAGGTGCTGGGATTACAGGCATGAGCCACACCATGCCCAGCCCAGATTACTTTCTTCTTTGGATAGTGGCAAGATTATAAACAGAACAGAGACAGTTGACCCATACTTTGTGCCCCTTCCTAAACCCATTGTTCTTAACAGAGCATTTCCAATGAGCCAACAATAGTCAGGAAAGTATTAGTTTCTCATCAGCGGCACAATGTGTCTTTGAAAATTCGTGTCTGAAAATCCTATAAGTGTGTGAGAAAACGTGATTTTTAAAAGATGAATTATGGGTCAGATATTTTAAAATGCTAACATGTTGCAAATTTTGCTAAAAAATGTATTCTTCATTAGACATTTACCTTTAACTGAAAGAAGAAATATGGACAGTACAGTATAGGATTCATAACCAATACTGCCTGATTGTTTCACAATACATCATCATAATAAACTCTTTGATTCAGTTATTTTCTTTCAAGGTGTGCATTCTTTTATGGGCTTTGCAGTGGTATTCAATAATAAGTGTATATTATTGTAAGTGCTTTTGTATAATTTAAATGGTGGATTTAAGAGTTAAGACTCACTGTTCTGTATATCAAACGGTTTTCTTGCATCAGAAAAAATCCACATTAACCTTTAAAATAAGATTTTTAAGATTTGTTGAAGCCCTTAATTTACTATCTTTCCTAGTTCTTTTAAAACTCTGGTCAAAGTAATTTTAGCATGCTGCCAAGCTAAACCAAAGTTTTATTGGGCTGTTTAGTAGTTTGTTTACTTATTTATTTATTTATTTATTTTTGAAATGAAGTTTCACTGTTGTTGACCAGGCTGGAGTGCAATGGCGCAATCTCGGCTCACTGCAACCTCCGCCTCCCAGGTTCAAGTGATTCTCCTGCCTCAGCCTCCCAAGTAGCTGGGATTACAGGCGCCTAGCTAATTTTTTGTATTTTTCGTAGAGACAGAGGTTTCACCATGTTGGCCAGGCTGGTCTCGAACTCCTGACTTGAAGTGATCCACCTGCCTTGGCCTCCCAAAGTTCTGAAATTACAGGAGTGAGCTGCTGTGCCCGGCCAGGTTAGCAGTTAGTTTAATATCTACAATTCAATGACTTCAGAATGTCAAATAAAAACTTACTTTTGCAACACATAGATTCAAGCAGCATCTTAATCATATATATTATCAAATTATTCAACAAATATTTATTAAGTTTCAATTTCAGGAATTTTTCTAGATATGTGGATGCTGCCATGAACAAAACTTCCTGCCCTGTGGAGCTTACATTCTAGTGGGGGTAGGAGGGTTGCATTTTATAGGATTTTTCTATCATCAGGAGAGTGATCGACTTTGGTGTCCATTAATAAAATGAGTTACTTTCTGCTATGGTTTGAATGTTTATATTCCTCTAAAATTCCTGCTTTAAAACCTAATCACCCAGGTGATAGTATTAAAAGATGAGGGTCTTTGGGAGGTGATTAAATCATGAGGGCAGAGACCTCATGGATGAGATTAATGCCCTGAGGCTTGAGGAACTTGTTGGCTGTTTTGACCTTCTACCAGAAAAGGAGGAGCAGTTTATTTTGCAGCTTCTTGTACGATGGAAAGACTAATGTGAAGAAGTTAAAACAGGTAAATGCTGCCAACCATGTTTTTAAATAGTACATGGTTTAGACAGGAGTTTTTAATGTGCTGTCTCTGGATGGGCTTCAGGGATCAGTAGAACCTTTTACATTATAAAGAAAATTTTATGTACATCTGCATTCCTCTCTTTGATCAGATTATTAAGGGAGTTCAGTCTTTCTTAACTAAGGCCATTGCTGCTATTTTGGGTGGAATCATGCTTTTTTGTGAGCGGCTGTCCCAGGTTTTGCAAGACATATTGCATCCTTGGAAGTCTGTACAATGTATTAAATGCAAGTAGTAACCTCTACTCTTTGCGACACTCCCAAACAACCCACATATTCACAAAGGTCGCCCAGGGGCTCTCGGATTGAAAATCACTGAATGTTACATATTCCCAAAGAAGACTGAGGAGAGCACTGTTTTCCAAAGCTTTCATTGCCACATTGTTGGAAGATTTTTTTTCTTGCTTATGGGATGATCTACTTACAGAGAATAGATGGATGGGACTAGAAACCTCAGTTAGGTGGATTAACAAGTATTGTGGGAGTACCTGAGAAAGAGAAGAAGTGTAGAAAGAAGGCATCAAAATGAGGTATCTGACTTTAAGTTTAGAAGTTCAAACAGTTCTAGATGATGACAAAGTTCAACTGTGGCCATGGAAGTGAATGGCTCATGGGGGTGGAGATGAGTATCATTAGAGATGAAAAGGTCAAGACATAAAATGACCCATGTAGTTAGATAACTTATTAATATGTGGATTGAAAAAACTCAGAATAGTGGCAGGGCTTGAAATGAAAGAGAATCGTGCTGGGTAATAGAACTTTAAAACGTGAAGCTGACATCTGACATTTGAAAAGACATCTCCAATAATCATAAAAATACAAAGTAAAGAATAATTGGGTTCTATTATTTTGCCAGTTTCGTAAACTTAAGAGATTGATAATATATATTACCTAGAGGGGACAAAGGAGACAAACTGACACTGTAGGAAATGCTACGATCATTTTGGAAGAAGATCTGGTAACATATATTAATTCTTCCATTCCACTTTTGGGAAGCTATTCTGTAGAAATACACTTAGCAGCATGGAAGCCACATAGACAAAGCTGTTTACTGCAATCTTGATAACAATATTACAAAAAACTGGAAACAATTAAAATACCCATCAACAGTGGAACAGTGCACCACATTATTAAGTAGTAGGCACTTACAAAAAGAACAAGTTAGAAACAAATGTTTTAAAAGAAAAATATCTATATTAGGTAAAATGTTTTTAAGTTACAGAATTATGTGGAGTAAACAGAAGTAAATAAATTCTATACATGTTGGTATGAAAATAGAAAAAGGGCCAGATGCAGTGGCTCACGCCTATAATCCCAGCATTTTGGAAAGCCGAGGTGGATGGATCACGAGGTCAGGAGTTTGAGACCAACCTGGCCAACATGGCAAATCCCCGTCTCTACTGAAGAAAAACAAAACAAAACAAAACAAACAAAAAAAAACCCACAAAAATTAGCCAGAGGTGGTGGTGGGCACCTGTAATCCCAACTACTCAGGAGGCTGAGGCAGGAGAATCGCTTAAACCTGGGAGGCAGAGATTGCAGTGAGCCGAGATCGTGTCATTGTGCTCCAGCCTGAGTGACAAAAGTGAGACTCTGTCTCAAAACAAACAAACAAAAAAGAAAATCGAGAAAGGTATGAATGCTTACCAGTTTGTTCACATGGGATATAAGATTGAAGAGAAGGGAGATTATGAGTGCTTTCCTTATACATCTTGACTTCTTTTAAATCTGTTTTAAGTATGCTAATTACTTTTACCATTGAAAATAAAACTATCATAATGAGCAAAACAATCTACTTCCTCAAAAGAGATTACATTTTTTTTTGTAAAGGGATAATAGAAGTATACAAATAAATTAAAAGGCAGAACAATTGATGAGCCCTGAAAGAGATCAATGAATTAGTAGTTTTTTGAGAACATAGTCTAAAGTAAGGGCTCTTAAAATTTTTCTCGGGGCCGGGCGCGGTGGCTCAAGCCTATAATCCCAGCACTTTGGGAGGCCGAAATGGGTGGATCATGAGGTCAGGAGATGGAGACCATCCTGGTTAACACGGTGAAACCCCGTCTCTACTAAAAAATACAAAAAACTAGCCAGGCGAGGTGGCGGGCGCCTGTAGTCTCAGCTACTCGGGAGGCTGAGGCAGAAGAATAGCTTGAACCCGGGAGGCGGAGCTTGCAGTGAGCTGAGATCCGGCCACTGCACTCCAGCCTGGGCCACAGAGCGAGACTCCATCTCAAAAAAAAAAAAAAAAAGAATTTTTCTCATACCTCATAATATTTCTAAGGAAAAAAAAAACCTATTCACATTTTCAATCAGATGTTCATGTAGAGGTTTTTCTATAGTGAGATCTACCTTGTGGGAAATTTTCTTCTTTAACCCCTGTGTTAGGGGTATATTCAAATATTTTTTAAAAATTACTTTAGAATGTCATAATCTCTAGTTTTGTAACCATTGTAAAACAGTCTTTAGAAATTAATACGCACTCCCTAACACATGTCTTCTTTCATTGTCCGAGAAGTATCCTTAAAACTTTCACAGCATCTCTAGATACTGCCTGGAACCAGTGTAGTGTTTTACCAAACACAACCCATCTCTAGCCTTTGGCTATAGATGCAATATTACTTGTTATGAAAAAAGATAAAGAAAAATTAGAAACAGAAGGCATACGATAAGAATGAATCTCAACAAAAGTGATTAAAAATTGCTGCATGTGAACAGTGTGCTTTGCAGAACCTGGGGTATAGAAACCACTCCTTCAGCATAAATTGTGATAGTATTACTGTTTTTTTTTTCTCCACCCATTTTAAGCTAATGCATTGTGTTAGCAGCTATGAACCTGGGAGTCATCAGTGAACTCCACCCCTTACTTCCAGTTTCACAAGAACCATAAGTAGGTGGATAGGTGTGCAGTAGGGTGGTGGCCATGTCACATCCATCATGCCCCTGCCAGTCCAGTTGTTGAGCCAACAGGAGGCTGTAATGGTATAAGGAATAAAGGACAACTTCTACCTAACTTATTATCTTCAGTTAAACACAATTTGAAACTTCCCTTGTTACATGATATTGTAAGATATTGATTTGGAATCAAATCCCAGCTTTAAATGTGTGATTTAGAATGTTATTTTCCTCTCCTATCATTAGTTTCTCTGCCTGTAGAAATGGGACTTACAGGCCGGGCGCGGTGGCTCAAGCCTGTAATCCCAGCACTTTGGGAGGCCGAGACGGGCGGATCACGAGGTCAGGAGTTCGAGACCATCCTGGCTAACACGGTGAAACCCCGTCTCTACTAAAAAATACAAAAAGCTAGCCGGGCGAGGTGGCGGGCGCCTGTAGTCCCAGCTACTCGGGAGACTGAGGCAGGAGAATGGCCTAAACCTGGGAGGCAGAGCTTGCAGTGAGCTGAGATCCGGCCACTGCAGCCAGGGCGACAGAGCGAGACTCCGTCTCAAAAAAAAAAAAAAAAGAAAAAAGAAATGGGACTTACACCATCTTCATACAGTTTTTGTAAACATAAAGTGAGAAAATATGTGAAAAGCTCCTAGTACAAAGCATGCTCAGAAAATATTGACTGTAGACCAGGCGTGGCAGCTCACACTTGTAATCCTAGCACTTTGGGCGGCCAAGGCAGAAGGATCCCTTGAGCCCAGCAGTCTGGGACCTACGTGGGCAACACAGGCAAAGAAAGAAAGAAAGAAAAAGAGAGAGAGAGAGAGAGAGGGAGGGAAGAAGGAAGGAAGGAAGGAAGGAAGGAAGGAAGGAAGGAAGGAAGGAAGGAAAGAGAGAAGGCAGGAAGGAAGAAAGAAAAGAAAAGAAAAAAAAGAGGAAATATTGACTTTATATGTCATCGTCTACCTGGCTTGCGCTGTCTGACTCTGACCTCTAATTTAATGCTTGTCTCACTATCGAGTTAACTTCCTTTCTGTCCTTCGTGGACCTTTTGTTTCTCTAAATGGATTTTGTTTTCTCTGGAACAATTTTTCTTTCTCAAATATTGTGCCCCTTTAAAGTTATAGCCACTAGAGGGCTATTAAACAAGATCCAATCCACTCTCCCTGACCACATTTGGAATTAGAGCGTGGGATTTGTAACAAAATGTTGAAAAGTAACAAAATGAATTTAGGAAGCATCTAATCTAACTCCTAATTTTAAGAATAAGGAAACTATATATTTAAATAAACACAAAGAGGTAATTGTTATGTTTTTCAAATCACTAGGCCTCTCTATAAATCTATAGTTAAAAAATAAATTTTAAGTTCTTTTAAAAGTTTTCTGATTTTCAAACTACTTATTAAAAAAGATATATGTGAGGGCAAATAAATCTCCATTAGTATTAAAGGTAGTTTGTAGATTATTTTTGTTAATTCACTTCAAATAAATAAATAAATAATCTACATAGTCAACATAGTCAATTAAAAATGTATAATCTCTAAATTTGAAATATCTTAGTTACGTTTTATTTTTTGCTTTAACATTCAACAAATTGAAATTTGTCTGTACTTAGATATCCAAGCAACTTGATGCTGTAATCTCTTAATTTTCAACACCTATTCATTCTAAAATATACACAAACTGTGCCAAATGTTTATACTTACCTAGAAACTAATACAAAATATGCCATAATTGAAAAATAACCTTAAGTAAACACTACATGCTACTGAAAGTATACATTAAAAATTTAAACAATAAAGAAATGACACCAGGCATGGTGGCTCACGCCTGTAACCTCAGCACTTTGGGAGGCAGAGGCAGGCAGATCACTTGAGGTCAGGAGTTCGAGACCAGCCTGGCCAACATGGTGAAACCCTGTCTGTACTAAAAATACAAATTAGCCGGAAATCGCTTGAACCCGGAAGGCAGAACTTGCAGTGAGCTGAGATCGCGTCACTGTACTCCAGCCTGGGCGACAGAGTGAGACTCCGTCTCAAAAATAAATAAATATAATAAAATAAAGAATGAAATGAAAATTCCATGTAAAATACACAGTCCAGAAGCAACCTTATATGTTTGTTCATCTACTTTTGACACATATACACAGAGGCCATAGGTCCAGAAAGATGTTTTCTATTTCACTTTTGTTTGTTCCCTATATCATTCTCTCATTTAAAAAATGTTGCTTTGATATTTTTGAGAATGTATCAGACCCCAGACAATTCTACCACAGAAACTCTGGTGGCAGTGAGAGTTTTGTCTGTGTCTTAGATCTGCACTAGAGGGGCCTGAGCAGCCAGAAGCTCTCAAATATGGAAGGTTCAAATATATTCTCATGCTTAAATTATATTTTAAGAAAAGGTACAAATAAACTGTTCATAAACTGGTTCTTACAATTGGCAAAATTAAGCTAGTACTTTTATATACATTGAACAAGTGAAATTCTGATTTTAACGGGAACCAATGACTATACTGTGGAATTCTTGGCTTTAGTAAAATGAGGAGGAGAGGTTTTTGTTGTTGTTGTTGTTTGTTAAACAGATATATGTTTAGGTGCTTAGAGCATTTTAGGAATTGTATATAAGAAACTTAATTGGACAACTTTGAGAGGTGAGCTGAAAGAGAAAATGTTCACTCTCCATGCCCTTAAATGTTTACTTTTCATTTTATACCCCTGTGTTCCATTTTGATTGAATATGTGTGTTTGGTTTTTGGCCAGCAGCATCAGCTTTATAAAAATGACCAAATAATTTGGTTAGGCTAAAAGTCTTCTGGTTTGAGCCTTGCATTGCAAACACTACCCATGATAAAGTTTTATGTATATTATCTCACATCTTCGTTGTCAAGCAGATGTGACTAACACTGGATTCCTCAGGCTACCCTCCATTACCAAATGTGCCTAAACTAGGAGACTGCTTCAGGCCTCCCTCTCTTTGTGCCTCATTTCCTGAGTCCTCTTTTTTTTCTCTGTGTCACACTCACTCCACTGGTGATCTCATCCTGCCCCCTGACTCTTAGGAAATTGTCCAAATTTCCTAGACCCCCCCTCAGCACTCCAGACACACACATGCATTGCCCCTACCTCTTCAAAAGCTCCACTTGGATATCAAGTAAACACCTAAAATAAAACTTGTCTGAAACTGAACTCATCTTCCCCCTAAAACTTGCTCTACCATAGCCTTCCAATATCAGTCGATGGTATATCCAGGCTTCTAGTTGCGCAAGTCTATAACCTGAGTAAAGAATGACTGGAAAGCAGATTGTGACCCATAATCCCAGCTACCTAAAAATGAAGATAGATTTGGATATTAGAATTGAATAGATCATAAAATCATTAAAATGATGTCTGAAATATTTAAAGTTAACTCATTTTAAATCTAGGATTTAGATTTTAACATTTTCATTTCCTTTGAATATGTCACCTTTTTACAAGCTAAGAAACAGAATCAAAATAAAGCAATCTGGTCCTCCAGGGATCCAAAGATCCAGGCTGAGTCTTTCAATCATTATCAGAATGACATCACAAAACAAGGTACTAGCAATAATGTTATACACTCAGAATTATAACCACTTAACTACATTTTTTTCATTAGGAAACAACCAAAAGTCCAGTCCTTAAATGCATGGTCTACAGAACATCTTGATTTACAAAGGACAAAATGATGCAAATTATGTGTTGTCCAACCTATTGGTAGACCAGATCCAGAGCTGACCATGAACTGGTAAACAGAGAAAGTGTTTACATTTTAAAAACTTGCTATGTGGGATAAAAAATTCCTGGTTGCTATCAATAAGAAAGCAAGTAAAAAATATAACAGATGAATCAAAATGAGGCAGGAAAATAGGGTCTGGAGGCAGGGAACCTAAGGACTTCCTATAACTAAATCAAATGGAAACACTTCAGCTGTGACAGGAAATATCCTCTCCATTTACATAGGGTGTATACTAAGTAGCCAGTGGAAACCTCTAGAGGGTATTTAAACCCCCCAAAATTCTGTAACAGGGCTCTTGAGCCCCTATGCCTGGGCCACTCCCACACTGTGGAGTGTACTTTTGTTTTCTTTCTTTTTTTTTTTTTTTTGAGATGGAGTCTCGCTGTGTCGCCCAAGCTGGAGTTCAGTGGAGCCATCTCGTCTCACTGCAACCTCCACCTGGGGGTTCAAGCAGTTCTCCTGTCTCAACCTCCCAAGTAGCTAGGACTACAGGCACCTGCCACCATGCCTGGCTATTTTTTATTATTTTTTATTTTTAGTAGAGATGGGGTTTTGCCATGTTTGGCCAGTCTGGTCTCAAACTCCTGGCCCCAAGTGATCTGTCTGCCTTGGCCTCTCAAGTGCTGGGATTACAGGCGTATGTACTTTCATTTTCAATGAATCTCTGCTTTTGTTGCTTCATTCTTTCCTTGCTTTGTTTGTGCATTTTATCCAATTTGTTGCTCAAGACACCAAGAACCTGGACACCTTCTACTGGTAACAAACCCACACTGATACTTGATTTTGCCAAGGTCTTCCACTAAAACATGAAGGTAGAGATAAGCATAGGGGATAAGTGAAAGATTCTCCCTGGGGCCTGAAAGCTTGAAGGGATGAGTAACTCCTCCCTTCACAGTCCCAGTCCCAAGGCACAAGGCCACTTGCCTCAGCAGGGTGCATCAGCAAGATAGCAGAAGAGGAAGGAGAGCTGGCAGGAAGACACCTACCCTGGCTGGAAGTCACGTACCCCTGAAGTTGGAGAAAGAGGCCATCCGGGTACTATGTAGCAGTCACATCAGACTGGGACACTTCCTGTTTACAGAGGACTATAAAATCCTGTCCCATCCTCACTTGGGGCTGATGCCATTTTAGGCCTCAGCCCACCTGCACCCAGGCGCTCATTAAAACAGCTTGTTGCTCCACACCACCTCGTGCCAACAGATGTCAGCACACTCTCAGGTTTCGAACTGATACGAGAACCCTTCAATAAGATACTTAGATATTTCAAAAATCAGTTACCTCATAATAAGAAATTAGACATACTGCATTCTTCGATTTGGTACAAAAACAGATTGACAGAGCAGACTAAAAGAAATGCTTAACTCTAAAGAGGGTGGTGACAGCAACACTTTTGACTACAGAATAACTTCTCATTTTCATAGTTAATATTTCTGTTCTTCCATTATGGATATTCCTATTGAAAAACTTGTCAGGAGCTTTTGCCAAGGCCAAAAGATGGAAAACAGAACAAGTCCTAGTTAGCTAATTGTAAGCTCAGTTAATATCTTTGGGATGGGCCTGTAAAATCTGGTTATTGTTTTGTTAAACATATTCAAACTACAGGATTCCTTAGACCTTTAGCTATAGTTTCTGCTCAATATCTTAAAGTTGGGGCAATCCCACTGAGACTCTTTTCTTCAGGACTGAGGTGGGTGCTAGTCATCAAAATCTGGAATGTTATTATAGGAGTTAAAATCTCAGTGGGAACACCAGAATGCCAAGGAGCAGGACTGGAACAACACTTGCCCCACTCTTGCTGATGTAGTGGACCAGCAGGAGGGAGCCTATCATAATGAGAAGGCATTAATCAAAAACAGCACAATGCCAAGAGCAGTGCCTTATAAGAGATCATAGGAGGGCTTTTCTTAAGCTCAAGGTCAATGTATCCATTGTCTGTGCTGGAGAACCTTGACGATTTAACTTTACTACTGGGAGTTCCAGCAGCCAGGTTGGTACTGGACAGCATTATAACACACTGACAGCTACAGTCAAGAACCCGATCCCAGTTTATTTTGCCACCAAGGTTTCCTGCCTTCTAATTTTTCCAAAGTCACACAGAGATTAAGTGGAACAGTGATGACTGAAATCCAGGTTCACCTGATACCGTATTGCCTGTCCCCTGCTTCTGTGGAGCATTGCTCCAGGCTTCCTGTGCACTGAGAGCTCACAGACAGTTGGTCTGCCAGGCTGCATCATCTGGCCCACCTAACAGCTGGCCATCCAGCAAGGGCTGTTGTTGTTGTTTTTAATAATCCCCTTAGAAAACATTTTAGTGACTCTACACCAATTCTCTGATATTTAACCTTAATTCTTACTTATAGCCCTTGCACATAATGAAGAGTGGTAATTTGATTAATTCATCCGTTATGAGGACTAAGCTCTGATTTTTCTTATCTTGCCCAAATTCCTATCTAAGGGGTCTGGGGAGTCATACCCTACAAACCATATATTCCTCATCAGATGGCTTTTATTTAACCCTATATATCCTGACTTACTTTCTGATCTTACTCTGGCAAAGAAGAAAATCAAATTATTTTACCTCAAAACATGTTTCTTTGTGATATTTTGAAATGGCCCTACAAAGCTGTGCTTTGTGGGAAAAAAAATTGCATCTGTAAAGAATCTCTATTGACAGCACTAGATATTTTTCTTCCAAGCCCTCCCAATTCTAAAGAGATTAGCTGAGAGTCTAGCATTTTTTAAAGTTCAAAATAGGAAACACTTGTCATCTATTGTCTCTAAGGACAGCCACTGTGAGACTTCAAAAGAACCTTGGTCTCCACAATCTTTTATCTTAACCTGAACATTTTCTTTCTGTGATCCCAGGTATTTAGACAAACTCAACTAATTGTCAACCAGAAAATGTTTAAATTACCTAAACACCTTCCCTTCCCCCACCACCTTAAATGGTCCCGCCTTTCAGGACCAAACCAATGTATTTCTTAAATCTACTTGATTGATGGCTCGTGCCTCCCTAAAATGTATAAAACCAAGCTACACCCCAACCAGCTTGGACACATGTTCTCAGGACCTCCTGAAGACTCTGTCATGGGCCATGGTCACTCATATTTGGCTCAGAATAAATCTCTTCAAATATTTTACAGTTTGACTCTTTTCATAAACAATTGAACAAATATTTCTTGAGTTCCTACTATGAACCAAGCAAAAGGCTAGGAAAAAATCTAGAGCCAAACAAACAAATCCCATAGTACTTGTCTGCATGAAACTGATGATCTAGTGTAAATAGAAATGGGAGACTGGATATATTAAAGAGTAATAACAAAACTGTAATTACTTTTGCACCAACCTAATAGATGTTAGTCAAAGAAAAGTAAAATTACATCTGTGATATAAATGATGTAAAGAAGACAGTGCTGTTATGAGAATTAAACTGGAAAAGAGAGTTTGAGAAAACTTCCCTGTAGACTTGAAAAAAGAACTGCAATCTGAAGAAAAAAATGAGTAAAGTTGGTGAGGGGGCAGCTTTCCAGGCAAGTGTAATGACCTATGAAAGACTCTGCAATGCGAGGAGCATCTCCCATTTCAGGATAGGAAAGAAAGTGTGGGTCAAGAAGAGGCTTGGGAAGAAGGAAATTAAGATTCTGTAGGGGCTATGGACAAAGTTAAAGATTTTAGTCTTTCCCAAGAGTTATGAAAAGTAATTGAGAGAACAATCACAGGATTAGATTTGTATTGGGAAAAGGTCACTGGCTACTGCGACTGGAATGGATAGGCTCAAGAGAAATGGGTGCACATGTGCAATACATGACATGGATAAAATGTTCACAGCAGTATGCTGCTCTTAGTAGCCCTAAACTATAACAAGATCAAAGGATTATCAAGAGTAGAGTGAATAAATACATTGTGCTGTAAAAGTATTACCATGTAATATGAGAATGAACAAACAACTACACACTACAACATGAATGAACTTCATGCACGTAACATTAAGTAAAAGAATACAGATAGAAAGATGTAAACAATGTGATCCTATCTGTATAAAGTTAAAAGCAGGCAAAACTAACGTGGTGTTAGAAGACAGGATAGTGATGACACTAGGAGTGGGAAGGGCTAGTAATTGAAAGGAAAGCAGCATGGGGGAGCCTCTGCAGTGCTGGCAAATGCTCTTTCTTAACCTGGGTGGTGGTTAAACAGGATTTGTGATAAGGCATTGAGCTAGATGTTTCTGTTTTATGAAGTTTTCACTATGTGTGTAATATAACATTTAAAAATATCTAAGAAAATTTAAAGAATAAATTGCCAGGCACGGTGGCTCATGCCTGTAATCCCAGCACTTTAGAAGGCCAAGGCGGGCAGATCACGATGTCTGGAGATCAAGACCATCTTGGCTAACATGGTGAAACCCATCTCTATTAAAGATAGAAAAAATTAGATAGGTGTGGTGGCATACACCTGTAGTCCCAGATACTTGGGAGGCTGAGGCAAGAGAATTGCTTGAGCCTGGGAAGCAGAGGTTGCAGCAAGCTGAGATCGTGCCACTGTGCTCCAGCCTGGGTGACAGAGCAAGACTCTGGATCAAAAAAATAAATAAATAAAAAATAAGTTGGTAGAGTTATTGAATGGATGTAGAGAGATTAGTTAGAAAGCAATGGCAATAGTCCAGGTTGGAGAAAACAGTTATTCTTGAACCTTGATAATAATGGTGATGGAGAGAAGAGGACTTATTCAAGGGCTGTTATTTAGAGGTCACAATGAACAGGATTTGGTGGTGAATTGGTTGTGGAGTATGAAGGATGAGGAGGTGTCATGGATGATTTCTAGGGATGACTGAGTTAGGTAGGAAAAGAGGCAGTGCTGTGTTGATGAAAAGGGACAAAGTATAGAATGAATGACGATAAGGGTAAGTACAGAATGAATGAGGATAAGGGTAAGTTTTTATGTTTGGTGGCAGAAATGTAAAGGGTCAACCAATGATCACCTGTGAGAAAAGAAGGGAGGGAGGACTGGGCTTTTTCAGAGAGCAGGAAAAGTTTGAGACCAGTGTACAGAGTGGAATGGTGAGAGAACTAAAGAAACACAGGAAGATTGCTGAGTGGTACTGACAACTATTTTGAAGTTGATCATCATGAATTTATAGTGAACATTTCACCTCGAAGAGTGAGTTGCTCCAGCAGCACTCAGCTGCTCTTTTCCAGATATGAAGAGAACCAGTGATTAGGATCATACATGATTGGAATTTTGTCAGATGGGTATGATCAGTATAGTTTTTAACTTATCATATTAAGTCAAAATATCAGTGAAAGATTGTGATAAAACCCAATTTTCCATCCCATTATAAGGACAAAGAATTTTGAATATTCACCTGCTCAGAGTTCCCCAAGAACATGGAAATTCACCTGAGAAGATGACACACAGATGAGGGGAGTCAGTGTGACATTTGGACCCTTGGTCATAGGTCATAGGTCTCCAGAATTACTCCTCTCCTCTCTAAGCTTAATTTCTATTACTACTGCAGTTACATATTACCATCTCTCTTTCCTTTCCTTATCTTTCTATTTATTATTCATTTTTTTCCAAGTCTCTTTCTCTCTTATGTCCTTTTCCTTTGTGGGGATTGTACAAAAGATATAAGCATGAAGTGGACACATTAAAATCGTTTAGGAACACCAGCAAATTTGGGTCTAGAGAAACTGAATTGAGAATAACTTCATGTTTCCGCTTTTTGGACATATTATTTTACATACAATCCAGGCTTTAGTAACCAGTAGGATCCATTGCGAAGACAGAAAGTTCATACAATTTCAGCAACATGCCATCGGACATTTGGAACCTTGACCCAGTTGCAAAGAAAGCAATTTTATCATTGGCATGTGCCTATCTCCTTTTCCCTTTCTTTTGTTAATACTTTATTTATGGATTCATTCAGTCATTCTGTTGCTTATTCCACAAACATATCTTAAGTAACTACTATGCATCAGATGATGAGCACTAGTTCAGTATCCTCTATCAACTCATACTTGGGGTCTTTTAACCCAAAAGGACTACCTCTCCTACAAAATTATCCTTCTCTCTTCAATGATATAGCCACCCAAGGAGTTCACCTTCCCCATTGCCTAGACAGAGCCAATTCATCAAGACAGGGGAATTGCAATAGAGAAAGAGTAATTCATGCAGAGCCAGTTGTACAGGAGACTGGAGGTTATTTATTTATTTATTTATTTATTTTTGAGACAGAGTCTTGCACTGTTGCCCAGGCTGGAGAGCAGTGGTGCGATCTCAGCTCACTGCAAGCTCCGCCTGCTGGGTTCATGCCATTTTCCTGCCTCAGCCTCCCACGGAGTTTTATTGTTACTCAAATCAGTCCCCCCAAGCACTCAGGGAGCAGAGTTTTTAAGGATAATTTCATGGGCAGGGGGAAGCCAGTGAGCCAAGAGTGCTGATTGGTCAGGGATGAAATCATAGAGAGTTCCTACACCCAGGAATGAACAAGGACAGCTTGGAGGTTAGAAGCAAGGAGTCAGTTAAGTTAAATCTCTTTCACCATCTCAGTCATAATTTTGAAAAGACAGTTTCAATCGCTCTCTTTGGGTTTTATAACACCTTAATCTTAAGCTGTAGGTTATGAAGACAGGAAAGGGCCGTCAATCACTCTTGCTTTTTCCTGCTATAGGGGATGTAGTCGGAATGGGAGTAAACCCCAAGGTGAGAAGAGTGTAATCACTTTGCAATTGTCTGAGTGTACTCATGCTGGCCTGGTTGAGCTTCCAAGGCTTGCATGGCCAAAACATTAGTACTCTCATCTATAGTTTTACTACAGTGTTTAAGTGAACAGCCTACTGTAAAGTAAATAATGAGTCTTGGGATGAGGGTTACAATTCCCAATTTTAAAAGTAAAGATTTGAAAGCATCAGTCTGGGGACTTCCAACCCACAAAGAATTTAGAATTTAGCCTAAATTGCAGAACAAACCTCAAGAACAACTAACAACAGTGTACTATAGTTTTTCTTCTGAAGCATGATTTTTCTCCAGTCCCCATTTTTATTAAAAACAAATGATGATAGAATTGATTTGTTTCCAAAATAAATTTTAGTCTTACTGTACTTGGGCTGATTATTTGCATAAAGTACAGCAAGAATAATTATTTGTCACTTTGGCTTTTTAAATTGGCTTTACTAGAACTCTTTTCCATGAAGAATCTCAGATAAGACTTTTTAAAAGTTGAGACCAGGCATGGGTTTGTACCCTCAAATTCCTTTGAGTTAGATAAATTCCTCTCCTCTTGAGGTCCCAAGATAACTTGGGGTTCCTGGGTCTGTTAGAAAGTGACATTCTTTGGGAGAAAATTTTTGCAATCTACTCGTCTGACAAAGGGCTAATATCCAGAATCTACAAAGAACTCAAACAAATATACAAGAAAAAAACAAACAACCCCATCAAAAAGTGGGCAAAGGATATGAACAGACATTTCTCAAAAGAAGACATTCATACAGCCAACAGACACATGAAAAAATGCTCATCATCACTCGCCATCAGAGAAATGCAAATCAAAACCACAATGAGATACCATCTCACACCAGTTAGAATGGCCATCATTAAAAAATCAGGAAACAACAGGTGTTGGAGAGGATGTGGAGAAATAGGAACACTTTTACACTGTTGGTGGGATTGTAAACTAGTTCAACCATTATGGAAAACAGTATGGCGATTCCTCAAGGATCTAGAACTAGATGTACCATATGACCCAGCCATCCCACTACTGGGTATATACCCAAAGGATTATAAATTATTCTACTACAAAGACACATGCACACGTATGTTTATTGCAGCACTATTCACAATAGCAAAGAGTTGGAATCAACCCAAATGTCCATCTGTGACAGACTGGATTAAGAAAATGTGGCACATATACACCATGGAATACTATGCAGCCATACAAAAGGATGAGTTTGCGTCCTTTGTAGGGACATGGATGCAGCTGGAAACCATCATTCTTAGCAAACTATCACAAGAAGAGAAAACCAAACACCGCATGTTCTCACTCATAGGTGGGAACTGAACAATGAAATCACTTGGACTCGGGAAGGGGAACATCACACACTGGGGCTTATCATGGGGGGGGGGAGGGATTGCATTGGGGAGTTATACCTGATATAAATGATGAATTGATGGGTGCTGATGAGTTGATGGGTGCAGCACACCAACATGGCACAAGTATACATATGTAACAAACCTGCACGTTATGCTCATGTACCCTAGAACTTAAAGTATAATAAAAAAAAAAAAAGAGAAGAAAAAAAAAAAAAAAAAAACTCCTCCTCAGAGAGAGCCTGTGTCCTGTGCCTCTTTGAGCTGTAATTCTTTGTTATACTGTGTTCTGTTGGTGTGTTGGTGTGTTGGTAAGGTGTTGGGGTGAGGGGGAAGGAGCATTCTATAGCTTTATAATTAAATCTCAGTCTTTACATGAAAAAAAAAAAAAAGAAAGTGACATTCTTTACTTACCACAGGTCAGGAACCTTGTACAGAGACTCTGTTTGGATAAGGTATGTGGTCAGATGCCAAAACAGGCTTTAATTGGCTCTGTAAGTCAACTTTGATTCTTTGAAGGAAGTATATCATTCCATTCAAAGCCTTGGTAAAATAACCAATTTCTCCAATTGTGCCTTGTTACAAAAGAAAACAGATTCTTACTGTACTTATGCAATTAATGATACTGCCATAAATTGAGAATGCTCACAAATAGTTTCCAAATTCTGGAGAAATCAGGTAGAGAGGATCAAATATGATCTAAATTTTTTTCACAGAAGTACATTTTACTCACTTGTTAAAAGTTTCAAATAGCTCTAAATAAAAACGCTCTCTTGACTCTGAAAACAAAAGGTTTAGCAATGTTTAACACATTAGTGCTCCATGAGAGTCCTAGAAGTTTGTTTTTTCCCTCCATTCCAATAGCACAACTTTTAAAATTATGTGAGACCTGCACTCAGAGTCCTATATCAAATTATAAATTGCCTTGTGAAAAGGATCAAAGCAAGACAAAATGTCTGTGGATGACAAAAGCCTCTAGCCACTATTAAAGGTACAGTTGACTAGGAATTTTGGTTACTTCTGTGGCATACAACCATTTTATATAACAATTATAATTATTGGTAATATACATTAAATTATATCAACATTATAGAAGTTTTCCATAATTTTGGAATACATACCAATAACATATTTATACAAATACAGTCCAAAGAAAACCAAACACCATTCACTTTTCTATTTGAAAGTTTTTTTTTCTATTTTAATGTCACAATCTCCCACAGTTATTAATCAGAAACCTGCATTTAAAAGCATCTGTTAAATTTTATAGCTGATTATAAGATCATTTTTAAAAGAGGACTGAAGTGAGACAACAATTGTTTGTGGATAAAAAAATTTTAGGGGAGCCACAGTTAAAGGCACAATTGACAAGGCAATTTACCTCTGTGGCACACAGTCATTTAACATAATAATTATGATTATTACTGGTAACATATACTAAGTCATATTAGAATTATAGCAGCTTTACATAATTTTGGAATGTATACCAATAAAACATTTACACAAATATAGACCAAAGAAAACCAAGTATTATTTCATATTAGATAATGCTTCCTGTATGGTTTTTGTACCAAATAAGCCAAATGCCATTTTTGGACTTCAGAGGATGTAATATCTAAAATATTAGGTTAGAAAGAGACATATTTTACAATTTAATTTTGGAAAGTTTGTCAAGTATCAAAGGTTTAAAATACTGGATATCACAAAATGGAATCCTAGTTCACAATAAGTCATTAATTTGGCCAAAATGATGACTCCAAAAAATTTTTTTAAAAAGAAAACTTTTACTCTGATTGATAGGAGACTTAGCGTTCCAAACAAGAACCAATAAAGATAGCATGAGGCTAATTACATTTGTCTCTTCTCTCTTCTCCCTTTTTTTTCTCTGCCATTTACCCAAAGGAGAAAACAAAAATCTTTCATTATCCTTTAACATTACATAAAAATCATCTTCAAAACAGAAAACCAACTTTAATTTTGCATTAGTGTATTTTTAATGTAAGGCTAGTTTCTTAAATAAAATTTTGTCTCTCCTTCCAGTTTTTATGTTTTACCATAAGGTAAGGTTTTCCTTTTTTTTTTTTTTTTTTTTTTTTTTTGAGATGGAGACTCGCTCTGTTACCCAGGCTGGAGTGCAGTGGCCAGATCTCAGCTCACTGCAAGCTCCGCCTCCCGGGTTCCCGCCATTCTCCTGCCTCAGCCTCCTGAGTAGCTGGGACTACAGGCGCCGCCACCTCGCCCCGCTAGTTTTTTGTATTATTTTTAGTAGAGACGGAGTTTCACCGTGTTAGCCAGGATGGTCTCGATCTCCTGACCTTGTGATCTGCCCGTCTCGGCCTCCCAAAGTGCTGGGATTATAGGCTTGAGCCACCACACCTGGCCCAAGGTAAGGTTTTCATAAACTTTTTAGAACCCTTTACAATTTTCCATCAAACAACAGATCAATTTTGTAAGAAAACCCTGTTATTTGGACATGTGTGCCCAGATTCTGGCCCCATAACAGTATCATTTTAATGTTTAACCTACAGAAAAAACTAAATAATTTCTTTAAAATCTTAGCCAATTCATCTATACCCACAGAATGTTTTTATAAGATTAATCCTTTACAAACCCTTTTCACTTTGCTGAAACCTTCAGTTTTGTTCTGTTACTCTTGTAGGTTAAGACAATCTTAAAAACCCTCTGAACTGGACAAAATTACATTCCCTTTATCAAAAGCCATATTCCCATGCCTTCTTATAATCTTTTACCAAAAACACATCTCCTACATACCTTATATGTAAAACTGTTTCCCAGGGGCATGCCCAAGATGGCCGAATAGGAATAGCTCCAGCCTCCAGCTCCCAGCATGAGTGACACAGAAGACGGGTGATTTCTGCATTTTCAACTGAGGTACTGGGTTCATCTCACTGGGGCGTGTCGGACAGCTGGTGCTGGTCCGTGGGTGCAGCCCAACCAGTGAGAGCTGAAGCAGGGTGAGGCATCGACTCACCTGGGAAGTGCAAGGGGGAAGGGAATTCCTTTTCTTAGCCGAAGGAAATTCAGACACACAACACCTGAAAATATGGTAATTCTCACCCTAATACTGCACTTTACCAAGGGTCTTAGCAAATGGCACACCAGGAGATTATATCCCACACCTGGCCCACAGGGTCCCATGCCCACAGAGCCTCCCTCATTGCTAGCACAGTAGTCTGAGATCTAACTGCAAGGTGGCAGCGAGCCTGGGGGAGTGGTGCCCACCATTGCTGAGGCTTAAGTAGGTAAACAAAGCTACTGGGAAGCTTGAATTGGGTGGATCAGCTCAAGGAGGCCTGCTTTCCTCTGTAGACTCCACCTCTGGGGACAGGGCATAGCTAAACGAAAAGCAGCAGAAACCTCAGCAGAGGTAAATGTCCCTGTCTGACAGCTTTGAAGAGAGCAGTGGATCTCCCAGCATGGAGGTTGAGATCTGAGAATGGACAGTCTGCCTGCTCAAGTGGGTCCCTGACCCCTGAGTAGCCTAAATGGGAGACATCCCCCACTAGATGCAGACTGACACCTAACACCTCATATGGCTGGCTACACCCCTAAGACGAAGCTTCCAGAGCAAGAATCAGACAGCAACACTTGCTGTTCAGCAATATTCTATCTTCTGCAACCTCTGCTGCTGATACCCAGGCAAACAGGGACTGGAGTGGACCTCAGGCAAACTCCAACAGACCTGCAGCTGAGGGTCCTGAGTGTTAGAAGGAAAACTAACAAACACAAAGGACACCCACACCAAAACCCCATCAGTACATCACCATGATCAAAGACCAAAGTCAGAGAAAACCACAAAGATGGGGAAAAAGCAGTGCAGAAAAGCTGGACATTCAAACAATCAGAGCACATCTCCCCCTCCAAAGGAACACAGCTCATCACCAGCAATGGAACAAAGTGGGACGGAGAGTGACTTTGACGAGTTGAGAGAAGAAAGCTTCAGTCGATCACACTTCTCAGAGCTAAAGCAGGAACTACATAACCAGCACAAAGAAACTAAAAACCTTGAAAAAAGATTTGACAAATGGCTAACCAGAAGAACCAATGTAGAGAAGTCCTTAAAAGAACTGATAGAGATGAAAACCATAACACGAGAAGCAAGAGCAAACACATTCAAAAGCTAGCAGAAGGCAAGAAATAACTAAGATTAGAGCAGAACTGAAGGAGACAGAGACACAAAAAACCCTCCAAAAAATCAATGAATCCAGGAGCTGGTTTTTTGAAAAGATCAACAAAATTGATAGACTGCTAGCAACACTAATAAAGAAGAAAAGAGAGAAGAATCAAATAGA
>NW_012120999.1:291909-294773 GCF_000951035.1 Colobus angolensis palliatus
CATCTGACAAAGGGCTAATATCCAGAACCTACAAAGAACTCAATCAAATTTACAAGAAAAAAAACACCCCATCAAAAAGTGGGCAAAGGATATGAACAGACACTTCCCAAAAGTAGATGTTCATACAGCCAACAGATACATTAAAAAATGTTCATCATCACTCATCATCAGAGAAATGCAAGTCAAAACCACAATGAGATAACATGTCACATCAGTTAGAATGGCAATCATTAAAAAATCAGGAAACAACAGGTGCTGGAGAGGATGTGGAGAAATAGGAACACTTTTACACTGTTGGTGGACTGTAAACTAGTTCAACCATAGTGGAAAACGGTGTGGTGATTCCTGAAGGATCTAGAACTAGAAATACCATTTGATTCAGCCATCCCGTTACTGGGGATATACCCAAAGGATTATAAGTCATGCTGCTACAAAGACACATGCACATGTGTGTTTATTGCGGCACTGTTCACAATAGCAAGGACTTGGAATCAACCCAAATGTCCATCAGTGACAGACTGGATTAAGAAAATGTGGCACATATACACCATGGAATACTATGCAGCCATAAAAAAGGATGAGTTCATGTCCTTTGTGGGGACATGGATGCAGCTGGAAACCATCATTCTCAGTAAACTATCTCAAGGACAGAAAACCAAACACTGCATGTTTTCACTCATAAGTGGGAAATGAACAATGAGATCACTTGGACACAGGAAGAGGAACATCACACACCGGGTCCTATTGTGGGGAGCGGGTAAAGGGGAGGGATAGCATTAGGAGATATACGTAATGTAAGTGACGAGTTAATGGGTGCAGCACACCAACATGGCACATGTATACATATGTAGCAAACCTGCATGTTGTGCACATGTACCCTAGAACTTAAAGTATAATTTAAAGAAAAAAAAAAATCTGTTTCCCCAGTAGTCTCAACTACATGTTACAATACTCTTAGCAACTTTTATTTTTAGTGAAAAACCTGATAAGTAAACAATTTTAATTATATATGAGGGGTGGAGTCTAGGACATTAGACAGAAAATGAAGACAAGATCTGACTCTTTTTAGTACAGCTAGCAGACATGGCTCTCTATTTGTCCACAGACCTTATCTATAATCTAATGCTCCAAAGTAGGCAAATAGAACAGTTTTCAAAAGTCAAAGAAACAGTTTGACCTTAAAGCATTTATCAAATCTGATATCTGACCTTAATTTAGACCAAATGTCTACATTTTCAAGACATTTTATTTTACCAATAATCTGTAAAACTGCCTTTATTTCCAAAAAAGTACTAAAGTCACACGAACAAAGGCATTAAAGTTTCTATTTCTTCTGACAAAATATTTGATTTAAGCACTTATTTTTCTTTTCTTTTCTCTTTTTCTTTTCTTTTTTTTAAATTTTGCGATGGAGTTTTGCTCTTGTTGCCCAGGCTGGAGTGCAGTGGTGTGATCTTGGCTCACCTGAATCTCCACCTCCCAGTTTCAAGCAATTCTCCTGCCTCAGCCTTCTGAGTAGCTGGGATTACAGGTATGCGCCACCATGCCGGCTAATTTTGTATTTTTAGTAGAGACAGGGTTTCTTCATGTTGGTCACGTTGGCCTCAAACTCGTGACCTCAGGTGATCCACCCACCTCAGCCTCCCAAATTGCTGGTATTGTAGAGGTGAGCTAAAATAAGTGATTAAGCACTTATTTTTCTAAGCCAATTAATCAGTGTTCTTTTATATATAAACATCACACACACACACAACACATATAAATACAGACAGATAAGATTTGACACTTGTGAGATTTGTCATCTGCCAGTTTCTTAATTGGATTACTGGCTTCAGGGTGGAGCTCTTGGAGGAACAGGGCCAGGAAAGCATGCATTTCTAAGGCCAAATAAGTGGCAAATAAGCAGCTGAAGGCAAAGACGGATCCCCAAAATTAAGGGTGCCATTTTATACCAGATCCTGGACCCCCCAAAGAAGGGAAATACTACAGGAGAAGACAGTGTAGTGCTTTTACTGACTGCATTTTATTGCAAGTCAACCCAAAGCCAATCAGCTCATTTTGTAATCAGCCCATCCCTCATGGGAGTCTCATCCCCCAGTGTGGGGTGAGGATGTTTCCTTATCTTCCAGGTGGCCAAGAGCATGCTTCTCTGATCCGGTGTACAAAGAGTCAAGTATCCCTCCATAACTACTATTAGCCATCTCTTAAAGTTTATTTCCTACCTAGTTATTACACACCAAAGCTCTCTCATAATGCAAAGTAATTTCTGATACCCCCAAAACTCAAAACCTTCAGATTACACAATGCAAAACCGAACAGAGCCTTTGATTTTGAGAGTGATCTATTCACTTTTAATTCCTGGGGTTTCCAGAGGAAAACAGAGGTTTTTTTTTTCCCCAAAACAGGGCCTGTTGTGCCTCCTCTGTTTTTCCCAATGAGTCCCAGGATACCAGAAGTTCCCTTAGGGCTGCTCATCTGTGCATTAAGAGTGGAAAGACAAAAAACAAAATGGAGAAAAATAATTCAGTAGACTGAGAAGAAAAAACCTTTTTCCAGAAAAACAAGTTCCAAGAAGAGAAAAATATAAAGGCCTTTTAAATATACCTATAGCTTGTTTATCCACTTTTAATTAAGCTGACTTTTAACTATAGTGCTCTTAAAAAATTCTTTAAAATTATTTTATTACCCAACTTTAGCCACACCACGCAGCCAATATTTTTGGCTTTTGAATTCTACCACAGGTAATTTCACACATGAAATTAATAAGTTTTAACTAAGGTTATAACTTAACCATGGATACATAAGTGTCTCAAAGAGACGGTAAGAAGTTTCTCCTCCTCCTCCTCCTCCTCCTCCTCCTCCTC
>NW_012120999.1:295398-295964 GCF_000951035.1 Colobus angolensis palliatus
CTTCTTCTTCTTCTTCTTCTTCTTCAATAAGATTTAGAATCTCACTCAGGGTTGTTTAAAGAAAGGAAAACTCAACATAGGAAATCAGAAGCTATCCATCGGGGAGAAAAACCTCAGTAAATGGCAAAGTTACATAAATAAAAAACCAGAAAGGAATCATTCCAGAATGCAAGAATTGAACCCAGGCTGCCATTGTCAAAAAGCAAAACCTTAACTACTGAGTTAGAGCAATGAGAAGTTTCTATTGTTC
The DNA here is from genome assembly GCF_000951035.1 of Colobus angolensis palliatus. Taxonomy (NCBI): domain Eukaryota; kingdom Metazoa; phylum Chordata; class Mammalia; order Primates; family Cercopithecidae; genus Colobus; species Colobus angolensis. The sequence goes on from NW_012120999.1 coordinate 295,649, forward strand.
TTCGCAGAAGAAGCCTAGAGAAGCCAATTTAAGCTTACAAAGGGTTTTAATCACTCAAGATAATTTTTAGGGCTAACTATGATATGATCCTCAAAATTCCTGTCTTCTGGATGGTGGAAACCAAGAGAAAGTATCCCTACATGGTCAAAAGGTTAAGCTTTTTTTTTTTTTTGTGGCAAAGTTTTGCTCCTGTTGCCCAGGCTAGAGTGCAATGGTGTCATCTCAGCTCACCACAACCTCTGCTTCCTGGGTTCAAGCAGTCCTCCTGCCTCAGCCTCCCGAGTAGCTGGGATTACAGGCATGTGCCACAATGACC
>NW_012120999.1:296339-309740 GCF_000951035.1 Colobus angolensis palliatus
CAGGTTCGAGCAATTCTCCTGCCTCAGCCTCCCAAGTAGCTGGGAATACAGGTGCACACCACCATGCCCAGCTAATTTTTGTGGAGACAGGGTTTCACTATGTTGGCCAGGATGGTCTCAATCTCTTGACCTGTGATCCAACTGCCTTGGCTTTCCAAAGTGCTGGGATTACAGGCGTGAGCCACCGTGCCCTGCCAAATCCTTTTTCTAGTAATCAAACCCTTGCAGAGAGACAAATAGTGATGTTTACCATTTACCCAGACAGGGAAAGAGAGAGACCAGAACTTGGCTGGTAAGAACTTCTTAACCTTTTTTGCTGGCATACCGGGTTTCTGGGCTCCCTTTCTCCGCAGCTTCCAGAAGAATGGAGAAGCTTCTGATCACCCAGCTCACTTGTGCTATAGCTGTGGGGTTCAAGCCACTTTACAAGAGAAAATCACGCTTTCCTGTTTCATGGAATCATAGGCAAGATTCATAATTTGGAATATGCTGCCCAACAGGCTGCATGGGAAACCAAATTAACATTTTCCATCCCAGCAAAACACACATAACAAAACAAGTATTAGTCACCTCGTTCAGCACCCAGTATAAGCCTGGCAAAGGTCAAAATTTTCCCTGTTGGTCCCTGTTGTCTTTGATTCATTCCAGGTGGGATGGGACAACCTCCAAATGGTAATTCACAATGGGGTCTCTGGCAAGGCGAAGAGCAGATAGTCACCCCAAGAGACAAGCCTGTTGAGCTTTCTTTAGGGTTCATCGAATTTGACCAGACAAATAAGGAGGTTTCTCTGAGTTAGGCCTGCTGGACTTCCATAGCAACCCCCTTTGAGATCCCTCCCACACAAACACACATGGACAGAAAGCCTTCCAAATCAGATCCCTAACCAAGAACTCCAAGAGTGTCTCTGCCAAACTATCTTCCTAATCTCCATCTGAGAATCCTCCTAGAAATCTTCCTGACTAAAGAGAAGTCTCTAAAATGAGGACCTTTCCTACTAGTTAGAAAGAACTAACTGAGACCCCACAGGAGCTGAACAGATACCCTGCAATGGGGCTACAGACACAGACACACCATGGTAGAGCTACAAACAGGCACCCCCCAATGGAGCTGCAGACACACCACCATAGGGCTACAGAACCAGTCGGGAAAAGGAAGGAGGCATTGGCAGTGCCTAGGATATTCATCACTCCAGGCACCCTACATTGGGGCTATAGACAGACACCCTACCATGGGGCTACAGACAGACACCCTGTGATAGGGCTACAATTCAGGGATATCTCCCCATGACTATTTCTCCATTGCAATTAAATTAATGCATATTGAGTGGCAGCAACTCACAAGTAGAGAGAGTACCAGAGTCAGCCCCCAGTCCAAGAGAATAAAGTGGCCACTTTGGCTGCTTCTGGATCCATCACTGAAGGGGGGCCATTGAACCATGGGCAGGTAGCCACAAGGACAATCCCAGGCGAGCCTCCAAATTTTTAACTGCTCAAGTGGTTCACCTTGCCCACTGCCTAGACAGAGCAAATTTATCAAGACAGGGGAATTACAACAGAGAAAGAGTAATTAACAAATAGCCAGCTGTGCGGGAGACCAGAGTTTTATTATTACTCAAATCAGTTTCCCCAAGCATTCAGGGAGCAGAGATTTTAAGGATAAGTTAGTGGGTTGGGGAAAGCCAGTGAGTCAAGAATGCTGATTGGTCAGGGTTGAAATCGTAGAGAGTTGAAGCTGTCTTCTTGTGCTGAGTCAGTTCCTGGGTGGGGAAGACAAGATTAGATGAGCCAGTTTATTGATCTGGGTGATTCCAGCTGATCCATCAAGTTCAGGGTCTGCAAAATGTCTCAAGCATTGATCTTAGGAACACTTTAGGAAGGGTCAGAATCTTGTAACCTCCAGCTGCATGAATCCTAAACCATAATTTCTAATCTTGTAATGTTCGTCCTACAAAGGCAATCTAGTCCCCAGGCAAGAAGGAGGTCAGCTTTGGGAAAGGGCTGTTACTGTCTTTGTTTAAAGTATAAACTATAAACTAAGTTTGTCCCAAAGTTAGTTCAGCCTACACCCAGGAATGAACAAGGACATGTTGGAGGTTAGAAGGAAGATGGAGTCAGTTAGATCTTCACTGTGTCAGTCATAATTGGCAAAGGCAGTTTCGATCCCTCCCTTTGGGTTTTATAATGCCTTAATCTTAAGATGTAAGTTATGAAGACAGGTAAAGGCCATGAATTGCTCTGGATTCTTCCTGCTGACAGGAAATATAGTAGGAATGGAAGTAATCCCCAAGGTAAGAAGAGCGGAACCACTTTGCAACTGTCTGAGTGTACTCCTGTAGGCCTGGTTGAGCTTCCAAGGCTTCCATGGCAAAAACATTAGTAAACTCATCCACAGTTTTACTACAGTATTTAAGTGGACAGCCTACTGTAAGGTAAATAACAAGTCCTAGGATGAGGAGTACAATTCCTGATTTTGAAAGCAAAGATTTGAAAGCATTAGTCTGGGGACTTCTAACCCACAAAGACTTTAGAATTTAGCCTAAACTGCAGAACAAACCTCAAGAAATGTTAACAACAGTGTGTCATGGTTTTTCTTTTGAAGCATATTTTTTCTCTCTGCAACCCCTGTTTTTATTAAAAACAAATGATGATAGAACTGATTTGTTTACAAAATAAACTTTAGTCTTACTGTACTTGGCCTGATTATTTGCATGAAGTGCAGCAAGAATAATTATTTTTCGCTTTGGCTTTTTAAACTGGCTTTGATAGACCTCTGTTCCATGAAGAATCTCAGATAAGACTTTTCAAAAGCTGAGCCAAGCCACGGGTTTGTACCCTCAAATACCTATGAGTTGGGCAAATTCCTCTCATCTTGAGGTCCCAAGATAACTTGGGACCCAAATAACTATAACCATATGCCAACTTCTCTCTCCTGTATAAGTATTTATACATTTAGTCCCCACAACATGCTATGAAGTGCCATTACTATCTCCATTTTAAAAATGAGAAACCTGAGGCATGGAGAGGTTATATAACATCCTCAGCAGGGAGATGACAGAGGCCGGACCCCACCAAGCAGTCTTTCTTCAGAGCTAGTGTTCCTAATCATCACTCAAGCTGATACCTAAAGCTGGAGGTGAGAAGAAGTGCTGATTTCTAACAGGCTCTATTATTAGTGAAAATTTGCTTTCTATTATGAATTGACCATTTCATTCTTATGATCAGGTCTTGTGGCCATTAGGGTAGGGTTGTTCTGTTGGCATTGAGTTTTTTATATAAACACAAAAAGAAAGCAAAAGACTCTAATTTGAAGAAAGATCTCTTTACGGTCTTTGACTTGATAATAGTAAGAGTATAGCATCTATGAATTTCTAGACCTAGTTCACCTGACTTGAGGGATGTTAAGAGGTACCCAAAGAAGCAGAAAGAGGAAAAATATACAGTTTGGGGACTCAAAGAGAGAGGAAAACATGGAGCTAGGTAGTCTACTTAGATAGTTACTGTAATATCTAATTTCTATTAAATCAAGGAATTAGAAGAAATGTTTGTAAAACTTTTATTATTACCGTCCTGTTGGGAAGATTTAAGCCAGTGGATTAATTCTTATTTTATTCTGGCAAGGAGGAAAGAAAGTAGATGAAATAAGAAATATGAAATTCCCAAGATGCTTCATTTTTCTGTTCAGCAGAAAAGAAAAAAACTGCACATTATAATTTTACCTAATAGTGTGGGTTTAATACACAATGCTATGAAGGAGTGAGTGCACTTTTTAATATTCCTCTCCTGCAGTAATTTTATTCATTTTCACAAATTAACTTTTATTTTTTCATTCACATTTTTACTTTTTGCTCCATTTGTATTCATTTGTTCACTCATGCATTTAAGCACCTATTGAATAAATACATTTCAAGTGTCCTCCTCTCTGCCATGTATTGTTCTAGGTGCCATGAATACTAAGTAAATAAGACAAGAAAGATTCCTACCCCACAGAGCTTATAGTCTAAGAAGGGTGGAGGTTATATGAAGTTAGATTCAATTGTCATATAAATAAATAAGGCAAATGGAGATAATAAGTTACATGAAAAATAACTGGGTGATGTGTTGAAGAAGGACTGGTTGGGGGACTATTTTAGATTGAATAGTTTGAGAAGATTATGTGATGAATAAATAATGATTCAATGAATGAATGAGTGATCAAGGAAGATACAAGGGTGCACACAAATGATAAAAGGTAACATATGATAAATGTAATGGTAAGATTTGAAATAAAGTCCTCTATAGACACAATAAAGGAAAATAAATAACTGAAAAATATTTTAAATGTCTTTGAAGCTAGATAGGGTTTTGATAGATGAAGATGGTAGGGTAAGGGCATTGTTGGTTGAGAAAATAAAATGAGTAAGAGGAAAAGAAAAAGGGAATACCCACTGTGTCTAGTTAAGGGAATGAATAACAGAGGAACGTGTCAGGCCTCTGAGCCCAAGCCAAGCCATCGCATCCCCTGTAACTTGCACGTATATGCCCAGATGGCCTGAATTAACTGAAGAATCACAAAAGAAGTGCAAATGCCCTGCCCTGCCTTAACTGATGACATTCCACCACAAAAGAAGTGAAAATGGCCTGTTCTTGCCTTAAGTGATGACATTATCTTGTGAAATTCCTTTTCCTGGCTCATCCTGGCTCAAAAATCTCCCCCACTGAGCACCTTGTGACCCCCACTCCTGCCCGCCAGAGAAAAACCCCCCTTTGACTATGATTTTCCTTTACCTACCCAAATCCTATAAAACGGCCCCACCCTTATCTCCCTTTGCTGGCTCTCTTTTCGGACTCAGCCCACCTGCACCCAGGTGATTAAAAAGCTTTATTGCTCACACAAAGCCTGTTTGGTGGTCTCTTCACATGGACACGCATGACATTTTGGTATCATGACTCAGATCGGGGGACTTCCCTTGGGAGATCAATCCCTTATCCTCCTGCTCTTTGCTCCGTGAGAGAGATCCACCTAACACCTCTGGTCCTCAGACCAACCAGCCCAAGGAACATCTCACCAATTTTAAATTGGGTAAAAGGTCTCTTTTTACTCTCTTCTCCAACCTCTCTTACTATCCCTTGACCTCTTTATCCTTTCAATCTTGGCGCCACCTTTCAAACTCTCCCTTCTCTTAATTTCCAGCCTTCCCTTGGTGTTTAATCATTGCAGGGACACCTCTTTGATTACTCACCCACATTTCAGAGGTGTCTGACCATGCTGTAGGGACGCCTGCCTTGATTCTTCACCTTTAGCAGCAAGTCCTGCTTTTCTGGGGGAGCGGCAAGCACCCCAACCCCTTCTCTCCCTGTCTCTACCCCTTCTCTGCTTTTCTGGGGGTGGGACAAGCACCCTGACCCCTTCTCTCCCTGTCTCTATGCCTTCTCTTCTTTTCTGGGGGAGGGGCAAGCACCCCGACCCCTTCTCTCCCTATTTCTACCCCTTCTCTGCTTTTCTGGGGGAGGGGCAAGAACCCCGACCTCTTATTTTTGTGCCCTCAACCTCTTATTTTTGTGCCCCAACCTTATTTTTGCACCCCTACCTCTTATTTTTGTGCTCCAATGCCTTACTTTCACACCCCAACCCCTTTCCCGCTTTTCCAGAGGGCAAGAACCCCGAACTCCTTCTCTCCGTATCTCTACTGTCTCCATTCCTTCTTCTTCTCCCTTAGCCTGTGTTCTCAAGAACTTAAAACCTCTTCAACTCACACCTGACCTAAAATCTAAACGCCTTATTTTCTTCTACAATGCTGCTTAACTCCAATACAAACTTGACAGTACTTCCAAATAGCCAGAAAACAGCACTTTCAATTTCTCCATCCTACAAGACCTAAATAATTCTTGTCGTAAAATGGGCAAATGGTCTGAGGTGCCTCACGTCCAGGCATTCTTTTACACATTGATCCTCCCTAGTCTCTGTTCCCAATGCAACCCATCCCACATCTTCCTTCTTTCCCTCCCACCTGTCCCCTCAGTCCCAACCCCAAGCGTTGCTGAGTCTTTCTAATCTTCCTTTTCTACAGACCCATCTGACTTCTCCCCTCCTTGCCAGGCCAAGCCAAGTCTCAATTTTTCCTCAGCCTTCGCTCCCCCATCCTATAATCCTTTTATCACCTCCCTTCCTCACGCCCGGTCTGGCTTACAGTCTCGTTCCGAGACTAGCCCTCCCCCACCTGCCCAGCAATTTCCTTTTAAAAAAGTGGCTAGAGCTAAAGGCATAGTCAAGGTTAATGTTCCTTTTTCTTTATCCGCCCTCTCACAAATCAGTTAGCGTTTAGGCTCTTTTTCATCAAATATGAAAAACCCAGCCCAGTTTATGGCCCGTTTAGCAGCAACCCTGAGACACTTTTCAACCCTGAGATGCTTTTCAGCCCTAAACCCTGAAAGGGCAAAAGGCCATCTTATTCTCAATATGCATTTTATTTTATTACCCAGTCTGCTCCTGACATTAAATAAAGCTCCAAAAATTAAATTCCAGCCCTCAAACCCCACAACAGGACTTAACGAACCTTGCCTTCAAGGTGTACAATAATAGAGTAGAGGCAGCAAGTAACAACTTATTTCTGAGTTGGAATTCCTTGCTTCCACTGTGAGACAAACCCCAGCCACGTCTCCAGCACAAAACTCCAAGTGCCTGGACCGCAGCTGCCAGGAGTTCCTCCAGAACCTCCTCCCCCAGAAGCTTGCTGCAAGTGCCAGAAATCTGGTCACTGGGCCAAGGAATGCCTACAGCCTGGGATTACTCCTAAGCTGTGTCCCATCTGTGCAGGACCCCACTGGAAATTGGACTGTCCAACTCACCCAGCAGCCACTCCCAGAGCCCCTGGAGCTCTGGCCCAAGGCTCTCTGACTGACTCCCCAGATCTTCTCGGCTTAGCGGCTGAAGACTGATGCTGCCCCATTGCCTCGGAAGCCTCCTGGACCATCACAGATGCTTTGGGTAACTCTTACAGTGGAAGGTAAGTCCTTCCCCTTCTTAATCAATATGGAGGCTACCCACTCCACGTTACCTTCTTTTCAAGGGCCTGTTTCCCTTGCCTCCATAACTGTTGTGGGTATTGACAGCCAGGCTTCAAAACCTCTTAAAACTCCCCAACTCTGGTGCCAACTTGGACAACTTTTTTTTTTTTTTTTTTGAGATGGAGTCTTGCTCTGTCCCCCAGGCTGGAGTGCAGTGGCCGGATCTCAGTTCACTGCAAGCTCCGCCTCCTGGGTTTATGCCATTCTCCTGCCACAGCCTCCCGAGTAGCTGGGACTACAGGCGCCCACCACCTCACCCGGCTAGATTTTTGTATTTTTTAGTAGAGACGGGGTTTCACTGTGTTAGCCAAGATGGTCTTGATCTCCTGACCTCATGATCCACCCGTCTCGGCCTTCCAAAGTGCTGGGATTACAGGCTTGAGCCACTGCACCCGGCGAACGACATTCTTTTATACACTCCTTTTTAGTTATCCCCACCTGCCCAGCTGCCTTAGTAGGTTGAGACATTTTAACTTATCTGCTAAATTATCTGCTTCCCTGACTATTCCTAGGATGCAGCCACACCTCATTGCCACCTTTGCCCCCAGTTCAAAGCCTCCTTCACATCCTCCCCTCGTATCCCCCCACCCTAACCCACAAGTATGGGACACCTCCACTCCCTCCCTGGCAACCGATCACATGCCCATTACTATTCCATTAAAACTCAATCACAGGGTAACTGCTCAATGCCAATATCCCATCCCACAGCACGCTTTAAAAGGATTAAAGCCTGTTATCACTCGCCTGCTACAGCATGGCCTTCTAAAACCTATAAACGCCCCTTACAATTTCCCCATTTTACCTGTCCAAAAACTGGACAAGTCTTACAGATTAGTTCAAGATTTGCGCCTTATCAACCAAATTGTCTTGCCTATCCACCCCATAGTGCCAAACCCATATACTCTTCTATCCTCAATACCTCCCTGCACAACCCATATTCTGTTCTGGATCTCAAACATACTTTCTTTACTATTCCTTTAAACCTTTCATCCCAGCCTCTCTTCACTTTCACTTGGACTGACCCTAACACCCATCAGACTCAGCAAATTACCTAAGCTGTACTGCTGCAAGGCCTTACAGACAGCCCCCAATTAGCTTCAGTCAAGCCCAAATTTCTTCCTCATCTGTTACCTATCTTGGCATAATTCTCAGAAATACACACTTACTCTCCCTGCTGATAGTGTCCGGCTAATCTCCCAAATCCCAATCCCTTCTACAAAACAACAACTTCTATCCTTCCTAGGTATGGTTAGTGCAGACTGAATTCTTACACAAGAGCCAGGACCGTGTCCTGTAGCCTTTCTGTCCAAACAACTTGACCTTACTGTTTTAGCCTAGCCCTCATGTCTGTGCGCAGCAGCTGCCACTGCTTTAATACTGTTAGAGGCCTTAAAAATCACAAACTATGCTCAACTCTCTACAGTTCTCATAACTTCCAAAATCCATTTTATTCCCCCAACCATTGCTCAGTACAATGCTTAAGCTGATAAGTTAGCTAAAAAAGCAGCTAGCGTTTCCAACTTCTATCCCTCAAGGCTGTTTTCCTCCTTCACATTGGCCACTCCCACCTACTCCCCCGCTGAAACTTCCACCTATCAATCTCTTCCCACACAAGGCAAATGGTTCTTTGACCAAGGAAAATATCTCCTTCCAGTCTCACGGCCCATTTTATTCTGTTGTCATTTCATAACCTCTTCCATCTAGGTTACAAACCACTAGCCTATCTGTTAGAACCTCTCATTTCCTTTCCATCCTAGAAATCTATCCTCAAGGAGATCACTTCTCAGTGTTCCATCTGCTATTCTATCCCTCAGGGATTCTTCAGGCCCCCTCCTTTTCCTACACATCAAGCTTGGGGATTTGCCCCTGCCCAGGACTGGCAAATTGACTTTACTCACATGCCCTGAGTCAGAAAACTAAAATACCTCTTGGTCTAGGTAGACACTTTCACTGGATAAGTAGAGGCCTTTCCCACAGGGTCTGAGAAGGCCACCACAGTCATTTCAGACATAATTCCTCAGTTTGGCCTTCCTACCTCTATACAGTCTGATAACGGACCAGCCTTTAATAGCCAAATCACCCAAGCAGTTTCTCAGGCTCTTCATACTCAGTGAAACCTTTATATCCTTTACCATCCTCAATCTTCAGGAAAGGTAGAACAGACTAATAGTCTTTTAAAAACACACGTCACCAAGCTCAGTCACCAACTTAAAAAGGACTAGACAATACTTTTACCACTTTCCTTTCTCAGAATTCAGGCCTGTCCTCAGAATGCTACAGGTTACAGCCCATTTGAGCTCCTGTGTGGACGCTCCTTTTTATCAAGCCCCAGTCTCGTTCCAGACACCAGCTCAACTTGGACTGCACCCAAAAAACTTGTCATCCCTACTATCTTTTGTCTAGTCATACTCCTATTCACCGTTCTCAACTACTCATAAATGCCCTGCTCATGTTTACACTGCTGGTTTACACTGTTTCTCCAAGCCATCACAGCTGATATCTCCTAGTGCTATTCCAAATCGCCACTCTAAATTCCCTCTTAAAGTAAATAAACAATCTCTGCTGGCAAGGCTATGCTGGACCTCCTTTGGCACTCTCTAATTAGATGTCCTAGGTCCTCCCAATTCTTAGCCCTTCAATACCTGTTTTTTCTCCTTCTCTTACCTTGTGTCTTCTGTTTAGTTTTTCAATTCATACACAACTGCATCCAGGCCATCACCAATCATTCAATATGACAAATGTTTCTTCTAATAACCCCATAATATCACCCCTTACCACAAAATCTTCCTTCAGCTTAATCTCTCCCACTCTAGGTTCCCATGCCACCCCAATCCCACTTGAAGCAGCCCTGAGAAACATCGCCCATTCTCTCTCCATACCATCCCCCCAAACATTTTTCACTGCCCCAACACTTCAACACTATTTTGTTTTATTTTTCTTATTAATATAAGAAGGCAGAAATGTCAGGCCTCTGAGCCCAAGCCAAGCCATCACATCCCCTGTAACTTGCACATATACACCCAGATGTCCTGAAGTAACTGAAGAATCACAAAAGAAGCGCAAATGCCCTGCCCCGCCTTAACTGATGACATTCCACCACAAAAGAAGTGAAAATGGCCTGTCCTTGCCTTAAGCAATGACATTATCTTGTGAAATTCCTTTTCCTGGCTCATCCTGGCTCAAAAAGCTCCCCCACTGAGCACCTTGTGACCCCCACTCCTGCCTGCCAGAGTACAACCCCCCTTTGACTATAATTTTCCTTTACCTACCCAAATCCTATAAAACGGCCCCACCCTTGTCTCCCTTTGCTGACTCTCTTTTCAGACTCAGCCCGCCTGTGCCCAGGTGATTAAAAAGCTTTATTGCTCACACAAAGCCTGTTTTTGGTGGTCTCTTCACACAGATGCACATGACAGAATGGAGGAGGGATGGAGGAAACAGCTATTTGGAAGCAGAGAAAACAAACTGAGGCCAGATCATAGTGGGCTTTAAATACCATGAAACAAGTTTTAATTAAAAAAAAATTTTTCAGGCTAACACTTGAAAAGACTTTTCTCTAAAGATGATATACAAATGGCCAACAGCATATGAAAGGATGCTCAATATCACTAATCATGAAAGAAATGCAAATCAAAACTACAATGAGCTATCACATCATACTCATTAGGTTGGCTCCTATCCAAAAAGTAGAAAATAACAAGTGTTGGTGAGGATGTGGAGAATTTGGAGCTCTTGTGCACTGTTGGTAGGACTGTAAAACAGTGCAGCCCCTAGGAAAAACAGTATGGAGATTCCACACACACACACAAATAAAAACTCAGCAATTCACCTCTAGGTGTATATCTGAAAGAACTGAAAGCACGGTCTCAAAGAGATAATTGTACAACCACATTCACACAACACTATTCACAATAGCCAAGAGGCTGAAGCAACCCAAGTAAATGATTAGGCAAAATATGGTATATCCATGTACTGGACTGTTATTCAGCTTTAAAAAGGAAAGAAATTCTATCACATGCTACAACATGGAGGAGCATTGTGGACATTATGCTAAATGAAATAAATCAGTCACAAAAAGCAAATACTGTACAATTCCACTTATGTAATGTATGCAAAGTTGTCAGATTCATAGAAACAGAAAGTAGACTGGTGGTTACTTGGAACTACAGGTTGGAGTAAAAGGAGAGTTTAATGGACATAGAATTTCAGATCTGCAAGATAAAGTTCTGAACATCTACTTCACAACAATATGAATGTAGTTAACATTACTGAACTGTACACATAAAAATGTTAAAGGTGGTAAATATTATGTTACGTGTTTTTTACCAAAATAAAAAAGAATTCATTAACTTAAGTCCTCAAAATATTTATGTTGCTTTGTAATAAACTTCTAAGGGGTTGTGTGTGTGTGTATGTGCATGTGTATATGTGTGTTAGGTTGTAGTAAAATATATGTATAGAAGCTCCCTGCCTTAGGAGAGTTTGACCTCCGATTTTTCAACTTTACCATTGTATGGAAGTGATATGCATCCAGTGGAAACCGTACTTCCAGTTTCCAATTTTGAAATTTGATCTTTTCCTGGGCTAGAGATATGCAGTATGATACTCTCTTGCACTGCTAGGCAGGGTCAGTGAGCCTCAGTTCCCAGTCAGCCACTCATCAGAAGGGTAAACAACTAATACTCTACAGTGTACTATGATGCTAGATGATTTTGCCCAACTGTAGGCTAATGTAATATAACGGAGCACATTTAAGGTAGCACATTTAAGCTACGATGTTTTGTAGGTTAGGTACATTAAATGTACTTTTGATTTACAATATTTTCAGCCTACTATGTGTTTATCAAAATGTAACCCCATCTTAAGTCAAGGAGCATCTGTATCTGCTTGGATCTACATTAACCTCATTTATCTATACCCTACCTATGTGGGTCTTGGAAACTTGTCTCATATAAACAATGAGCTATCCTAAACAAAGAGACTTTGACAATTACTTCATCAGTCTTTATCACTCTGGAAATATCAGCATCTGCATGTTCAAAAATATCTCATTATATTAGCTCTCCAATAAGATGTCTGCTGATTATAAGACCTCTTTTTTACCTTCCTAGGTGAGTCCCCAGACAATTCTTTAATTTTATACATTGGTAGGTTCAACGCATTTTAATTAAAGTTAATATATTTAATATATAAAAATTAAATATACTTCATATATAGTGTTATCCCTTATTTATATGGATTAAACTGACTAAAATTAAATGATATAGCCAAGTTAATATTATTTCATGTTTATCAATATTTCATTGCTTCATTGTGACATAATCTATTTTTAGGTATAATATTAAATCACATAAAAACTCTTAGGTGAATACTTAATCTTGTTTCTATATTGTGTCACAAGTACTGAGACAAATTATGTAACTTTAAATACGATTAACTTTGGAATTATTGTTTATTGTACAACTATAATTGTTTATTTTTCTTTTGCTTTTTAGAACTTTCCTGCTATGTTTATCTGCATTTTGTGGTAACATAAGAGACATACCAGGCCGGGCGCGGTGGCTCAAGCCTGTAATCCCAGCACTTTGGGAGGCCGAGACGGGCGGATCGCGAGGTCAGGAGATCGAGACCATCCTGGCCAACATGGTGAAACCTCGTTTCTACTAAAAAAAATACAAAAAACTAGCCGGGCGAGGTGGCGGGCGCCTGTAGTCCCAGCTACTCCGGAGGCTGAGGCAGGAGAATGGCATAAACCCGGGAGGCGGAGCTTGCAGTGAGCTGAGATCCGGCCACTACACTCCAGCCTGGGCGACAGAGCAGGACTCCATCTCAAAAAGAAAGCATACCTTTGAATATATAAAACTGGTTCATTTTACAGGATCTGAACTTGAGAAGCTCTTTCTTATGTTTCAAGACAACATGCTAAATATATGGGACCATCTACTGGTGAAGGATGATATAGTCCTATGGACTGGTTTTATTGGAACTTGTAATAGCCCAAGTTGAAGATCATGAGGATTGTGAAAACCAAAAGTGTATTATTGAGGGAATCCTGCTGCCAGAATATGCTTATCACTTAAATTGCAACAGAGTGGTCTTAGAAAATACAAGAGCTGAGAAGATACTACAAAACAAGTAAGTCATTTATATGGAGTCACAACATCTAACAGGCATACATTTGTTTAATATTGATATACTAAAATATTTCATGAGGGCTCTGACAAGGACTGTCTTGCTAATCTCTGAATCCCTAGCATAGTGACTGGTACCTGGAAGTGTCAATAAGTATTTACTGAACCAATGAATGAATAATTACAACTAGGGTCTCAAAACTTTTGAAAATTTGCATGTTCTCCC
>NW_012120999.1:309895-344501 GCF_000951035.1 Colobus angolensis palliatus
ATAATGTGTAACATAAATTTCCTTTTTTAGATGAAAAGGGCATCTTTCTGTTTGGTTAACCAGAAACCTTGAGTCAGTATAATTTGAGACAAAAACCAAAATTATATTTAATATTTATGTTAAAAATAGTAATAATGAAAAATGTTCTAAACTAACTAAAAGGTTATGTGGGGTTGCATAGGCTTTATAAACAAATATTGCTCATGTCAAATTTCAGCTTTATAGTTTGGGTATTATATGAGGTTGGATAAATTACTTAACCTTTCTCTCCTCATTTTCCTCTTTCATTAAATTAGCATTTTGTGAAGATTTGGTGAGTCTGTAAATGCAATGCTTTTTGCCTATTTGATAAATATTAATAATAAATACAGCTGTTGACTTTCTATCTGACTGATGGCATTCATTTTCCTAATTTTCAATGGTCATAGCATCTTTGGACAGGGAATACATTTTATTTAGTAATAGAACTTAGCACAGTACCTGGCATAGGCAGTTACTTAATAAATATGTTGTATTAATAAAGAAAATTAATATTCAAATAACTGGTGACTATTGTCTATAGTTCTACACACGGTTATATACAATACAATATATAAGTAAGGTATATATAGACATATACCCAACATGGTCATTTAAAGTATAGAAATAGGGTATTTTGTACCAATGGAATAATTTGTAATTCCTTTGATTAATCTAGTCTTTTTCTTAATGGTTAAGGAATTCCTAAGGAATGATGAACTCAGGTAAATACACATCAGATGGAAATTATATTATAATGTACTCACACACAGTCATAATCTCATTTAGCTACATAATGATTTTTACCTTTAAGGACATTTTTCTCATTCATTTTCATTAATACAACTCTGGCTTATAAATAGACCATTGGTTTTGAAAATTTCACAGCATGAAATGTAAACCAGCCCTGAACTTGGTAATCAGGAAAAGAATCAACAATGAAGAAGAAATTGGTTTTTAATAAAAATATTTTATACATCCACCTGAAAGCACTCATGTGGCAAACATTAGAAGTACAATCCCCAAACATATTCAACATATCTAAATGTATATAATCAGAACTGTAAATAGCCTAGGCTATGTGAAAGTACTTTTCACTTCTAAATGAGGACAATTTTGCCCATAAAGTAATTATATCAAAGTCATCTTTTTAAATCAATGATTTAATAACCTTTACCATCATTTTATGCATATGTCAGAAGTATGTAACATTCTCTGGATTTGGGTTTCAATGTGTAACAGATTTTTCCAGACTTATTGAACCAAAAAGCTATTCCAAATAGATTATAATAGGATGAATCTAATGCCAAATATGAAATTATACTTGGAACCATGTTTCAAATAAAAACTAACATATTCATTTATGCCTTTACTGACAGACCAAAATTTGAGACAAAAACCAAATTTCTATCAATAGAAAACCATTCCCACTGTAAACAAATGTAAACTTGAGTTGAGTTTTAAGGTATATCATTCTTCTTGAGATTATTTGAGAGGGATTATTACACATCCTGCTTACAAGAACACAAACTGTTTCAGACTCATGCTTGCCATAACATTACATGCTGTAGAAATATAATGCAACATTTTCATAGAATGCAACTTATTTTTCAAGTTTAAGAGTTAACCTGAAGAACGCACATTTTAAAATCAAGCTCCATAAACTTATAGCTTTTTGTTTGACCAAAAATATGTCAAACGTTTGGGCAAATAGATATAACACAGTAAAATCAGTTTGAAACTTGAAATATTATTTCTCTTTTCCTTTCCTTATCTATCCCTTGCTATATTCAAAAATGGCTAGTTTCTCAGTCTTTTTCATGTTTTTCATAAAATATAAGAATAGTAAAATATGGTATACCCACTGGACCATTTGGAAACAATTGAAGGGTACATAAATACAAGTTCAAATCAGAGATGTTTTCCCCTCCAAGTTAACGATATTGGTCCTGAAAAATAAATTCAGAAAACAAAAAGGCACAAAAAGCTCATGGAAAACATGTTCACATTAGAACTGTAACATTTAAATTGCAGTGTATATAGTTTTTAATACAGAATTTTAGGCATCTTTGAATCTTGTACATTACAAATAATGAGTCTTTTTTGCTTTAGTTCATGGGTAAAATATATTTAATAATGACTAATTACAAATCTAATATTTGTTTTGGCATTCTTTTCAATGTTTTATTTTTATATTATATATATATTTTATATTATGAAAATTATACACATCTTTCACATGAGGATTTTTCATTTTCTTCTTGTACCTTTAAAAATTAACTAAAACTCTTGCCTCAGACTTTTCCCCTTGTAGCAGTAGAAACTGGATAATCACTTACATAGAAAAGATTAATGAATAATTTTTAGCAAGTTTAAGTTTTGGTTCCATGCTTCTTAAAAAAAAATCTTTAATTCCTGCCTCACTTTTCTAACAGGAAGTTGTAACTGATGAATAAGTAGGTGATGATACTAACAGAAAATGCTAGACAAATGTACTGATTATAATTTTACATTGCATTCCTTCATTTAAGTTGGTTACATTTATTGACAATTAAAAATGCACTAGTTATCATGTCAGAATTGAAAATGTAGAAATGTTTTGATGTTCTATAACGATCATTTTGAATGACTTTCAGGTACTCTCTCACCTGAAAAGGTCTAAGAATCACAGACTTAACATCTATTATGGCTGTGCCTCAATAGGCAAATAAAAATCCTAGGCCACTAAAAACTGATCATTCCGATATTCTTCTGGCATATCAATGTGGTATCATAGGCAGCAAGAGATAAAGTTTCAGTCTTGGCTTTTGTACTTCCAACTCCAGTGCACACAAATAGAATAAAATCTATTTCATATGGCTAGTCCATATAGATTATTTCTCATTGTGTTCAATAAATATTAAATTTACCAAAACCATAATTATTTGCCCTTCTCATTGCTAATGCCTTAGAGGTACATTAATATTGAGTAAGACTGCATAGTTGCTGAATGATTTACTAACTTTCTTCATTCATTTTAAATGATAGAACAATGATCTTTGCACTTTGTACTTAATTTTCATTTCTTGTAAACAATAATCAAATAACAATAACACTAACGTTACTAAATTTATTTTATTTTCTACACCTCATCTAACTTTTATTGCTATTATAGCCCAGTTTGATTTAGAGGATAATAACAAAAGAGCACTAAACCAGGGAGTCAGGAGAACTTCCTTTGATTTCTCGATCTTTCCTTAAGTAAAGTGCATGATTAGGGCAAGTCTGAGTGTCAATTTTTTCAAAAGCAAAGTAGGAAAAATAGTATTTGTCTCAAAACATTGTCATAAACATTAAGGTGAAATGATGTAAATGGGGATTGTAAATTATAAGGTACTATTGCAACGTATGTTATTACTATGATTCTCAGAATCCTGAAGTTTTTTTATGCCACTGCAATTCTTAATATGTGGACTCATCCTTGGGCAAAAAAATAAGCTGTGTATTTCTGAACAGAAGCTGCAATAGATAATTCTGCTAAGCAAATTATCAGGTTGAGACATTGTTTGGATACTCCTTTTCTGTATTGGCAACTCTCTTTTTAAAATGAAAGGGTTTATTTAAAAATATTTAAGATTCTTACTAAAATTAATTTGTTATATGCCCTCATTAAGATGCTTGAAGTCCAACATTTAAAAACATGGCATTTTATACATTTTAGCCATACTTTTTTCTTTCAACTAATGCCATTAAAACAATTTTTATATTGAAATTATTTATAAAACTGTCAGCTATTTTGTACAGGTTTAGTTGGCCACTAGCAATGATCAATTTGAATTCTAGCTATTAAACCTAATATCAACCATAAATGGACTAAATGTCACTCAAAGTTCGAATTTTATGCACTTGGTATCAACCCAAATGCTGCTCTTAACTTGTTTCATTTCCAGAATGTCTCTCACGTTTGTTAAGAACTTCAGACACACCACATATACATAGTAAATCTGGTACGCATCATGAATTCACCTAGAAAATCCTGTTTTACAAGTGCATTAGGCCTTCGCTAGGAATTAGTGTAAGTCATAATGACTGACCTTACATAATGCATTTGTTTATTTTCTTCTGAAAAGTCAGATCATATACTTCCTTAATGCTAAAATCTTATAAAACATGTCTTGCTGCCTTTTCTTCTCTGTGCTTAGCTTAACATAATTCATGCAGTATAACAGAGTGTCTTTGAGCCTTTATCTAATAATTAACTTTTAAAATATGTCAAAACAAATTAAGAAGTCTCATCTTCATTTTTAATTGTTTTCAGCACTGAGTCTTCTCCCAAAATTTTACATAGTTCATTGAGTCTCTGCTGCATTTTGGGAATTCCAGCTAGCTGAGATTCTAGCTTTTGCTTTTCTTCACTCAATGTCAAACGGATAGCAGTATCCAATTGTTCAAAGCGCCAACCTCCTTCACCATCAAACTGTAATAAATGTGTGTGGTATTTCCTGAATAATTAAAATGAAATAATATTATTAGCCATAATTTTGAAAAATCATTTTATTTGTAGGTTTTTCATTCAAATTGATACCCAAAGGCAAATTTTAAGTAGGTGCTATTTTCCATTTGAGTTTTAAGGACATAGCAAGAAGTTAAATACTGTGATTTTTTAAACCCCAAGAGCCACTAATCTGATGTTTAGGAAGATATTCTTATTTTTTTCATATTCTGAATGTATATTAACTGTAAAGGAAGACATGCTGTTGCATGTATTTAATTTATCTTCATAATTCAATATGGCTTCTGAATAAATAATAAGGCATACTTAGAATGGGAGTAAGGAAAGGAAGCTGAGGAAAGAAAATCAACATTAAAAGGTCATAGAGAGAAAAGCTAAGGAAAATAAAGGAAATACAATAGCAATTCATTAATATACCATCCTTTGGGAATGAGTTATTCTACATAAGTAAAAGTTTCTCTATAATAAACATAGTTTAAAAAACATTTTTAAAAACAACTCTTTCATAGACAAAATATTTTTAAGATACTTCCACATTTTTATATAATTTAATCTCTTTCTCATGCCTCAGTTTCATAATTAGGAACTTCACAGAAGTACAGAGATTATTTTACTGATGAGATAGGAGATGATCCACTTTGCCCTAAAGGAGGCTGAGGTCACCATTCTGTGGGCTTTGTCGGGGATATTTGGTGAGAGAAAAGTTGGCAGAGCTGGTCCTGCATAGCTGAGCCACCTGCATTTTGTCACTGCTGAACTGGCCTATATTCTTATGTGTCCTCAATTTTTCTGCCTTCCCCTATAGTTTTTCTCACTTCTTGTTTCCTTTTAAGCTCTCATCTGTCATTATTAACTATGATTGGTGGGCTTTTTTCAAGCAGTTTCCTCCTGCTTTTTAAAAAATTGAGATATAATTCACATACCACAAGTTCATCCTTTGAAACGTAAAATTCAGTGATTCTTAGCATAATCACAAGCTCATGCAACCATCACCAGTAATTTCAGAACATTCTCTTCAACCCCAAAAGAAACCCATTGCCCATTAGCAGTCCTTCTCCATTTCCCTTTCCCCTAGCCCCTGACAACCACTAATCTTTTCTCTGTCTCTATAGATTTCTCTATTATAGATATTTCATATACATGGAATTATAGATTATGTGGCCTTTTGTGACGGACTTCTTTTGCTTATAAAAATGATTTCAAGGGACAGAGGGTGGAGGAAGATGGTGGAATAGGACTCTCCAGTGATCATCTCCTTGCAGGAAAACATCAAATTGAGCAACCATCTACACATAAAAATACCCCTACAGGAGTTAAGGAAACCAGGCAAGAGTTCACAGTATCTGGTTATAGAATAATAATAAGAAAATATGCCGGGCACCATGGCTCACGCCTGTAATCCCAGTACTTTGGGAGGCTGAGGTGGGTGGATCATGAGGTCAGGAGATCAAGACCATTCTGGCTAACACGGTGAAACTCCGTCTCTACTAAAAATACAAAAAAAAAAAAAATTAGCTGGGTGCAGTGGCGGCTGCCTGTAGTCCCAGCTACTCAGGAGGCTGAGGCAGGAGAATGGCGTGAACCCAGGAGGTAGAGCGGGCAGTGGGCCAAGATCATGCCACTGCACTCCAGCCTGGGTGACAGAACGAGACTCTGTCTCAAAAAAAAAAAAAAAAAAAAGGAATAATAAGAAAATAATCATTGAAGTGGGTAGGAAGTGGAGTGTTACATTCCCCAAGTCACCCATGTCCCAACCACAAAGTGCAGAGCTCAGAGAGAAATACCATCTACTTGGGGAAAAGAGAGGGATGTAAGCATAAGACTTTGCATTGGGACACACTACCAGGCCTGCCACAGTAAAACCCAGCACTAGACAGACTCCTACAGCCCCTCACTTCTGCTGGTACCTGCAGACTGAGCCTCTGAACCTGCCTCAGTGCCAGACAGAAACCTGTTGTCCCTGCCAGACAAACTCAATTTCTGGTCTGCATCACCACTAACCAACTAACTATAGAAGCCATGGGCTCCAAACAGCCCACAGTGGCAGGCAGGACTCAGTGGCTGGGGGCTCAGATTTCAGCTCAGCACCGTGCCAGTCTTGGTGACCAAGGGATTACACCCTGGCACTGCACCATCCACCATGGTCCTGAGATTAGAGTGCTCTTGGTGTTGCAATAGTTGCAGCAATCACTATCTTAGAAACCACAGCAGGTGACCTGCCTAGAATTTCTGGATAGCCTTACTGTCAAAGAACTTTCCCAGACAAAGCTAGACTATGCAAACTGGAATAAATTTCTAGTTCTTTAATGTGTAGACATCAACTCATGACTACAAGGATCAAGAACAATCAGGGAAATGGGACTCACCAAATGGACAGAATAAAGTGCCAGTGACTGACTCTAAAAAGATGGAGACATATGACCTGCCTGGCAAAAAAATTAAAATAGTTGTTTTTTAAGTAAGCTCAGTGAATAATATGGTTTGTCTGCATCCTTACCCAAAATCTCATTTTGAATTGTAATCCCCACAAGCCCCATGTGTCAAGGAAGAGACAAGGTGTAGGCAGTTGGATCATGGGGGTGGTTTTCCCCATGCTGTTCTCATAATAATGAGTGAGTTCTCATGAGATCTTGTGGCTTTATAAGTGTTTGGTAGTTCCTCCTGTGTTCATTCTCTTTCCTGCTGCCTTGTGAAGAAGGTGCCTTGCTTCCCTTTCACCTTCCACCATGATTGTAAGTTTCCTGAGGCCTCCCCAACCATGCTGAACTGTGAGTCAATTAAATCATTTTTCCTTTATAAATTATCCAGTCTAGGGCAGTTCTTAATAGCAATATGAAAACAGACTAATACACTAAATTGGTACTGGTAGAATGGGGTACTGCTCTAATGATACCCAGGCCTAGCATGGTGGCTCATGCCTGTAATCCCAGCACTTTGGGAGTTTGAGGCAGGTGGATCACGAGGTCAGGAGTTCAAGACCAGCTTGGTCAAGATGGTGAAACCCCATCTCTACAAAAATACAAAAATTAGCTGGGCATGATGGTGGGTGCCTGTAATCCCAGCTATTCGGGAGGCTGAGGGAGGGAATTGCTTGAACCCAGGAGGCAGATGTTAGCAGTGAGCTGAGATTGCACCACTGCACTCCAACCTGGGTGACAGAGTGAGACTCTGTCTCAAAAAAAAAAAAAGATACCCAAAAGTGTGGAAGTGACTTTGGAACTGGATAACAGGCAGAGACTGAAACAGTTTTGAGGGCTCAGAAGAAGATGGGAAGATGTGGAAAAGTTTGGAACTTCCTAGGGACTTATTGAATTGCATTGACCAAAATGCTGATGGTAATATGGGCAATGAAGTCCAGGCTGAAGTAGTCTCAGATGAAGATGAGAAACTTCTTGGGAACTAGAGCAAAGGTGACTCTTGCTATGTTTTAGCAGAGACTGGTGACATTTTGTCCCACCCTAGAGATCTGTGGAACTTTGGATTTGAGAGAGATGATTTAGACAGAAGAAATTTCTAAGCAGCAAAGCATTTAGGACATAACCTGGGTGCTCTTAAAAGTGTTCAGTTTTATGCTTCACAGAGAGATGATTTGGAATTGGAACTTATGTTTAAAAGGAAAGCAGAGCATAAAAGTTTAGAAAATTTACAGCCTGATGATGCAATGGAAAAGAAAAAACCATTTTCTTGGGAGAAATTCAAGCCAGCTGCAGAAATTTGCATAAGTAATGAGGAACCAAATGTTAATCACCAAGACAAGGGGGAAAAGGTCTCCAAGGCATGTAAGTGGTCTTCATGGCAGTCCTGGAGGCATAGGAGATAAAAATGTTTCCTGGGCCAGGTCCAGGAACTTTCTGTTTTGTACAGTCCCAGGACTTGGTGCCCTGTGTCCCAGCTGTGGTTAAAATGGGCCAATGTACAGCTCAGGCCATTGCTTCAGAGGGGACAAGCCCCAATCCTTGGTGGTTTACATGTGGTGTTGGACCTGTGGTACACAGAAGTCAAGAATCGAGGTTTGAAAAGCTCTGCCTAGATTTCAGAGGATGTATGGAAACACCTGGATATCCAGGCAGAAGTTTGCTGCAGGGTCAGAGCCCTCATGGAGAACCATTGCTAGGGCAGTGCAGAAGGAAAATGTGATGTCAGAGCCCCCACACAGAGTCCCCACTGGGGCATTGCCTGGTGGAGCTGTGAGAAGAGGGCCACCATCCTCCACACCCCAGAATGGTAGATCCATAAACAGCTTGCACCATGCCCTGGAAAAGCAGCAGACACTCAATGCCAGCCCGTGAAAGCAGCCATACCCTGCAAAGCTACAGGGGTGAGTAGACCAAGGCTATGGGAGCCCACCTCTTGCATCAGCATCACATGGATGTGAGACATGGAGTCAAAGGAGATTACTTTGGAGCTTTAATATTTGACTGATCCACTGGATTTAGGATTTGCACAGGGCCTATAGCCCCTTCACTTTGGCCAATGTCTCCTATTTGGAAAGGGTGTATTTGTCCATTGCATGTACCCCTGTTGTATCTAGGAAGTAACTAACTTTGGACTTGGACTCTTGGGTTAATGCTGGAATGAGTTAAGACTTTGAGGGGCTTTTGGAAGGGCATGATTGTGTTTTGAAAGTGAAGAATTAAGATTTGGGAGGGGCCAGGGCAAAATGATACAGTTTGGCTGTGTCCCTACCCAAAATCTCATCTTGAGTTGTATTCCCCATAATCTTCATGTGCCAAGGGAAAGACCAGGTGGAGGCAATTGGATCATGATGGGGTTCCCCCATGTTGTTCTCATGATAGTGATTGAATTCTCATGAGATTTGATGGTATTATAAGTGTTTGGTAGTTCCTTCTCAGTTCATTCTCCTTCCTGCCACCTTGTGAATAAGGTGCCTTGCTTCCCCCTCACCTTCTGCCATGATCATAAGTTTTCTGAGGCCTCCCCAGCCATGCTGAACTGTGAGTCAATTAAGCCTCTTTTCTTTATAAATTACACAGTCTCAGGCAGTTCTTTATAGCAGTATGAAAATGGACTAATACAGCGAACTTCAATAAAATACAGAGAAGCAATTCAGAAATTAGAGAAAAGCAATAGATATGAAATAATGGGAAAAAAGCCAGAAATACTGGAGCTGAAAAATACGATGAAAAAAATTAAAAATGCAATAGAGACATCAACAGCAGAATTTATCAAACAGAAGAAAAAAATATGTGAACTTGAAAACAGGTTGCTTGCAAACTTACAGTATGATATGAAAAAAGAATGAAAAGGAATGAAGAAAGCTTATGGGACTTATGAAATAGCATCAGAAGAACAAATATCACCTGGACGTGGTGGCTCATGCCTGTAATCCCATTGCTTTGGGAGGCTGAGGTGGGTGGATAACGTGAGGTCAGGAGTTCAAGACTAGCCTGACCAACCTGATGAAACCCCGTCTCTACTGAAAATACAAATTTAGCCCAGCCTGGTGGTGTGTGCCTGTACTCTCAGCTACTTGGGATGCTGAGGCAGGAGAATTGCTTGAATCCAGGAAGCGGAGGTTGCAGTGAGCTAAGATCACACCATCGCACTCCAGCCTGGGTGACAAGAATGAGATGCCAGTTCCAAAAAAAATATAGAGCAAATACATGAGTTGTTGGTATTCAAGAAGGAGTTAAGAAACATAAAGATTTATAAAGCTTATTTAAATAAATCATAGCAGAAACATTTCAAAATCTGGAGACAGATATAAATATCTAGGTACAGAGGTACAGGAAGGTCAAAAGTCTTCAATCATACTCAATCCAAATAAGACTACCTTATGATATATTACAATCAAACTGCCAAAAACCAAAGACAAAGAGAGAAACCTGAAAGCAAGAAGAAAATAACATATAAGGGAGTTCTAATATGTCTGTTATCAACTTTTTCAGCAGAAACTTCACCGGCTAGGAGAGAATGGGATTACATATTCAAAGTGCTGAAGAAAAAAAATCTTTCAACCAAGAATTCTGTTCTTAGCAAAATTGTCCTTTGGAAATGAAAGAGATAGACTTTCCCACACAAACCAAAGCTGAGGGGCTTTATCACCACCAGACATGTCTTACAATGAGTACTAAAGGGAGTTCTTCACATTGAAAGAATGATGCTAATGGGTAATAAGAAAACATTGGAAAGTATAAAACTCACTGGTAAAAGCAAGTACGCAGTCAAATTCAGAATACTCAAATAATGTAATGGGGGTATGTAAATCACTTATTTATTTAGTGTGAAGGTAAAAAGACAAAACTACTAAAAATAATAAGCACTAAAATAATTTGTTAAAATATATACAATATAAAAATATGCAAATTGTAATACTAAAAATTCAAAATGGGAAAATAAAGGGTAAATATTGTGTTTTTTTGCAATTTGTATATACTTTAACAACTAAAATAATTTGTTAATGTATATACAACATAAAAAATGTAAATTGTGATATTAAAAATTCAAAAGGGGAGATAAAGGGTAAAGATTGTGCCTTTTTTGCAATTAAATTAAAGTTGTTATGAACTTAAAATAACATGTTATAAGATGTTTTTGTAAGCCTCATGTTAACCATGAAGCAAAAACATAGGTACAAAAATAGCATGTTTAACTATAAGATGTTTTTTGTAAGCCTCATGTTAACTACAGAGCAAAAACCTGTAGTAGACACACTAAAAATTAAAAGCAAGGAATCAAAATGTATTAGTAAAGAAAATCACTTACCCACAAAGAAAGACTGTGAGAGGAAAAAAGGAAGAAAACATATACAAAACAACTAGGAAGCAATTAACAAAATGACAGGAGTAATTCCTTACCTATTAATAATTACCTTGAATGTTAATGGATTAAGTTCTCCATTTAAAACACAGAGTGTCTGGGCCAGGTGCAGTGGCTCACGTCTGTAATCTCAGCACTTTTGGAGGCCAAGGCGGGCAGATCACTTGAGGTCAGGAGTTTGAGACCAGCCTGGCCAACATGGTGAAACCCTATCTCTACTTAAAAAAAAAAATACAAAAATTAGCTGGGTGTTGTGGTGGGCCCCTGTAATTCTACCCACTCAGGAGGCTGAGGCAGGAGAATCACTTGAACCTGGGAAGCAGAGGTTGCAGTGAGCTGAGATCACACCACTGCACTCCAGTCTGGACTCCAAAGCAAGACTCTGTCTCAAATAAAAAAAAGAGTGTCTGGATTAAAAAGTAAGACCCAACTGTGTGCTGCCTAGAAGAGACTCACTTCATCTGCAAGGACAATATAGACTAAAAGTGAAGGAATGCAAAAGATGTTATATCCAAATGAAAGCTAAAAGGCATCAGGAGTAGCTATACTCATGTCAGGTAAAATAGACTTTAAGTGAAAGCTATAAAAGAGGCCAAGAATGTTATTATATAAAAGGGTCAGTTCAGCAAGAAGATATGATAATTCTGAATATATTTGAACCCAACATCAGAGCACATACATATACAAGTAAAATACTCCTAGATCTGAAAGAAGTGAACTGCAATACAATAAGAGTAGGAGACCTCAACACCCTACTTCCAGTAATTAGATCATCCAGAGAGAAAATCAAGAAACACCAGATTTAAGCTATATTCTAAATCAAATTTCTAAACCAATATTCTAAAAATTTATAGAAAATTTCATCAAAAAGCTTCAGAATATATATTCTTCTCAACTACACATGAAACATTCTCCAGGATAGATCATATGCAATGCCATAAAACAAGTCTTCAAAAATTTAAGAAGATTGAAATTATATCAAGTATCTTTTCTCTCCTCAATGATATAAACCTAGAAATCAATAAAAAGGAAGAACTTTGGAAACTTACAAATACATGGAAATTAAACAACATGATATTGATTAACCAATGGGTCAATAAAAAAATTAAAAGAAAAATTTTAAAAATTTTCTTCTGAGAAACAAAAATGGAAACATAACATACCAAAATCTGTAGAATATAGCAAAAACAATTTAAAGAGGAAAACTTATAGCAATAAATACCTGCATCAAAATAGGTTAAAAATGTCAAATAAACAACCTAATGTTGTAGGTCAAGGAACTGGAAAACAAGAACAAATCCAAACCAAAACTAGTAAAAGAAAGGAAATAATATACATCAGTGTGGAAACAAATAAAATAGAGCCTGGAAAAACAACATAAAATATCAGCAAAAATGAATAATTGATTTTTTCGTAGATAACCAAATTTGACAAATGTTTATCTAGAATAAGAAAAAAGAAAGAAGATTCAAATAAATAAAGTCAGAGATGGAAAAAGAGAAATTACAACTCATACTACAGAAACACAAAGAATGATGAGACTGTTGTAAACAATTATAAACCAACAAATTGATTAACCTAGAAGAAATGAATACATTTTGAACACATACAACCTACAAAGATTGAACTATGAAGAAACAGAAAATGTCAACAGACAAATAACAAGTAAGGAAATGGAATCACATCAAAGAAAGGCTCACAATCTGATGGCTTAACTACCAAATTCTACCAAATATTTAAAGAACTAATATTAGTCTCAAACTATTCCAAAAATTAAAGAGGAAGGAATACTTCCAAACTTATTCTTTATAAGGCCAGCGTTACCCTGATACTGAAACCAAACAAAAAGACAACAACAAGAAAAAGAAGACTACAGGCCAATATCCTTGATGAACATAGATGCAAAAATCATCCAAAAAATACCAGGAAACTGAATTCAACAGCACTTTAAAAACATCATTCACCATGATCACATGGAATTCATCCTGGAGATGCAAGTACAGTTGAACATATGCAAAGCAATTAATGTGGTACATAACATTAACAAAACGAAGGACAAAAAAATGTTTATCTTAATTGACATAGAACAAGCACTTGATAAAATTGAGTACCCTTTTATGATAAAAACATTCAACAAACTAAGCATAGGAGGAACATATCTCAACATGTTAAAGACCATACATGACAAGCCCACAGCTAGCATCTATACTGAAAAGGGAAAAATTTAAAACTTTCCCTCTACAACCAGGCATGGTGGCTCATGCCTGTAAATCCTAGTACTTTGGGAGGCCAAGGTGGGAAGATCACTTGACCCTAGGAGTTTTTTGGTTGCAGCGAGATATGATCACACCACTGTAGTCCAGCCTGGGTGACAGAGTGAGACCTTGACTCTAAGCAAACAAACAAAAATAAAATGTTTTCTGTAAGATATGGAACAAAATAAGAATAAGAACGCTCACTTTTGCCACTTACATTCAGTGTAGTACTGAAAGTCCTACCCAGTGCAATTAGGCAAGAAAAAGAAATAAAAGGCATCTGAATTTGAAAGGAAAAAGATAAATAAAAGAAAATGTTAAATAAAGCAAAAATATAAATTTTCCCTGGCTGCAGATAACATGTTCTCATCCTTCATTTTGTTAATGTTACGTACCACATTTATATATAGAAAGCCCTAAAGACTCCATCAAAAAACATTAGATTTATAAATGAATTCAGTAAAGTTGAAAGACACAAAATCAGTATGTAAAAATTAGTAGCATTTGTCTACACTGAAGCAAATTATGTGAAAAAAATCAACAATCCCATTTACAATAGCTAGAAAAAGTTAAGCACTTAGGCATGAATACAAGCAAGGAGGTGTAAGGTCTCTACAATGAAACTATAAAACATTAATGTAAGCAATCAAAGAGGACACACATACACAAATAAAATGATATCGCATGTTTATGAATTGGAAGAATTAATATTGTTAAAATGTCCGTACTACCTGAAGTGATCTACATATTCAATTTAATCTCTATGAAAATGCCAATGATAGTCTTTGGAGAAATTGAAAAAAAATTCTAAAATTTGTGTGCAACTGCAAAACACCCAGAATAGTGAAAAAATTCTTGAGCAAAAAGTACAAAGCTGGAGCCATCTCACTACCTGGTGTCAAAATGTACTATAAAACTATAGCAACCCAAGCAGCATGGTACTGACACAAAAACAGACACACAGACTTAAGGAATAGAATAGAGAACCCAGAAATAAATCCTTGTACTTATAGTCAACTGATTTTCAACAAAGCTGCCAAGAACACACTATTGGGAAAGGGCAGTATCCTCAATAAATTTTGGGATATCCACAAGGAGAAGAATGAAATTTGACCCTTATTGTTCCCCACATACAAAAATCAACTCAAAATGGATTAAAGACTTCAATACAAGACCTGAAATTATTAGAAGAATACATAGGGCAAAAATTTCATGACAAAGAAATGTGGATATAAATCTGAAATGACAATGGAATTTGGGCAATGAGTTTTGGATATGACCTCAAGAGCATAGGCAACAAAAGAAAAATTAGACAAATGGGATTACATCAAACTCAAAAGCTTCTATGCAACAAAGAAAACAATCAACAGAATGAAGAGATACCTATCAAATTGGAAAAAATATTTGGAAACTATACATCTGATAAGGGACTAATAGCCCATATATATAAGGAATTCAAACAACTAAATAGCAAGAAAATGAATAACCTAATTACAAAATGTACAGAAGATTTGAATGAACATTTCTCAAAAGAAGATATACACAATGACCAACAGGCATATCAAAAAATGTTCAACAACACTAATCATTAGGTAAATTCAAATCACCTCACTCTTGTTAGAATGGCTATTAAGAAAATGACAGAAAGTGTTGGTGAGGATGTGTAAAAACTTATATTCCCACCTTTGGTGGGAATATTAATTAGTACAGCCATCATGGAAAACAGTAAGGAGGTTCCTCAAAATGCTAAAAATAGAACTACAAAATGATCCAGCAATCCCCCACTGGAAATACATGCAAAGGAAATGATCTCAGTATGTCAAAGAGATAACTGCACTCCCATGTTTGTTGCAGCACTATTTATATAGCCAACATATGGAATCAACCCTAGTGTCCATCAATGGATGAAAAGATAAAGAATGTTATATATATACATGATGGAATACTACTCCACGATAAAAAAGAATAAAATCCTGCCACTTACAAAAATATAGAAGAACCTGGAGGACATTATAGTAAGTGAAATAAGCTAGGGACAAAAAGACAAATACCACATGATCTCACTCATACATGGTCATTCATATATTGGGTAAACCTCACCTTCCATGTATAATGATGGTTTGGCTCATCACTCTGGTCTTACAACATTATTTGATTTCTACATGGGAGGAACCAACTGTGTAGGTGTTTCATACCCTGAGATGCAAAGGCGTGTTCTATATTACAATCTGAGATAATATTTCAGGGTTTATCTTAGAGGAATTGAAAAGAAATTTCTATTTTAACTGAAGCTCATTTGAGATAATCTTTAAACTTCCTTCACAAGTAGGAAAAAGCTTAGGACAGTGATGGTTATACAGCCATAATTCTATCCAGGAATCAAAAATTTTAATAAGCTTCTATAAATTTTTACTTCTTCAGATACTAGTATTGAGTTTAGTCTTTACAATCAACAATTACTCATTTGTTGTTATGGGAAAAAATATGATACATCTTTCCCCACTTCTGAAATCTATTCAGGGAAAATACAAATTTCATTTTCCCTAAGAGAAAGAATAATCGGAAATGACAACCTAAAATGGCAAAACTAAATAAAAAATCAGAACTAACATAGTGTTTTGTTTTGTGGAGAAATGTACTTGGGTAGCTGCAATTAAAATGTGCTTCTCGTCAAAAGGCATAGCCTTACAGATTTTGTTATTTACTTAAAAGACTATTTGTTCCCTCAATTGAGGAAACAAGGCTATATATGCTTTCAATGCCTCCTAAGGCTACTTGAGTAAGGAACTGAATGGCAGGATAGCATAACAAATCCATCAACACAGGTCAGAAAAACTTTTAATATCCCAACATGTGATTAATTTGGGAGAAAGTTTGGAAATTAAAGTTCATACCAAAAAGGGCTCAAGAGTTCTGGCCTAGCTCTGTGTTGTCCTTGATTCACAGGATTTACAGGCAAATGTTATTATTGTCTTAAAAATCTAGGTCCTGTTGGTCTTTTTCAGGAGAAATGTCGGAGGAAGCATATTCATTGGCATGGATCCTAACTCATGCTGGACTAGATCCAGAAAGTATATTTTAAAAAAAGTCTGAAAAATCTGAATGTTTAAATTGAGTGGGAAAATAGATTATCTTTTCAATATAAATGAAACTCAGAGTCAAAGAATTTTGAACAATAAAAGCCTAATTAGATGAATACTGTTTGATAACAACTTTAACGTAAACATTTTTTATAAGGTCAAAGGTCTAGAAGGGCTTCAAGGATTAATTCCAATAATGCTTGCTATTAGACTAGATTTGAAGCCATGTACATGATGACAACTTTGGCATGAAATCTGATCAGCCACCTGCCACAGAATGCTGAAGCCAGAAAGAGAGAGGAGGAATCCTGTGTAGTCCTTTAGAAAACAGGAGGCCAAAGCATATATAGAGGCAGTTATGGTTACTAAGAAGTCAAAAGAAAAAATTTTCATTGATTAAATAGAAATACAAAAGTAGAGAATGTAGTATTTATGGCTAATGCATGAGATATACTTTAAGTGCCTTATAATGGGAGCAGTTTGCTGTAGTACAGAGTGTGTGATCATGGAAGTATCACTTTTCTAATTCTCAGTTTCTTCATCTGTAAAATAGGAAGAGTAGATGTCCTAAACTCCATAGGGTTGTTGTGAAACTTAAATAAGATGTGCCTGGAACAGGATAAGTGCTCAACTATTATCATGATGATGAATCAATGGAAAAGTAGGGGAATTAAAAAATTAACATCTTTATTTGAAGGGGAAATTCTATATGGTTTTATGAGATATTATTTCTAAAAAAATTTAGCTCATTTTTCTGTGCATCAACTAAAGATAAACCCTTCCCTGCCCCCCCCCACCCCCGCCACCCATGTTTTCTCCACTTAATCCTTTGGGGGAATATCAAATTGTGTGTACATATATTTTTTCCCTGGATTTTACTTTGCTGGGTTTTAAAGAAAAGACTATAAGAATGATGTGCAAATATATAAATATATTTTTCCCAGTATGTCTTACTGGGTATGATAAATATTTTCCACTAAAATAAATCACTGGAGTTTTCCATGTATTTTAAGAATTACTGGGAAGTGATGATAATTAAAATAATACGTTAATGGTATTAGGTAGGGAATATCTAAGCTACTAATGTGCAACTTAAGAGAAATATGGGTAGAAAGTAAGTGAAATACCCTACTCTCTACTGTAAAAAATTTAGCAAAGTTATTTTTTGAGAAATTTAAGGAAAAACTATCTACCACAAATTAGCACTGGAAACACTTACCAAAGAGAAGGCCTGTGTGTTATAGACAGTAAGGAAATTCCAGCCCCTTTTGCAGCCTGAAATATCTTTCCTTCGACATCAATGCTGACAGCACTGGTACATTCATCCAGCAAGGCATATTTTGGTCTTTTAAAAAGTACACACAAAAATTAATTATTTTGCTATATGAATTATAAGTTTTTTTTTGGACAATATGAGTTACATTGCTAACAATTTTAAAGCAACTAAAAAGAATATGACATTATTAAAGATAATAAATGATAAAGCAAAAAAGTAGTTATCCCCCTCTTTGGACTATAATATCATATTTTTAATAAATTTAAATAGATTTTCTGATGCTTTCTAATAATACAATAAGCTTTATTGTTTTGTAGATGAATGAATCATAAATACGAGGCATAGGAAAGATGAGGCAGGTCACTGAGTACATTTTCCTGCAGAAAGCAGGTTCATTCTTGGTGAGAAGGGTCTGACTGACTACATGAAAAATACTTTGCAGTGGCTAATTATCAAACAGGCCACAGCCCTGTTAGCAAAGATGCAATAAGAAGATTATTTTATCAGCATTGTGAATACCTAAGCATTACTGATGGAATTTCATCACTATAAGACTGTGAGAGTGAATATGGCTCATCTTAAAAATTTATAGCAGACATTTAACCTCATAATATTGGAACCATACTCCAGAATCAAATTCTTAGGAGAAAAAGTAAGTTATTTTTCTAAGTGTATTGGACAATTTTCTTTTTTTCTTTTTTTTCTTTTTTTTTTTTTTTGAGATGGAGTCTTGCTCTGTCGCCCAGGCTGGAGTGCAGTGGCACGATCTCGGCTCACTGCAAGCTCCGCCTCCCGGGTTCACGCCATTCTCCTGGCTCAGCCTCCTGAGTAGCTGGGACTACAGGCGCCCGCCACCGCGCCCGGCTTATTTTTTGTATTTTTAGTAGAGACGGGGTTTCACCGTGGTCTCGATCTCCTGACCTTGTGATCCGCCCGCCTCGGCCTCCCAAAGTGCTGGGATTACAGGCTTGAGCCACCGCGCCCGGCCATATTGGACAATTTTCTAAGATTATTTTTTACTTTGATAACGCCTGTCTGTTATCAGAGGCACCCTATCACTTGCCATTGTTTCCCTCTGCTTATCCTTTCTCCCTCTCATCTCACCCCCTGCTCTTACTTTTCTTTGTCCTTTTCCTTTCTTCTTTCAAGTCCCTCTGGACTGTTGGTACTTAGCATGACTTAGCTTAGTTAATGGGAACAAAGTCAACTCTTACACTGTCATTTACTATTCAATTTGGAGTTGAAAATCAGTATCAAGTATTTGCCAGGACAATTTCCTTTACAAAAAATATTCCGATTTTTAAAAATAAAATGACAAAAAGATTAAGAAAATAAAAGTCAGTAATTTCTTACCAGACTAAATAATTATTTACCCTGTAAGTTACTGTTCTAAAATGAATTTGCTTATTAATAGAATTCAGTTACCTACTACAGGTCAGGTAGTCAGGGCTAATAGACACAGGAGTCAAAGACTCTAAAACTGGTCTCTATGCAAAGAATAAAAGATCGGTGCATGTTCTTCATGACAACATCAATGGAATTAGTGTCACTGGTTGACCTTTGGTTACTGTTCTGATTTAAGTATTAAGCATTACTTCTTTGTCTCAGATTTATTTTCTGTTTTGTGGATGATATTTTTAAGTGAACAAGAGGAAGAAGTAAAGGAAGTATAAAAGTGAAAGGTTGAGTAAAATTTTCCTTTTGTATAAAGTTCTTTCCAGTGATTAACATGTTTATTGCATTTTGGCTTATTTTTCAGAGTGCCTTGATCAAAATAGAGAAAATATGCCATTTTAGAATTAGAAAAATGTATGCATCTCACACTCTGTTGTCATAGCAACATCTAGTCTAGCAGATGTAAGATCACATGCTTTAGTTTCCTTGGCAGGATTGGGGTGTGTGTGTGTGTGTGCGCGCGCGCGTTTGTGTGTGTACTTGAATATATCAAGCAATAGCTAGAATCTGATACTGATATAAGTAAACAAAGCGTCAGGTAACATTGCTTCTCAGATTTCCTTTCCTTTATGTTTTGTGTATCATCAGTAGAATGGGCTTTGTGAAAGATTTAATCTACCCCCCTTAAGACAGGAGTTTTTCAATCATTCTTGAGATATTAAAACATTTAAAATCCTCTCAAAAAGAGAATACTATTGCGATGCTTAGTACTTCCGGCTGAAGTTCTTCATTTTTGCCAGCTCAAGTCTTTCACATCACAACTCAAACTTTAAATCTTTTGAGAATGAGGGAAGGCAGTTTCCTATTTTTAAACTTTCTCTTCACTAGATTGAATACCTAAAATTCCTTTTATCTTTTGTCAAAAGATTGTGCTTTTCAACTGTTTGCTCTTCTTCATTGATCTTTTTATGGCTCACTAAATTTTCTTTCCATTGATATACCTGTGACTTAATTCACTCATTATCACATTATATCCAAAATATTTTAGATACACAAACACCACGTATTTATTTCAGGTTACAGATACGTGAAATCTCTTTGGGTTAACAACATTTATTAATGCCACTTGCTATTTATTACAAAGTTTATTTTATTAACACACTGATACAGTGAGAAATTTATGGCTAAATTATATATTCCTCCATATTATATTTCTAAGCTCACGATCATATTACTGGATACTTATGGCCTAGACCCAAACAGAGTCAGGGTGATAGTGGGTAACAGCTGGTCATAAATGCCAAGCTGTAAAGTTGTTGTTGTTGTTGTTTTTGAGACCGAGTCTCACTCTGTTGCCAGGCTGGAGTGCAGTGACGCCATCTCAGCTCACTGCAAGCTCCGCCTCCTGGGTTCAAGTGAGTCTCCTGCCTCAGCCTACCGAGTAGCTGGGACTATAGGTGCCCGCCACCACGCCCGGCTAATTTTTTTTTTATTTTTGTAGAGAAGGAGTTGCTGCCCGCCTTGCCCTCGCAAAGTGCTGGGATTATAGGAGTGATCCACCGCACCCGGCCCCAAGCTGTAAAGTTTACTCTTGAATTTCACCACATCCTCTGAGAAACGGGTATCCAAAAATACACGTCACTAAAAATCCCAAATTAGCAAAATTTAGTTTATATTTTTAGCTAGCCATATTCTTAAATGTACATTGTTATAAATAATATGTTGTGAACACAACTAATAATTTTTCTCACTAAAAATCCCAGCTAAACACAAAAATAATATTTAGAGTGTGATTTAATTTACCTGAAGTTATACAACAAGCAAAACTAATTTATGGTGATAGGAATCAGAACAGAAATGTCTAGAGGGGACTGGATTGGAAAGGAGGATAAATAAACTTCCTAGGGTAACAGAAATGGTTTTTATCTTGATTGGGGTATTGGTTACATAATGTAGAAACATTCATAAAAGTCATCCAATTGTATACCTAAAATCTGTGTATTTGGTATATAAATTTTAGTACAATAACAATAAGCCCTGGTTAACTGTTATATATTAATACAGAAAAGCACATAATTACATATGAAATAAAAAGGATATAAATTATAATATGCTTTATGAAAATAGCTACATTAAAATAATACAAATAACAACCAACTTTTGCATATTACCAAGACTGGGAAAAAAATCCCAAAGTTTTAACAGTGTTTAAATGTTACAGTAATTTAAAATTTGAATAATTTAAAATGTCCAAAATTTTAACAGTGCTAAGAAGATAACAGCTAGTGAGATAATTGCTAATGAGATAACAGATTTTTTCTTTTTACTTATGTACATTTTCTACTTTTATAAAATGAACATAATTATAATTCTATAAATCATTTTTTATGCAACGTTCTTATTAAAAAGACTGAACCTAAATCTCATCAAGCTCTCTGCTCTAATCTCCAGTTTACAGAAAAAAAATGGGAGATTGGGAAACAAGACAAAGGACTCCTACCTAGATTTACCTGATAAGGTAGCAATGAGATAAATCTAGAACAGACAACATTCTACAGGACAATTAACCCAGTTCCTTCAAGTCAAAGGTATAAAAGGTAGGTGAGCCCTGGGAGGAGGAGAGACTCTTCAGATTAAAAAGGAATTAAGAGGTGTAACAATAAAAATGCAATATGTGAAACTTGTTTAAATCCAGGTTTGAAGAAATCAAGTGTAAAAAGATATTTTTGAGACAATCAGGGAAACTGGATATGAACCATATATATATTAAATAACTTTAAATAATTATTACCAATTTAATTAGGTATTATTGTGACATGTTATTATCTAAGACTATATCCTAATATTTCAGAGACTGTTCTCAAAGTATTCAGGGAAAAATATCATAATACCTGTGATTTGCTTTAAAATACTTTAGAAACTTAAAAAAATGAGTAGATAAATCAAGTGTAACAAAACATTAGACTTGTTAAATCAGTGTAATGAGAATATGGGGTTCTTAGAACAATTTCCCTTTTTTGATGACATTTGACTTTTTTTCCATAATTAAAGGCTTTAAAAAAATGAATAGCCAAGTGAGTGCTTAGTGTGGGCCAACTAATTGCTAGGTGTTCAATAATACATACTTGATTTAATTTTTAAAGTTCTCTACAAAAATGTTACCGCTTTCACTGCAACTCACTCAAGAGTGCTGCATCTGCCATCATTTATGGCCATTCACGAATTCATGTATGTAACTATTTGGTCCTTTTTTGCTAAGACTTAATTATGAAAAGTAAGTAACATAGTTTCTGGCAACCTTCTGGGCTGCACAACTCAGGTTCTCATTGCCAGAGATCTAAGGGGGTTGGGAGGGGGAATGGAAAGAAGCAGGAGAATCAGAAGAGCTTTAATACTTCCTTCCCATGTCTTGTGCTTGATATCCTTAAACTCAAAAGGCTATGAAGCTGGTTACAATTAAAAATGTTTTATCGGAAGCAATTATTTCCTGCCTCTCAATTTTTCTCAGTTCGTTGAAACCTATGCAGAATGGTCCCTTTTTCCATTGGCTATAGCTTTGAATTTCAAGGGGGAGAGCATTACTGGTTTAATAGGCTGCTGAACGGTTAAAAAGTTGGTTTACTTTGAATTTAATAATTTAAGTCAGAAAGTTTTACTGAATGTCTACCTACTGGATTTACACAAGTATCATAGTGATTGTATAGTCTTCATATTTTAAAATTAATAATCATTATTTCAAACTTAGGATACATAAAAATTTAATTTAGTCCTTTGTACACATTATTTCATCTAACATTACTTAACACGAAAGAAATAGAAAAACAAATATTTGGAGATTCTACTATAAGAAAAAATAATTTGGCCAGGCACAGTGGCTCACGCCTGCACTTTGGGAGGCCAAGGTGGGCGGATTACCTGAAGTCAGGAGTTCAAGACCAGCCTGGTCAAACACGGTGAAACCCCACCTCTACTAAAAACACAAAAATTAGCTGGGCATAGTGACACATGCCTATAATTTCAGCTACTCGGGAGGCTGAGGCAGGAGAGTTGCTTGAGCCTGGGAGACGGAGGTTGCGGTGAGCCAAGATCATGCCACAGAACTGCAGCCTGGCTGACAGAATGAGACTCTGTCTCAAAAACAAAACAAACAAACAAACAAACAAACAAAAAAAACCAACTGTGAACTCTATGCACTAATTTTATAGTAAGATATTTTTAAACTAAACATGAGGACAATAAATCCTGTTCAAACACTTGTTATTGTTGTTTGGTTTGGTTACAACAATGGACTAGTAATTACCTGAATTTAGTATACTTACTTATGATAAAACATACGAGCCATGCCCATTCTTTGCTTTTCCCCTCCTGACAGGACATCTTTCCAGTCCATAACAGCATCCCATCCTTAAAAAAAATAAAGAAATATACATTCGTATAAATCATTTGTTTAATAGTTACTGTTTCTACCCTAGACAAGTGATTCCTGACAAATTCAAATTGTCAACATGAAGAACTTGGTATTTTATAGAATATATGCTTGGATAAACTACAGAGCCTCATGTATAAGCATTTTGTTTTAGGTTTGATATTCTTTTGATGGTAATAACTTCTCATACTGACAAATGATCTTACAAGAATTCTAAACACTGACACTTTAAAACCGTATTTGTTTCTCAGTGTCTCCAGTGGATTGATAGGCTTACACTTATCTCGGAGGGAGATGGGAGAAAAGACCCAGTAAATTTTCACACGTCAAGTACAAAGTCTACAAAGGCTAAGAAAGGAACTAATTTAGGTGGCTCCCCTGTGCCTAGCACTTTATGTGAGTTTTCTCATCATATATTTCACAGCTTTGTAAGATAGATTTTATTTCTTGCATTTTATAAGTGAGCAATCTACAGTTCCTGGAGTAATTGACTTGTCTAGGTTTATAATATCAGATGTCAGAACTGGGATTTATGTTTAGGTCTATCTGATGCTTTTATAGTTTTTCTGTGCATGCTATCTCCTAAAACATCTTAACTATTGACTTCCTGTTTGATATTTATTCAAAACACAAGGATTCTATTTTTCTTACAAAGAGAGTAGGTCTTGCATATTAATATGAATATGTGCCCAGAATATCTGTATATTAAAAATCAAGTTTCAGAATTCAATATATATCATCATCTTTCTGTAAATAAATACATACACATATATTTCCAGGAACAGAATTAGATTCATTTCCTAAGTTATCCATTTTTTTAAAATTTGAAAATTTTATAATAAGCCTACCTTAATTTTATAATTAGATTTTCTTAAGATTACTTAAAAATAAAACCATAGTTCCACTACTGGAGGGTCTGATTTTCAAAGAAGAAAATGACTGCCAAAACCTAACAGATACTTAGAGCAAAATTTCTAAAGCCTAAGTGTTCAGGGGTTAACTCTCATCTTTGGAAAAAATCCATGTTCTCTGTCATCTTTTTACTTGATCAGCTGGATTTTGCCATTAAAATTTTGAAATTTTTACCACTAAATTTTTGAAATAATCTTGGTCAATAGGAAAGAAAGTAGAAAGTGTAGTCGTCATTGCTTTATGTGAACTGTGTATCTGAAAAGTCAAATTATCAAAAATGATTATTTGATTCTTTTGCTGGTCAGAAGAAAAATTTGGACTTGTTTTTGAAATCCAAAAGTTCAGAGACTTTGATGAAATAATATATATTAATTGTTAAGCATAAAATGCATCTTTATGTTTCTTACCATCTTCTTCCTTTAAAATTACCACTACAGAGTACATTGCATTAAAAAAATGTATAAAAGCATAAAAAAGAAACTAAAAACAATGGTTGCCTGATGGGGATAGGTGATAACTGGATGGAAGGAAACAGGAATCAGAAGAATCCTTTACAGTACATTCAAAAATGCCTTTTCATTTGTGAATTATGTGAAAGTGTTACTCCAAAAATTAAATAAGCAAAGACATACAATAAAGGTAATACAATAGATGAAAATTTGTCAATAAAAATTACCTGGAGTGAAAAGGAGACTTTTCCTATTTCCCAGTGACACCTGAAATCTCACTCCCTAGAGGGAATCACTGTTCATTTTATTGGGTAAGCTTCCAGAAATTGTCATTTTTTAAATAAGAAAATACACATAGGAAATAGACAAATCCTTAAAATTTTATGTTAGGAAAAATAATCTTAAAATACCATTTGATTTAGAGTTCTTGCTTCTAGGCAAAACTTTGAAATAAAACTTTCCCTGTGATTGAATTTCATAGTACTTATGAAATATAAGTGATGATTTGAGAAATAGACTTGGATTACACTGTAGTGGAGAAATATTCTGAGCTTAACTTTTTTTCCCCCTGCTCCCTGAAAGCATGGCACAAGAGAAAAGTATTTGAGTCAAAGGACTCTTTAACTTTTATATATTTTAATAAATCATGTTATTTGTTCTACTAAACCCAAAGGTTTCTGTAGGCAGGCAATATTGCATGATCACGGAACACATAAATCAAAACTCTGAGTCATAATATTGCCTCTGACCCTGATTTAGTGAGACAAAGTCAGCAAAGAAGAGAATGATTTTCCTGCTTCCTGGAGATGCATATGCTTCTTTAGTTCATGTCCCTTTGTTAACCCTTTTATGCTTTCCTGTTTTGTAACCTAGTTGATGGAATGGAATGTAGTTTTTAATTCCATTTTTATTATACCAACCAAATGATTAGCTAGTCTAAACAGGACTTCAGTAGGCATCTTTCAAATTAACTAATGTATTTGCAAATGTAAGTGCTTTCTTGCCTTGCTTAAATATCTCAGGTTTAAGAATTAAGCAAGTAAAACAGGTTTCCTTGAAGTTTTTTTTTTTATGTTCAAGTATATAATAGTTTTTATTATTGTTTAAAAAGCTAGGAGTTACCATAGTACAGTCACATACTCTAGCATAGAACACTGACTTTCAAGTCAGATCTGTGCTTGAATCCCTGTCCCACAACTTGCCATGGGACTCTAAGTTACTAAATTTCTGAAATTAATCTTTAAGATGAAGATAGTAAAACCTACACCACTGGACGATTATGGGTATTAAATAAGATGATATCTGTAAATTTCACAGAGCAAGCACTCAATAACCCATAACAATTATTATTACATTTTTAAGTTTGGAAAATTCTTGGAAAGAGTTCTAGACCTTCTTGATGACTTCTAAAAGAATAGACTATTTCATGTTTATTCTAAATTTCTGTTTGGATCATCAGATTTCAAACTTCCTCAAAATAACTTGCCCAAGATAAACATGTAGCATTTATTCTACCACAGCCTTCTGAAACTCCAAGGAGCTGATCACATGAAACAAAAAACCAATCTGCTTTCCATATATAGTAGGAATGACAAATACCAAAAATTAAAAGTATTTTTCTTGCCTGCCTTATTTGTTTATTGTAAGGATCAAATGAAATAATGTATGTGATATTGTTATATAAAACTTCAAGCATTATCACACAAAGACAAAATATAGTATCAATATTACACAACTACTAATATTACCATTAGCTACTAATTCTTTTTTTTTTTTTTTTTTTTTAGACAGGGTCTCACTCTTGTTGCCTGGGCTGGAGTGCAGTGACGCAATCACAGCTCACTGCAACCTTGACTTTGCGGGCTCAGATTATTCTCCCACCTCAGCGTCCCAAATAGCTGAGACAACAGGGGTGTGCCACCGTTCCCAGCTAATTTTTGTGTTTTTTATAAAGAAGTGGTTTCACCATGTTGTCCGGGCTG
The DNA here is from genome assembly GCF_000951035.1 of Colobus angolensis palliatus. Lineage (NCBI taxonomy): Eukaryota > Metazoa > Chordata > Mammalia > Primates > Cercopithecidae > Colobus > Colobus angolensis. The sequence continues at coordinate 336,961 of NW_012120999.1, forward strand.
GTTTCAATCTCCTAGGTTCAAGCTATTAAGCTATTTACCCTTCTCGGTCTCCCAAAGTTCTGGGATGACAGATGTGAGCTGCCAGACGGGGCCAGCTACTAATTCTTGTGTACTCGTATGCCATTTTGCTAATGTTTTACTTACAGTCTTATTTGATCTTCACAAAAAACGTGTAAGGTAGATATTTATCCTCATTTTACAGTTGAAGATACAGAGAACAGGGCTAATCAAGATTTAATTCCAGAACTCTGAGTTAAAAGTCCATATTCTCAATCACTGTACTACTACTCTACTTCTAATAATGTAAGTGGGCTGTGAAACAGAACATAAAATCCATTTAAAATTAATCTTGGTGTCTCATTTGTTATTTCAGTCATTTTTCTAGACTATCAAATTATATGAATTATTAAATTATTTGAAAGTGTGAATATTATTTTTGTTTTATTTTATTTTTTAACTTTTAGGCTTGGGGGCACATGTGAAGGTTTCTTACATAGGTAAACACATTTCACAGGGGTTTGTTGTACATATTATTTCATCATCCAGGTATTAAACCCAGTACCCAATGCTTTTCTTTCCTGCTCCTCTCCCTCCTCCCACCTTCCAACCTTCAAGTAGACCTGAGTCTCCCTTGTTTCCTTCTTTGTGCTTATAAGATCTTATCACTTAGCTTCTACTTGTAAGTGAGAACATGCAGTATATGGTTTTCTGTTTCTGCATTAGTTTGCTAAGGATGATTGCCTCCAGCTCCATTCATGTTTCCACAAAATACATAAGCTCATTCTTTTTTCATAGCTGCATAATATTCCATGGTGTACCTGTACCACACTTTCTTTATTTAATCTATCGTTGATGGGCATTTACGTTGATTCCATGTTTTTGCTATTGTAAATGGTGCTGTGATGAACATTTGTGTGCATGTGTCTTTGTGGTAGATGATTTATATTCCTCTGTGTATAAACCCAGTAATGAGATTATTGGGTGAAATGGTAGTTCTGTTTTTAGCTCTTTGAGGAATTGCTGCACTGTGGTTGAACTAATTTACACTCCCACCAACAGTGTATAAGGGTTCCCTTTATCCTACAACCTTGTTGACATCTGCTATTTTTTGATGTTTTAATAATAGTCATTTTGACTGGTGTGAGATGGTATTTCATTGTGGTTTTGATGTGCATTCTCTAATGATCAGTGATATTGAGCTTTCTTCATATGCTTGTTGGCTGCATATATGTCTTCTTTTGAAAAGTGTCTGTTCATGTCCTTTTCCCACTTTGTAATGGTGTTGTTTTTCTCTTGTAAATTTGTTTAAGCTCCTTATAGATGCTGGATATTAGACCTTTTTCAGATGCATAGTTTGCAAATATTTTCTCCCATTGTGTAGGTTGCCTTTTTACTCTGTTGATAGTTTCTTTTGCTGTGTAGAAGCTCTTAAGTTTAATTAGATCTCACTTGTCAATTTTTGCTTTCATTGTGGTTGCTTTTGGTATCTTTGTAATGAAGTCTTTGTCTGTTTCCATGTCCAGGATAGTATTGCCTAGGTTGTCTTCCAGGGTTTTTATGGTTTGGGGTTTTACATTTAAGTCTCTAATCTATCTTGTGTTGATTTTTGTATATGGTATAAAGAAGGGGTCCAGCTTCAGTCTTCTGCATATGGCTAGCCAGTTATCCCAGCAACATTTATTGATTAGGGAGTCTTTTCCCCCATTGCTTGTTTTTTCAGCTTTGTTGAAGATTCGATGGTTGTAGATGTACGGCCTTATTTCTGCACTTTCCATTTTGTTTCATTGGTCTCTGTGCCTGTTTTTGTGTCAGTACTATGCTCTTTTGGTTACTGCAGACCTGTAGTGTAGTTTGAAGTGGGGCAGCATGATGCCTCCAGCTTTGTTCCTTTTGCTTAGGATTACCTTGGCTATTCAGGTTCTTTCTTGGTTCCATATAAATTTTAAAATAGCTTTTTTCTGGTTCTGTGAAGAATGTCATTGGTAGTTTGATAGGACTAGCATTAAATATGTAAATTGCTTTGGGCAGCATAGCCATTTTAATGATATTGATTCTTCCTATCCATGAACATGGGATGCTTTTCCATTTGTGTCTTCTCTGATTTCTTTGAGCAGTGTCTTGTAATTCTCATTGTAGAGATCTTTCACCTTCCTGGTTAGCTGTATTCCTAGGTATTTCATTCTTTTTGTGGCAATTGTGAAGGAGACTGTCTTCCTGATTTGGCTCTTGGCTTGGCTGTTGTTGGTGTATAGAAATTTAGTGATCTTTGTATGTTGATTTTGTATATTGCAACTTTGCTGAAGTTGTTTATCAGCTGAAGGAGATTTTCAGCTGAGACTATGGGGTTTTTTAGATATAGAATCATGTGTCTGCAAGCAGGGATAGTTTGATTTCCTCTCTTCCTATATGAATGCCCTTTATTTCTTTCTCTTGCCTGACTGCTCTAGCTAAAGTGAGATTATTATTATTAAATTATTTGAAAGTATCACTAAACACAGAGAGTATTATTAGAAAATAATTCTATTTTAAGCTTATATGTACAAATGTTATTTATACTCTTTCAAAAATGTTTTATGCTGAAAAAACACAATACAGAAGTTTCTGACTTTAATTATCTGTGTGCTGCTTGAGAGCAAAAAAAAGATACTGGTAAGATTGTGGGTCTGAAACCAAAACAAATTAAGTTCTGTGGTATCTACTTCTCATATTATTGAATTTAATTTAAGCTGAGAGCTTGTAAAGCAAATATTTCTGTCACAGACTTTACATACATCTAGACTGACAATGGCCTCAGGGACTTTGTACATTCAAATATAGAAGAAAAAAGCTTTTTTTAAATGTTAGCTGCACTGACATGGAGACTTGATAAAAACTTAATGTGTTGCATTAAACATAACACAAGCAGAAAAAGAAATACAAATAACGGAACAGCAATAAAACTCCATCTTTACAGTTACGTGCTTATTTCTGATTATAGCATACATTCAAATTAAACCACACACTAAATATATACCCAAGGTTACTTTTTAAAAGTGAAGTTAAATGCATTAAAAAAGAATGATGGACTTTACCTCCTTCTCTTTGAACTATGTGATAGAGATGGACATTGCGTAGGATACATTCCAGATCTTGGTCTGTATAACCTTTATCATGCATATCATCCACTGAATCAGGGTAAATGACTTGATCTCGAAGACTTCCAAGAGACATATATGGCCTGTAAAACACCAAGCACACAAGAATCCTAGTGGAAAGTCATGATAACTTACTTAGTGTGACATCTTGGTAGTCTGAAAACATCAGTGAAGACTTTAAACACTACATTTCCAGGATGATATTTGTTACCTGGTGATGAGTACTTCTCCCTCAGGCACTGCTAAACTATACCGTTATGTTTACATAAAAACTTACTGACACATGGACACAAGAGAAGCTTCTCCAAGAAATCATCTGACATTTCTTTTTTCTAAAAAATTCTATTTTATTTTATATTTTGTAGAGACAAGGTCTTGATATTTTTCCCCAAGCTAGTCTCAAACACCTGACTCAAGTGGTTCCTCCTAACTTGGCCTCCCAAAGCACTGGGATTACAGTTGTGAGCCACAGAACCCAGCCACATTTAACATTTTCAGCAGAGAAATACTGTATATACTTTGTTTCACTGTATTTGATAACTATTGCTTCTGTAATTCATCTATAATTATTTGGGTTACATATTATGCAATTTGGGTTTTGACCCAGCAATGTGAACAAACAAAACAAAAAAATTTAATTCATAGTAAGAAAAACACAAATTAAAACTACATTGAGTTTCTTGCTTTTCAGATTGGCAAAAATTCGACAACTTGATAACTCACTCCACTGGCAGGCCTATGGGTAAAGGAGTGTTCTCATACTACAGTGAAAATGCAGAATGGTACAACTTTTACAGAGGGGATTTGGCAAACTGACAGAGCATTTGCCCTTTGACCCACTTCTGGGAATTTACTCTGAAAATATACTTCTAAAACTACAAAAAAAAAGATGATGCGGTTATTCATTACAACTTATTTGTAATAGCAAAATATTGAAATGGAACATAAATACCCATACAAAGAAGACTGGCGGAATAAACTATAGTACATCCACTATGCAGCTATAAAAAAAGGATGAGGAAGACCTCTATAAACTAATATAAAGTGATTTCTACTACATATTGTTAAGTTGAAAAGCAAAACGCAGAAGTAGACTTATAGCAGGGTTTCTCAACAACGGCACTTTGGCTTATTGAACCAGATAATTGTTTGTTGTTGAGGGCTACCCTGTGTATAGTAGGATGTTTAGCATTATACCCGATGTCTACCCACTAGATGTCAGTAGCACCCCTTCCTGTAGTGAACAAAAATAATTGTCTCCAGATATTGCCAAATATGTCTAGGGGAAAAAAATCTTCCCAGTTGAGAACCACTTCTATGTAAAAAGAAAGCAAAATGAAGTATAGACATACCCATTTATATTTTAAAAAGGAAACACAGGAAGAGTAAACCTGAAACTAGTGAAGTTGGTTAGCTACAGGAAGTGGGAGGAAAAAGGTGGAATGGACAGGCAGGAAAAGGCCTAAGTATCCTTTCTATTAATAAAGTTTTTACTTTTGGAATCCCTCAAAGTATTACTATTCAGTAAATAAATAAAATTAAACCAACAAGAATGAAGGAAGAAACCTTAAAATTGAATACAAACAAACAATTTAACTGAGCAGTATATCAAAAGGATAAAGTAACCACACAGCGAGGGGGATGGAGGTGGGGATGAATTAATCCATGTGACTTTTGAACTTGGCTACATAATTTCAGTCAAAGACAGAAAGAATCACGTGGAAATCTTGAAGCTTACTTGCAAATTTATTTCTGGTAATGATATAGGGGTAGCAATTCTGAAACCAGTTTATGTGTATTGTAGGATTGGTTAAGTAAGTAAATGGTTTGGTAATGTTAGGAGCAAGGGTTCTCACTGTGGAAGAAGAAAGACACAAACATGCTATGTGGGAAGGCAAGAGAAAAACTCTACTATTTAATTTAAATTTGAGTATCAGTATGAATTTATGATTTTTAATAAAAAAATTCTAGTCCTATCTACATCTGGAACATTCTAATATTATCCTTTGTGAAGCACACATCATTTCAGCAATGCAATAAATTCAATTGTGGACCCAAAAAGATCCATCTTAATCCAGAACCCCCCATATCTGTAAATGAAACCTTATTTAGAAACAGAGTCTTTGCAGATTTAATTAAAGTTCTTGAGACAAGATCATCCTGGATTAACCAGATGAGCCCTAAATCCAATAAATGCCCTTATCAAATGAGAAGAAACCCAGGAAAGAAAAGGAAGCCACGTGGAGACAGAGATGGAAGTTATGGTGCCACAAACCAAGGAATGTTTGGCACCACTAGAAGCTGGAAAAGAGGCAGGAAATAATTCTCTCCAAGAGCCTTCAGAGGGTGTGGATTGCCAATACTTTGACTTTCTGGTGTTCAGGAATGTGAGAAAATAAATTTCTGTTGTTGAAACCGTCAAGTGTTCGGTAATTTGTAGCCCTTAGAAACTAATACAAGTAGTATTTCTGTAAAAAGTTCATAACCTGAATCACATCATGGAGAAACTATCAGACAAACCTAAATTGAGGTATTCTCTTAAAAAAAAAAAAAAAAAAAGCAGTAGTCTTGCACTCTTTAAAAAATATCAGTGTCATAAAAAATAAAGAAATGCTGAGAAACTCTTCCGAATAAAAGAAACTGTAATAAATAGACATGGCAACTAAATGCAGTGCATTGAACCAGATAATTGTTTGTTGTTGAGGGCTGCCCTGTGTATAGTAGGATGTTTAGCATTATACCTGATGTCTACCCACTAGATGTCAGTAGCACCCCTTCCTGTAGTGAACAAAAATAATTGTCTCCAGATATTGCCAAATATGCGGTTATTCATTGGGAAAAACAAGTTGCTCTGAAGTACAGTATTATGACAATTGCCAAATTTGAATATGGACTGTATTTTAGATATTAATATCATATCAATGTCAAATTTCCTTAATTTGATAAGTATACTGTACTCTGAGACTACTCAGAAGAAGAAATACATAGAATCTCGGGGGAGAGTTCTTTTGCTGCCTTCCAAGGTGACATCAGCTCCAACTTAATATGAATCAGAAGCACAGATATTCTCCCCCTGTAACATAAAACCCCTATGTTATTAGGTCCCAAGAGTAGCCATGACACAATACACAACTGAGACCACAGTGATAAAAATACATCAGTGCATTCATTTCACATGTGTTTCTATAGGATTCTACCAGAAAATTTGATTAATTGGCATATTTGATGATGAAATTCGGTTTTATATCTATATTTCAGAAAAAGCAGGCACTATAGAATCATGATTGTGATAACTGGTTTTGGAGAAATGATCCTGGGGATTCATTGTAATATCATCCGAATTCCAAACTAGAGGTACCTCATTTGTAAAACAACTTATTTTAATAATTTCATTTGTTATGAGGACTAAATGAAGGAGTGGGTTTTTATGAAGCTAAGTGAAGCAATGTACTCAGATCACTTATTATAGTACAGGCACATAGTAGGCACTCAATAAATGGCATTATGAGGACAAATAAGTTCATTTCTACTTATGCTTATGTTCTCTACTTAGGCGAAAATGTAACATCTTAAAAAAGAATGAATAAAAAAGATTTCTATTAAGCCAGACAAGATACTGGTGGTTTTTATTCCATAGTAAATTTTTATTGTTCTTGACATGATTAAGAATTAAGTACCTAGGTATATAGATTTTAGATTATATTCTGTTAAGTACTCATGAGAATAACTCGTTCACCTAGAAGCATTTTTTAAAAAATACTTGGAACACCATGTATTAATAGTTTACTGGAGCAATTTATGGGGCCTCAAAAGCATCAAAATGTTCCAGGATGCCAAGTGTTTTCTTTGTAACAGGAATTTGGAGAAGCAAAACTGTGTAATTTCTTCAAAAGTTTAGTTTAATACTATTTTTAATTTCCTTAGGCCTTTTGAAATCAGACAGCTTTCTTTAATGAACAGATATGGACATTTTTCTCATAAGGGATTTTAATTATAAGGCAAAGCAAAATAATTAAATTATGGTTTTGCAATGCTTAATTTCTTATTGAATTTATAAAAGCCTAATAATATCTTAAATATATACTCCTGTAATTTAAAAAATCAAACCAAAACAAAAAAAAAGAAAAAAATTTAGCTACCTTTTAAAAAAATGTAATCAGGACAAGATTTCAATAAAATGCCAAGTCACAATATGATGCTAAAAGAACTGCAAATGTGCCCACATTGTTATCTGAGGTTTTTTTTTTTTTTTGAGACAGAGTCTCGCTCGGTCGCCCAGGCTGGAGTGCAGTGGCACAATCTCGGCTAACTGCAAGCTCCGCCTCCTGGGTTCACTCCATTCTCCTCCCGAGTAACTGGGACTATAGGCACCCTCCACCACGCCAGGCTAATTTTCTGTATTTTTTT